>NW_021703767.1:62916949-63516577 GCF_005190385.1 Monodon monoceros
TAATACAACTCTGTAAATCAACTATACTTCAATAAACAATAAAAAATTTTTAAAAATTCTCTAATGTATAAAATGTTTTAATATTACTGAGGTACAAATTTGTGACATAAACTCCTTAACAAGCAAGTTGCATGGTCAGCAAGTGAACCTAGCTGAACACCCAGCCTCTTGACTGCAGTCTATGTTAGTTGCTCTATGCTGAAGTATTAAAAAAAGAAACCACTTCATTATAAATGTCTACCACTCCCCATTCCCTTTAAAACAATGACAATAACAACAACAAAAATTTCTCATGAAGATGATGGAAGAAAAGGAGAGCATATCCAAGCTAGCATTAGTGTCCAACCAGAAAATAAACATTTTGTAGGATAAACCCTGACACATATGGGGATTCATACAGAATTCTCCAGGTGTTGCTCATAACTTTCAAAGGTCTATCAGAGTTATCACGGTTTCTGCAGAACTGAAGAAGTTATATTGCTGGTAGGACACTTTAATAAATTATTATTATCAGGGAGATTGCAGCAATGGTGAGAAGGCTTACTAAGCAGACCTGCGTCTGATTCTACAGGTTGATCCATGGCCCACATAAAAAGTGCCAGTTGATGACACCTCCAAAGCAGAAGAGAAAACGTGTTATTATTTTAACATAGGTCTCTGTTTAGACTTTTTTCAGGTTGAGAAAATAAAAGGGACATTTCTTAGTTTACCTCTATTTTGAGAAGTTAAATAATACAATGTTATGGGTATTCAGAATCTCTTAGCTCAAGACCTCATTCTGTGATTAACTAGCCAGGTGAGTATGAATTATGGTTTACCACTCTGGACCTAGAACCTCTTTTAAATTGCTGTAGGCCAGGGTAGTTCCTTTAGTCTGAATATAGGATCTTTTGGAAAAGGCATAGGGACAGGGCAGGATATTGCCTAACCTGTGAATAGTTCTGAATGAACCACAGCGAAGATGAATGCTAGTTATTTCTTTCCTTTTTTCTTTCTACAAAGAGAATTATAATTGTTTTCAGCACAAGCAGGTGCTTGTGGGACCTTACTAATGCATTCTAAGGTCTCTATTAATAATTTAAAGGATAGACACCTTGTAAGTCTGATTAATGAAAATTGTTCCCGCAGACTCTCATGAAAAATAAGCTTTGGTGAATGCTAGTGTCTGATTTTCTTATGTATATATATATTGGGGGTAATCAGTTTGCTGTCATGTAATTATTTATATGAGCAAAGGTTAACAGTTAGCTAAACTATTAATAGTTATTAACTATTAATAAACAAGAGAGACCTTTGTCTCTTTCTGGACATAACACATAGGTCTCTGTGGTGGGAATAATGGATGGTAGGTGAACGCGGATCACCCAGTACGAGGTAGAGGACTGTTAGAGAATGAGGAGGAATCTAGAAGAAGCTTAGGACTAGCTGCAAGGGGGTATAGCCCTTGAATGAAACAAGACAGAGAAGCTGGATGCCATGAGAAAATGTAGACTTTCCAGATGCTTGGCAAGAGGGACTTGGAAGTTAGACATAGGTATATAGACTGAGGGATCACGGTCAGAACTGTCTTACAATCTTAACAAAGCTTTACTGATTTTTGTCTACATCCCATTTAATTGCCTGAGGCCATATTGTTTATACCGTTGCAAAGATGTCCCTTTGCACAACTTCTGGGAGTCTATGTAAATGGCTGTGTACTGCACAACTCCAAGGGGGTGCAGTTCACACAGACCATGCTGTGACTGGTGATTCCTGGCATGTGCAGCACGGAGAACAACAGACTCACTCTCTCCAGTCGAATATTTCTGCCTCTGCACATAAATGGACGGAAGTCCCTATTTACTATGAGAAAGGGTTGGAGAATTGGGTGTATATATATGATGGTGGAGAGTGAGTGGGGAGAGAGTTATACCTAAATCCATGAACAATAGAAAGAGCTACTAGCTCTCTGTGAGAGAGACAACTGGGATGAGGCTGTATCGCCACAAAGTAATGAAAAACACAGCTCATGGCGTAGAGGAAAGTCTGGAGGTGGTAGAAGACACTGGCAACCTATAGTAGAGTCATGTAATGAACCTGGCATGACTGTTTTTCAGGATTATCTACACTCCGAACTGTAATTTGAGGACAGAATTCATAGTAATATATGGGTGCTCTCTCAGGGGGAAGAGAAGGGGGCAGAGAGAGAGAGAGAGAGGGTCAGGGAGAGAGGGAGGGAGGGAAAGGGAGAGAGGGAGAGAGAAGAAAGAGAAGGAGGAGGAGGGTGAAAGTCAGTTTTAGATCAGGGCTTATTTTAATATACCCGTTTTAGTCCACAGAAAAACTACTTTGAGTTCCATAGCTAAGATAACTAATGTGCTATGATTTGGGAAATTGTGGTCTGTCTGGTGGACTAGGAGAACATAAAGGGTACAAAATAAACTTTCATCTTTCTTTTCCTTGGCCAGGGCAAGTTTTGTGAAAACAGAAATATAACCTCCTCTCTCTTGTGAATTTACTGAGAAATACAAAAAGAATGCTGAGAAGAAATTACTATTAATTTTTATGAAGTGAAATAAGCATATATTTTGGGGGAGTTAAAGGAATTTTCTTCAGTCACTACCCCTAAGTTATGGGAAACTGGGGAGAAGGAGAGATTAGTCTCAGATGTGATCAGACAAGGAAAATGTTCAAATCATATTCATTTAAGAAAAAAACAACAACAAAAACTAAATGTTGCCAACATGTGGTTGGCTTATGGAGTGGCCTCCATTTCATAGTAATATTTTTGATGGCAATCAGCTTTAGTGTAGATATGTTTAAGCAAACCAGGCATCAAAATAAATTTTAAAAGTGTTCTGTGTTTCCACTGACTGCAAGGCAAAATTAAAAGTATATATAGAAAAAAATAACAAAAAGATGAGCAGTAATTCACAAGAAAGGTTTACGATGATGGTTTGATCAGGAATTTTCTTTATCTTACAGATCTTTGTGGTACTAATATGACAACATACTGCTGTGCTTTGGGAAGCTTGCAATTTCCCTTTCACCATAATCACCTCGGATGAATCAGTTCAGTTCAATTCAATCTGACAAGTGCTTATTGAGCACTTCAAGGTGAAATGGAAAGAAACTGGACTTGGTTTCAGAATTCCTGGATTTGGTTCTGGCTCTGCTATTTACCTGCTATTGACTTTTACTAAATAAATTTATCTCTTTAAGCCACGGTTTTGCAATGTGTAAAATGAAAGTCTACACAAGTAGTGGGGCCCTTTCAGGTGTAAAGACATGAATGTGAACTTAACACTTTCCTGGGACTTGAGAGGAATGGAAAATAGTTACATGATCTGAAACTCTCTGTCACTTAGATGGCAACGTGGACAGCCAGACCTAAGTCATTTGCTTATTTGCTCTCAGACTTATTACTTGTTGCTTCTCTGTCTTGTTCCACATTTCCTGAGCCTTTGCTTTCTGGCTTCCTGGAGCTTTGGCTAATGACAGGCACTGGTGTAAGACTGAAGAATGGGAAGAGGAGAAAACCCAGAAAGATTTTTTTTTCCTCTCTCTGCTTGGATAGAGCCCAGGGCAGCAGCTCTGGCTCTTGTTAGACAACTTCTCCTCCATGGTACCGTCTGCCATAGAGCAGGCAACGAGTGTTCACCAGGCTACTTCTGGGCTCTGGTAATACTACCTACTCTCTTAGATTCTCCAGCTCAAGGGTAGTAGTAGCCATGTCTTGCTTGTGGTACTCTCTGGGCTGCTTCATCATCTTCTTTTTGGCCTTTCAGTTCTTTTACTCCCAGTACAATCAATTCCCTTCCATTTGAAATACCAGAGTGGTTTCCATTTTCTGACTGGATCCTGAATATTACGTAATGGAAAGACTATAGATGTGGTATACACACACACCACACACCACACACACACACACACACACACACACACACACACACACACAGTGGAATACTACTCAGCCATAAAAAAGAATGAAATAATGCCATTTACAGTAACATGGATGGACCTAGTGATTATCATACTAAGTGAAGTAAGTCAGAAAGACATATACAATATGGTATCACTTACATGTGGAATCTAAAATAAGACTAAAATGAACTTATTCACAAAACAGAAACAGAATCGCAGACATAGAGAACAAACTTATAGTTACCAAAGGGGAAAGGGGGAGGGATAAATTAGGAGTTTAGGCTTAACATATACACACTACTATATGTAAAATAGATAAACAAGGTCAAACTGTAAAGCACAGGAAACTATATTCAGTATCTTATAATAAAATATAATGGAAAAGAATATTAAAAAAAATTATGGCTTTGTAGAAAAAAAATTATGGGTTTGAATCCCAAATCTGCCTATTAACTAGTTAAGTGATAGTGGAGGAAAGTTATTTCATCTCTTTAACTATAATTATTGGCATAATAATACTTGTTACAAGATGTTTCTAAGGATTAAATGAGAAAATACATGTGAAATGGTGCCTGGCACAAGTTAAGTGTCTAATAAATGTTAATTTCTTTCCTTTTATTCCCATGGACTACTCAGGAAGAAAAAAAATAAGGTACTCTTAAGATAATTATAAAATAACACAAAACTATAAACCATATACAAGGATACCAGGAAGTGCTAATAGAATATAACTCGCCTACTTTAAGTACCCCACAATTCTAACCCAACCCACAGACTCTTCCCTCTGTTTCGGAACCCCCTGTATTAGTCTGTTTGTGTTGCCATAATAAAATGCCACAGACTTGGTGGCTTAAACCAAGAAATTTATTTCCTCACAGTTCTGGAGGCTAGAAGTTCATGATCAAGGTGCCAGCCAATTCAGTTTCTCATAAGAACTCTCTTCTTTGCTTGTAGATGGCCATCTTCTTGCTTTGTCCTCATATGGCCTTTTCCAGGGGTGTGTGTGCAGAGAAGGGGAGAGAGAGAACAAGCTCTCTGATGTCTCTTCTTATAAGGACACTAATGCTATCGGATCAAGGTCCCAAGCTTATGACCTCATTTATCCTTAATAAATTCCTTAGAGGCACCATCTCCAAATACAGCCACACTGGGGTTAGGGCTTCAGCATGTGAATTCTGGTATGACACAAACATTCAGTCCATAACACTTCCTATATACACTTTTAAGGTGTTAGTAATTGAGGCATCCTTCCCTATTTAAAACAACCAACAGGTCTCGTTTGCAAATATAATTTTGCCAATATTCTTCAATCTAAATTTTTCATATGTTTTTATTTTCAAGTTCCATAGAACCTAGGTGATTTTATAAATCTGAAAGTTCAAGTCTATATCTAATAATGTACCTTCTCTCTAGTCTCTAAACTTATTTTTATATTAGTGCTGCATTTAAATTTGAAAAAGGAAGAGTTGTTTTGACTTTTGGGGCAAGATTAACATCCTGCTTTGCAATAACATAAAGACGACTTAAAGAAACTAAGTTATTTTCCCATTTAAAAGGGTTTCTTAGGTTCACAGAACATTGTATTTCCCTTTGGACATAAAATATAATTTAGCTAGTCACATATATAGTAATGAAATGGAGAAGATTCTGAGGCAAATAAGCAGGTTTGAAAATCAGCCACAGAAACCAAATGCTGAGGTGTGACAGAACTTGGTGCACTTAGGGCAAGGGCTTCGTCATGGAAAGCTCAGTTTCACATACTTGCAAAAGGAGGGATACAAAGCAATCAAGCTTTTAACGGACACTGTATTATTATTAAATTTGTAAAACACTTTGAAAATCTATTGTCTTTATAATAAAATATTTTTAAATGACTTTAGCATGAACCTAATTCATTATTTCATTTCTAACCTATAAAATATAGTCAGTATAACTTTATCTCATTGTAAATGCTAACATCATATATGATATTTTCCATAGCTGAAGCTCCTTATAATGGTCAAAAAGAATTTTGAGCAGCATCAACACAAATTTCTTTCTATATTTACCCAGAAGCTGTGAAATTCTTGGTCAAATTTCAAGTGGATGCCTGAAGAAAGAGTATAAGTAATTACTGTATCCAACAATCTATGAGAAATTACAATGTCAGTGGTTAGTCAGGAATAATAGGTTTCTCAGATGTTTGTTTAAAGTTCTGTATTGGATTTCCCCAGGTAATCTTTCCTGGCAAGAGCAAGAGGAGCCTGGTCATTGAATCTCACTCCAGAGAGACAGTGGGAGATAACTTTCTTATGCTAAGTAACATCTAAAAGGCATCACAGGACCCCTGAACCTAGTCAGCTGTTTTGTTTTTTTTTTTTTGCAGTACACGGGCCTCTCACTGTTGTGGCCTCTCCCATTGCGGAGCACAGGCTCCGGACGCGCAGTCTCAGCGGCCATGGCTCACGGGCCCAGCCGCTCCGCGGCATGTGGGATCTTCCCGGACTGGGGCACGAACCCGTGTCCCCTGCATCGGCAGGCGGACTCTTAACCACTGCGCCACCAGGGAAGCCCAAGCCTGCTGTTTTTACTAGACTCATTGCCACTATCCCATTTCCAGCAGGAAAAAAAACAAAAAATGTGCTCATAAAGTGCATCCTACAAAATGTATTAAGAGCCGGAGAAAGTGTTACCAACTTTGATGAGGTAAATCCATTTCTAGGAATCCAACCAAAGTATCCACTGATTAAGATCCATATATAAAGATGTTCATTATCCCCATGACTTTTAGTGGTGAAAAATTAGAAGAACTTAAATGTCCTCTTGAAAAAGAATTGCTTAATTTTGGTATATGTGTTTAACGGAATATCGTAAGGTAATTCAAATGATATTTAGCAAAAATAATAGAAGAACAAATATTATCTTTCGGTAAGGAGCATGTTCTTTTCTTTCACTTTCTCTAATTTTATTCACTTTTCAACTATAGCTAAAAGATTATACAGATGTTTACAAAATCCAGAGTTAACTTACTGGAATCATGAAATCCAAATTTCAAAGTATTTTACAAATGTACTGAATAATAATAATATCCCTAAAATATGAAATCCCATTTGCCACATGATAATTGTATGTCTCATAAGAAAATGGGTATGAATAGCCCTCCCTGGGCGCTTCCAGTCTGTCTGTCCTCTAATCCACCCACCTTTCTTCACAAAGGCTGATGTGGTGCTACACTTTTAGACTGAGGTGATGTTAAAGATTTTTGCTTAATTTAAGCTCCTTGTTCTCTCAATTTTAAGATACCAGGAAATGCCTTCTCCAACTTAGCCCATAACATTGGAAGGCAGGGTATGAAATAGTCAAGTCCATGAATTCCAGATTTAGACAGTGAGGTTCAGCCACCTGTCACCTCAGTTCTGTCACCTACTTGCTCAGAAAGATATTTAACCTCTCTCTGCTCAGTTTACTCTTCTGTCAACCAGGTTTACTCTGAAGGTTACATGAATATGTTCGTCACTCAAAGCACTGCCTGGCACATAACATTCAATAAATGTTAGCTGCTATCATTATTCTTACTATTATAAGGAGGAGTGTCAGACCCTCTATGTACCTTCTTTATTGTCACTGAGCAATATTCTGGTATTATTTTGTATATTGAGGAATAATCACTGCATTTTTCAAAAGCAGGACGATAATGATTATGAATCAAGGAACATATTTCATGAGTAAAAGAGAATTTAGAAAATGTTCAGCACGATTTTTTAAAAGGCGTTCAGAGATTTCAACTACAGCAAGTTATATATTCAGTTTTCGGCCAACTGGAAATAACAACCAGGAATCCTGGTATCATGACTCGCTCTTCCACCAGGAGACACTGGAGCCTCGTGATGACATGTGCAGCCTTGGGAAAAGCTGCAAATTACACTGGAAGGGAGAGTGGGAAAGCATCATGTGTCTTAATAGCAGATGAAGCAAGCGCGACTGGGAGAAGACTCTCAACATGTTATTATAAAATCTGAGGTGAATGAGACAATCTCCCCTTTCATTTAAAACTGTTGTCAGATTCAACAAACGAAGCTGTTAGCTTAAGTACGATGGACACCTGTTTCTCATTGAGAAAATATTTTAAACATCAGATGTAAATTAAAATGTTTCACATATTTCAAATAGAGTGTAATTCATAAAAACTGTTTACATGTTGCAATAAAGTAAAAAATATGAGCTTGGCAGTTTTGATCTGTTATTTAACAAACATCTCTGCGTCAGTTAGGTTTGGAGGTACAGCTCTACATATATTCCCTAAATATCAAGTGGTTCTGGCTCCCAACTGCTGGCTTCACACTGGAATGACACTGAGTTTTTGCTTTTGGTCTGGTCATCAGAACTCTTTCTAGCTGTGTGCAAATAACAATTTATACCATATCAGAGTCTGATGTTTTAGCACAAAATGAAAATTCTAAACCTTAAATCATGAGGACACTATGGGTTTGATCATTCTTAATGTGTGTGAAGCCTTGAAATAGTTTAGGGAATTTTATTATGCATTTCAAACTGCATATTTAATATTGCCAACTATGAAATGGTAATAGAGTTTATTCCCAAACTTGCAAATGAAACCCGGGATAGTTCAGGGAGGGCAGTACTCTGGAGGATGGTATTTGAATTCAAAATGACATTGTTAAATTGGAGAAGTAATCAGAAATCAACAAAATGAAGCTTAACAGGGACCAGTGGAAATCATGATGAAAAAAAAAAGAGTACGTGGCATATTGGAGATATGGAAATTCTACAGGAAAATGCCCTGTACTCAACTCAACAGATCACAATCTTAGAATAAATTAGGCCAAGAACTAATTAAGCCTAGTTTGTTTTCCCCCCTTTTTTCTTTTGTTTTCTTCCTTAAATACAGTACTAGAATGCATGAATCCTTGCCTACCAGGCTAACTTCGTCCGCTCCCTCTTTTATTCCTTATATTCCTTACTTTGGTCATCCTCGCCTTCTTCAACTTTCTTCAGGCTTTATGCTGCCTACATCAGTCACCTGGTTAGTCTAAACACTAATAGCAGAAGTGGTAAATAAAGAAAGAACAAGAGTCATCCCAAACTACAGCTAAAAATGACCTGGGAGTCAGTCTATATCACGGGTAAAGAAACTTCTATGCTCCCAGAGGCTCAATGAGGTAGAAACTGAGCATTTTTTGGCATAGTTCTCCCAGGTAGATACTAATGTCTCCCACTCCCCAGTCTTAACAAAGGCACCTGAATTGTGTGAAGAGGTACATTAATCAGCCCCTGGTGACAAAAGATATAACCAGGTTTATCTGTGGCTCTAAACAACGTCAAGGCCCTGGGCTGCCTCTCTTACCAATAGGAGACAGAAATAAGAATTATACTTACACTCTAAGATAGAGGTATATTTTACTTTCTAAGAAACAGCCAAGTAGTTTTCCAAAAATGCTTGTGCCATTTTACATATTTCCAGCACGTATGAAATTAAAGTTACTCCACATACTCAAGATCATCTTATATTGTCTTATTTTTCTTTAATTTTAGCATTTCCAGCAGGTGTGAAATGGTATCTCACTGGAGTTTCAATTTTCATTCTTCATTGAGTTTTCAATTTGCATTTCCAAGATGACTAATGATGTTAAGCACCTATGAACGTGCTTATTGGTCATTCATACATCTTCCTTTGTAAGTTGTCTGTTCAATACTTTTGCTCGTTTATAATTAGATTGTTTGTCTTTTTATTATTGATTTTTAGGAGTGCTTTCTATATTCTTGATACAATTTATTTGTGAGAAATGCATTTTGAATATTTTCTTCCAGGCTGTGGCTTGCCTATTCATTTTCTTAATGATGTCTTTTGATGAGCAGATGTTTTTAATTTTGATAGCTCAAAATTAACAGGATTTTTATTTCCCATTATGGCTTATACATTTTGGGTTCTAAGAAATCTTTGACTTCTATAAGGTAAAAACAAAATTCTCATACTTTCTTCCAAGATCTTTAGGGTTATAGGCTTCATGTTTAAATGTATGATCATTTCAGGTTAATTTTGGGGCATGGAATGAGGTAGATATAGAAGTCATTTTTCCCCCATTGTGAGCATCCAGTTATTCCAGAATCATTGGTTAAAATACTTTCTCTCATTTAATTAATATAGTGCCCTTGTCAAAAATCAATTGACCAGACTCAATATTAATATGGAAATTCTTCCCAAATTGATTCCCAACTGATGTATGGATTCAATATAATCCCAATCAAAATTCTAGCAGGCTTTATTTTATTTTTAAAATTAAATTAAATTTATTTTTTGTCTTAAAATATTTAATTATTGTATGTAAAATCTGTAATAAAGAGAATAAAATTTAAAAAGCAATTTTTTAATGTAAGGACAGTTAAAATCATTATATCAGTCATACAAACAACATGTATGACATATAATAATGAAACTGAATGATCTAAACTGCAAAAATCCTAAGTTAAACACATAGAACACAACAATGTATTACTCTGTCAAATACTTTCCCTCATTCCCAGACAGAGAATCTAGTCTCAGGTCCTACAACAATTTTTCATATGTTCATCACAGCACATATGACACAGTGTAATGTTTTATACTATTCTCCTGTGTTTGAAGGGCCATCTTTAAAAGATGGTATATATATAATGTACAGTTATGTATCTTTTTATTTCCAGCATAAGTCTCTGCATATGTCATACCCACAATTAATGCTGAATGAAAAAAAGAATAAATTAATGCATGGTTACCCATTATCACTAAGTAATAATGTCCTTATGGAACCATTTTGTAGCAGGCTTTTTTAGTAGAAGTTGACAATTTGATTTAAAACTCTGTACAGAAATGCAAAGGATCTAGAATAGGCAAAGGAATTAAAAGAAAGAAGAACAAAGTTAGAAGATTTACTCAACCTGATTTCAAGGCTTACCATTAAAACTATAGCAATCAAGATAGTTTGGGGGCTTCCCTGATGGTGCAGTGGTTAAGAATCCGCCTGCCAATGCAGGGGACACAGGTTCGAGCCCTGGTCTGGTAAGATCCCACATGCCACGGAGCAACTAGGCCTGTGCACCACAACTACTGAGCCTGCACTCTAGAGCCCACAGCCACAACTACTGAGCTCACGTGCCACAACTACTGAAGCCCGCATGCCTAGAGCCCATGCTCCACAACAAGAGAAGCCACCGCAATGAGAAGCCCGTGCACCAGAAAGAAGAGTAGCCCCCACTGACCACAACTAGAGAAAGCCCGCACGCAGCAACGAAGACCCAATGCAGCCAAAAATAAATAAATAAAATAAAATAAATAAAAACAAGAAAAGATAGTTTGGGTATTTTCAAAAAGATAGGCATAGATCAATGGAACAGAAAAGAGAGTCAAGAAATAGACAAGTACATATTTGAACTGATTTTTGACAAAGGTGCCAAGGAAATTCAATGAGAAATGAAAAAACTTTTCAATAAATGAATACCTGTATGGAAAAATGAGAACATCTATCCTTACCTGATATCATGCACAAAAATTACGTCAAAGTGGACTACAGTTCTAAATGTAAAACCTAAAGCTATAAAACTACTAGGAGAAAATCTTTGTGATTGTGGGGTAAGATTTCTTAGAACATGATAGGACGAGTTATACAAGAAAAAAAAAGATAAATTGAATTTCATCAACATTAAAAATTTCTGATCTTCAAAGATACCATTAATTAAACAAAAAGACAAGCCACAGACTGGTAGAATATACACACACTGATCAGACAAAAGCTTGAATCCGGAATATATGAAGAACTTTTTGAACTTAATTATGAGAAGGCTAACAACTCAATAAGAAAATAGATACAAGATTTGAAAAGACATGAATGGCCAATAGCACATGTAATGATGCTGAGCATCATTAGCCACTGGAGAAACAAAACCAAAAACACAAGGAGATACACCCTATATACCTATTAGATAAGTTAAAATTTAAAAACCACCCCTACTACAAAAAAAAAAAAAAAAATCTGGCCATTTTAAGTCCTAGTGAGGATGTGAAGTAACTGCAACTCATATACTTTGGGTAGAAATGCTATAATCACCTTGGGAAAAGTTATGGAAATGTTTGGATAAAGTTTGGTAGATTCTTAAAAACTTCAATATATTCCTACCATTTTAGTCCAGTCATTTTACAACTAGTTATCTCCCTAACAGAAAAGAAAGCAAATGTCCAGACAAAGACTTGTATACAAATATTCATTGCAGTTTTATTTGTAATAGCCAAAAACCATTTAGGAAAATCCAAATATTCATCAACAGTTGAATAGACAAGCAAATGGTGGTATATCCACACAATGGAATACCACTCAGAAATAAAAAGGAAAGAATTACCGAAACACACAATAACATGGACTATTCCTCAAAATCATTATGCTGAGTGAAAGAATTATGCCAGGAAAAATACAGCACCTACTGTATAATTTCATTTATATGAAATACCAGAAAATGTAAACGAATTTATAGTGTCAGAAAGCAAATCATGGGGTCCTGTGATGGGGTGTTTAGATATAAATGGATTACAGATTGACACAGGATACTTTTGGGAAATGATGGGAATATTTATCTTGATCAAGAGTATATACATATGCTCAAACTGATCAACTTATTTGTTTTAAATATGTGCAGTTTGGCATGCTTCAATTATACCATAATAAGGGTGAATTATCAATTCATTGTATATATGTGGGTCTAGAAGTGTCACTCCTAAGGTTTTATCCAAGAGAAATGAAACATATGTCCACATAATAGATTTGCAAAAACAACTGTTCATAGAAACCTTATTCATTATAGTCAAAAGCTAGAAAGAAGCCAAGTGTCCACCAACTGGAGAATGTGGTATGTCCAGTACTAGAAAAGAATAAGCTACTGATACACATGATGACACGAATGACTCTCCAACACATTATGTTAAGCAAAAGTAGCCAGATATATCTCCACCTGCAAAAGAAATATTTGAAAGTACATACTATATGATTCATTCATATAAATTCCAAGAAGGGGCAAAACTGATCCATGGAGATAGAAATCAGAAAGTCATTCCTTGAGGGACAGTTAGAATTGACGGGAAAGCACCAGAAAACTTTCTGTGATTATGTAAATGTTCTATATCTTGTTTTAGAATAAAGTTACATATGTACACACAACTACTAAAATTTGCCAAAGTGCACACTTTAGAACTGTGAACTTTATTGCATGGAGTGAAAGAAAAGGAGAAGAAGAGTGAGAGGGAGAGAAGAAGGGAAGAAGGATGGAAGGAAGGGAGAGAGGAAGGAAGGTGAAAGAAAGAGAGAGAGAGGGAGGGAGGGAGAGAGGGGGGAGGAGGAGGGGAAGGAAGGAAGGAAGGAAGGAAGGAAGCAAGAAGGAAAAAGAAGGGAAGGAAGTCAACTCAAACATCAGCTTCTCTGTAAAGCCTCCCCAAGCTCTTGGCCAGAGGTAGTATCTTAAAACAGATTGATACATAGACCACTATTCTGTGTCTGGTACACCACTCAGCTGATTTGTTTTACTCCATGAAAGACAGGAGAACATTATAGCACAATTCATGGTAACCAAATAATTGATGAGGAAAATTTCTTCACTATAGAAGAATTTTAGGTGGAAAACAGAATAATATAATTTGAAATCACTATTTCATAACCCGTTAATGAAATTGTGGCCTAGGCAATGCTCATCAATGGAAACTAAAACTATTAGGTAAAATATTAATGGGAACCTTTATAAATCAATGGGGCCAAACTGACAGCACATGAACCCATTGATTAATCTTCGCATCACTAAAAGTGTGACCATAGCTATTTGGTGCTGGCCTGCATATGTGATACGGATGCACCAAGCATGCCTGTAAAATATTCCTGAAAAAGATCATTAATTCTGAATCTAATCAAGCTCTAACTAGGAACATATGTAGAATAGAGGAACCATTTAAACAGCAACATAAAGAAACAATCAAACAAATCTAGATATGGGATATTTCACAAGACAGATAGCCCAATTTCCCAAACAAAAACTTTGGAGGAGGAAGGCCATTATACACTAGATATTTAAGAGAGATTACAACCAAATTCAACGTGTGGACCTTTTTTTTGGATGCTGGTTAGAACAAACCAACTACAGAAAGACATTTCTAAGACAATTAGGGAATTTGAATATGGCCTAGTTATTCAATAATATGAACAAATGTCTTTAATGCTGTTAAGCATGATGTTACTGTGGTAGTATTTTTTAAAGTATGCCCTCATCTGTTAAAGCATGTTGAAGCATACTAAATTATTTTTGAGTGAAAAACTGTCAAACCAATATTTGCTTTGCAGTACTCTGAAAAAATTAAAGGAGTGAGTTAGGTAAAACAACATAGGTGAAACACTGATAAATGTTGAAGTTGATGATGGGTACATAGGGTTCACTACACTATTTTTTTTCTTTCTGGTATTGTGTATGTTTTAAAATATTCATAATGAAAGACATAAATACCTACTAAAAATCCACATTTCATATTTTCTTTTCTTCCTAATATTTGAGTTACCGTTTAATGATGTTTATGAACCCTAACTCCATGTGCTTTTCTGATGTGAAATGCATTTATTTCTACCTCTTACAACGTTTTATGACAGCCAAGCATGTGTAAGAACATGTTTTTATCTTCAGAGACATACCAATGTACTCCTAATCCATTTTCCCATTCTTAACACCCTCTTTTTTCAGGCTCCTCTTCCTTTTACTATGAAAGAAAAAGCACAAAAAGACATGAAAACTCATTCCTTTCTCAGAACACTTCCTGCTTGCAAAGCCAGAGAATGTCCACATGTTTACATGCTGTCAGACTGCTGACCACTACCCAGCATACCCAAGAAGTAGACTGGAACAATTGTATTGGAAATACATTCTAAAACTCACATTTTATTTTAGCTCTTCTTCCTCTTACAGTAAAAAAAGAAATAACATCTTTATAAAGGGACAATGGGAAAAAATTCATTACTTTTTTCTTTGTGCATCAAATCCTGGTACAAATATATTATTATCCACTTGCTGTCTGTGTTTCAGCCACAATGAATTTGTTGCTGTTCCTAGAACCTTCCAAACTCATTCTCTTTTAGGACATTTGTGCTGGTTCTGTAGATACCTCCAGGCTCAGCTCGAAAGCCATCTCTTCTGAAAGAGCTTTCTGAGCATCCAATCTAAAATACCTCATTTCTCCATCACCTTCTTTCACATCTACCCTATTTATCTTCTTCTAAGCATTTATCATTATCTTTTTTTTTTCACTTCCTTTTTATCTGTCTTTATGTGCACCATCACCCCCAACTAGAATATAAGTTCAGGGGTCTTGACTGTCTGGTTTATTGCTATACCCACAGTGACAAACAGTAATCAACACACAGTAGATATTCAAAATTTTACTGTGGTTTGAATAATTTTTTATATTGATAAAAATATGTACTATATCATGACTTTATGCCATAATACAACAGTAATCGCAATACAAATGATACTATCAATATTATTAGACCATTTTCCAAAAAATTCTATGTTGAGGTGTCTTGATTGAAATTGAAGATGACAGTGTGATAGAAACAGTCAGGACTCCAAAAATGAGTGATAACAGTAATATACACATAAACATTATTGACACTATTAATGAACTATGTTCCTAAGTATATTAATAACCCAAGTTGGATCAATAATAATCAATATTATTAATCTTTATAATAGCCATAGAAACTCTAAGAGGAAGAAGGTACACAAAGGAATTAAATAATTTGGACAAAACCACTAAGCATGTTTATGACAAAACTCAATCCTTCTTATCAAAAGTCAATTATTCATCCATTCATTTGTTCAATAAGCACTTATTGGGAACCTATAATGCATCAGGTACAATGCTGGACATTGTCATGAGCAAATCAAACAAGAACCTTAAATGTTTACGAGTTATTTCCAAAGTCATATTATGCTCCTATCTACTGCTACATTTTATGGAAGAGAAAACAAAAACAAAAACAAGGCTCATGAAGCTTTTCAACGCAAAAAAAAAAAAAAAAAATTCCTATAGCTAGTCAGGATAATTGCTTAAGGCGTCCAAGCCACATTTTTTTCAAGCCAACCATTAGACCCTGATATTAGCAATGGTATTATTGATCAAGCACGTGCAATTTTCTACACAATGGATATTTATTTACAACTTCTTAATAACCTATATAAAAATATATTCCACTTCTGCCTCCTCTGCTGCCCTTCTTGATCTCTCTCTAGAAGAACAGTTTTCAAATTGTTGGCTTAAACTCTCTCAGAGATGAAAAAGAATAGTTTTTTTATTTTTTTAAACAAATGTGAGGTCAAAGAAAGCTACAGTTTCAAGTTTTAATTCTGTGAGCTAAGAAGGAAAATGGGCCAACCCTCCTGGGGAATCCTGTCTGTCCTGGTTCTAGTGACCGACTAAGCTGCTGATTTGACATTCCAGGGAATTGGGATGTATTCTTCACTGGAGAAATCCCAAACTGCCTGACAAAACCTAAAGCATTTGACCTTTCCAGGCTTACTGCTTTCATTATTTAAAATGAAAAGAGAAAAAGAAAAATGAGAGAGCAAGCAGAACTATACAAAAAATTTGCTTATCAGGCTCCATCTTCGGCAGTGCTTTAAACCTTTTTGAAATGTGAGCACAGAATTGTTAACTTGAGGGTGAAACTGGGCCAAACTGAAATGCCAACTCATATTTCAGAGAGCCATTATTGTTATGGGCCTCCAGTGATAGACCAGAACCCCAAAGCTTATACGTATGTATGTATATATTACTCTTATGGATGGGAGGGGGGCAAATTTTTACATTTCTATAGCATACTCTGTTCCTAAGGGAAGAAATGAGTTATGCTATTCCTGAAGAAATCTAAAAGACAAAACAAAATTAATAATATGAAACTTTAGGAAAATAGGATGTAAAATAAAATCTAACTTGTTACATCTGGCTGATTTGGTGATTCTGGGAAGATATGATAATGCTAAGCAGACTAAGACCAGTTGAAATCCTATCAGTTTGTGTGTGGGTATCTATATATCTATATCTACTACATAATTTATTTATAATATGTATAAAATATGTATAAATGTCTAATATATAAAACTGAATTTTATTTATTAAAAATTTATATATTATGTATACATTATATATTGTTGTATATTATTTTATATATTATATAATAAAATATATACCCCATATAATTAATAATTAATATTTCTATTTTATTTAATTATATATTATTAAATATAATTTATACATTTTAGATAGTTATATAGATATGGATATATAGATGTATTGATATGAGAGTAACACAAAAAGTACTACCTGATGAATTATCTAAATTTTCCTCTTTTCCTTGGCCATGGAGATCAAACATCAGTTGTCACTTGGAATATTTATGTTTGTTTAGGGACGTAATGGGAGGAAGCATCAGATCGGTGTATTAGAAACTATAATAATTTTCCTTTGTAATATACTAAACTACTTTTATGAATCTTGAGTTCTGGCATATTGCCCAAATGGCAAGAAAGGTAATAGATAAGTTATTCTTTGAGGGTGGAGATCATTTTTCCATTAAGCATTCTCTGTACAAGTGACTTTGAGGAATGTATACAACTGACCAACCAGTCACATAACACCATTTTTTAAACAATAATAGCAGTACTCAGCCCTGTAATTTAACCTGCCTTTTCTTTTGTTTAGGGAGGTGGGCTGCAAATTCATGAACTCTATCTAGTCTTAAAATTCCAATCACTATTTTCTCATACAACTGATAGTCAAAAGAAGAAGGAGAGGAGGAAGAAGAGGAGAAGGAGGTGGAGGAGGAGGAGAATGATGGAAGGATTACACAAAACTTATTTCTAAAAATTGTCTACTCCCACTAAATTAACACATGTGTCTTCTATTCTCCCACCATCCCTGAAACCTTGCACTTCCCTGCCTTCTTGTCTGGGATTGTGTCACTGTCTACTCAGGTAACTCCATTTTCCATCTGTACCTGTCAAATAATCTAGCCTACCAGAGATCTGGGTCTCTTCCAGTCCCTTCTACCTTAGCAAATAGCTTCCATCCCTTCACCCTGGGCTTCCACACCATCTCTATCTACTCTCACTCGATTTTACCACTCTACTTCAAAGTCACGCATTTCACTGTCTTCCTCCAGTTACAAGCTCCTATTTTTTACCCATCCCCTCTGCTGTTCCTTAGGCTCATTAGATCTGCTATTTCAGCTCACTGAGACTTCTAGTCCTTAGGTACCTCAATTTTTCTTCCATCGGTTTTCTACTAATTTCAATTCCTTCTACCACCAGCCTGGATCCATTACTTTGAGAACTTTATATCACTTGCCCCCACTTTACTTGCCCCTCAGATTTTATCTCCATGTAAACTCCCACCTATATGCCAATTCTACAGAAACATTTTCTATTTCTACACCAGGGCTGCTAAGTCCTGCTAAAGAAACTCATAGAGCCATATAGATGTGTGCCACCATGTGTTTTGGCTTTTAGTATAAGCTGTAATTCATTGTCAGTTCTGAAAATATAACCCTGGTTGAAACCTTAGTTCATTTACTAATTTTTTTCATAGTTTTTATTTAGCCCAAATCCAACTCCTACTTTTCTCACTCCCAGAAAATAATCTGCAATACAAAGAAAAATGATGCAATATCAACTCATCTCATTTTCATGTAGAATTAAGGTGCTGTGGTTTTGAGGGAAATGATTTGGCCCAGAGGTAGGGGAGAGATGAGATGGTCTATGCAGTGACTACATCTTCTGTTTCTGGGCTCTTTAAGGTATGAATTGAAGCTGCTGTGAATTACCAATGGAGTCACAAGACACCACTCTCACTCCTTCATCTAATATTACTATGACTAGTATTGCCACTGGTGCTTATGCTGCTGTGTCACAAACTGCTTTCATATCTGCTCTCCCAACTTGTGAAGGAATTGCATATGAAGAACATTTCATTAGCAATGTTATCAAAAGACTTAGAAAAATGCAACATCAAGAAAAGAACACAAAGCAAAATTTCAAACATAATAGAACCTAGGCCATATGTAAACGCCAGATCTTCCCCAATATATGTAAAGCATTATATTAAAATGTTGATTTTTACTTTTTCACTACAAAATCCTCTATCTGTTTAATACTATATCTTGCAATACTCATCATCACATTATCAAAGAAATGAGTAAACTGATCAGTTTCAATTGCTGACAAAGGAAAACACATATTTATCCTCACTCGGATTTTAACCAAGAATTTCAATTTATTGGAGAATATGTTTAAAACTGTTCACCTTCTCCATGACAGGGATGTCCTGAAAATTTTGCATCTGATTTCAAGCTTAGTGAAAGGCTCTGGGTGTCTGTAATTGTATTAACTCCAGATGCCTTCTTATATAAAGTGAGGGAAAGGAACTCTCCCACATGGGTTCAGACACCAACTGTAGACAACTTAATTTAAGGGAGAAAATGTGGAAAATAAAGCCAAACAAACAGGATTTGGTAGATTTAGATAATAGTAAGCCTAACATGTGCCCATCCATAATGGAACGGTGAAAAAATTCTGAAGGAAATTTTAGATGCCACAATAGTAATGGTAGTATCTAGAATGAGGGGGTTGATCACCTCACTTTACTCTGCACTGATAACACCAGACCCAGTGTTTTCAGAATGCACAGTGGTTAAAAACTTGCACTTTGAGCTCTATAGTCCTGTGTCAGAATTCCAGTCCTGCCAATTCCTGGTTCTGGAGTATTTTATAATCCCTATGCCTCCGTGTCTTCATCTATAAAATGAATACATACCTGTCGTGTCGTTACGTAACATCTCTGACTTTCACTTAATTTTAAAATGAGGGTTACTGTACAGATGAAATGAAATTGAATGTGTAAAGAACCAATGAGTGAAAACTACCAAAGGACATCCACTCCATGGAGATGTTCCTACATGGGCTCGGTGAGCACTGAACACAAATACTGCTGAGGGGATTTGGCCCAATCAGTGATGCAATGTTCCCCTCAGAACTATAAGATATCACTCTTACAAAATAAGTGACCCAACTCTCACTTTTCAGCTCTGCCTAAAGTGCCTATTACAGAGTCTACTTCTTAATAGGTATTTAAAAAATTATTTTATTTCCCGTATAGGGCTCACTAATAAACTCCGAAATCAGGGAAAGATCAAACAAACAAACAAGCTTTTATTCCAGTGGCGTTTCTGAAAGGAAGATGAAGATGAATTATACCATGCACATGGATAAAATAATCAGTGAAATGCTATTAATAAATCAAGTTTTCAGTCAAAGACAAACAAAATCTAAAATACTGCAGCCATGCCCTCGGGGTCCATGCCTTGTTATAATGAATTCATTTCAAGCCTTTTTCAAATGAGATCATTCTTTTAACAAGGTTCTTTTGGTACTTTGTATATGAGATTGAGTCCGTTCAACCTTATAAATAATTTTATTTAGTGATATGCCACTGTATAACACGTTTCACTCATGGATTTCCTGAAACTAAATTTTATACTCATCCGCATATAACTAAATCTTAAACTCAATGAATCGAAATGCAATACTAACCCATATAGCTTTAATGATTCCAGTGGCTTTAATTAGCTTAAGCATAACTCTTTTAACTGTCAAAAAATGGAAATTTAAATGAATTTGAAACACTGTATTGCATTTAATGAAGTATCAATTTTTCTGTCAACTCACGCTGTTGACAAGGTTATAGTGAAAATGACACACTAATTCATTGCTATTGGCACTATATATTGGTCAATTCATACATAAAGAAAAGGAAAACTATGCAGCAAAAAAGCCACAAGGACTGGTATATCTTTTGATTCAATAATTTCATTCCTAGAATTTATATTAAGGTAATAATTCAGTACGCATATAAAGATGATCATTGTAGTGTTATCAATAATAATGAAAAAACTAGAAACAATCTGAGTATTTCACACTAATAAAGAGTTTAACAAATCATAGGATGTTACTACAACAAAGTGTTGTATAGCTAATAAACTGATCAATATTTAGGTAAATGACAAAATACTTGGTATGTTAAGTGAAACTTACAGAATAGATAGTTATCTTTTTGTACATATGAAATACATCTATGTATGAAATATAGAGGGCATTTTTTTAGAAGTTAACTAAATTATTGGTTTAATAAATTTTTAAAACTTAATTTTAACTAATTGCCATCTCAACAAAAAATAATAAAAGACCCCAAATTGGCAGAAGATATAAATTAGGTAAATAAAGTTGGTAATCAGGCGAGTTTTCTTTACATTCCCATACAATGGGAAGTTCCAAATTCTTAAAGCCTTGATATCCATAAGTTCACACCAATCCCTTTCTTTACCCTGCCAAGTTCTAGCTTCCTTCTGTTTTTTTTTTAAGAGTAAAGTGATAATGACCAAGAAAGTTTTTATTATAGAATTTGAGATTTTAAAGTATTTTGAAAATGAAAATACAATCAAATACTGATTAATAAAAATATTAGTGGGAGAAGAACAAGCAAAGATTTCCAGGGAGAAGCAAGATTCTCTCCTTCGTGGAATGTTAGATAACGCCGGTGCCTTAAGAAGGAAGGGCTGTTTTCCCCTGTGACTCCTAAACTAAGTGAGACAAACTCTTTGCTTACTGTAGTTAATTAGAATTACCTGGTATTGTATGTTGATGGATCTTTATTCAGTCCCTTGGTTCTTAACAAATAAAAAATCCATTTCCCTAGGCTGACCCATTAATTGAAGTCATTCTTTTGGTTTGGTTTTGCTTTCTTTTTTTAACATATGTAATTTTGTCACAGTAAATTTTAATTTCCCAAATGGCAAAACATTTCAGAATATCTCCAAGGCGCTTGGAACTCAAGATCAGCCACGGAGGTATTACAAGTGTGGCCACACTTCCCTCTGAAGTCTATCAAGTCTCTTCTAATTAGCCTTTTGACACATGACATCTCACCGACTTGAAGAGATTTAGGGTTGTTAACCCTCCATCAGCAATTACATTATGAAGATGATTGAGTTTGCAGACTGTAGATAAGTAAGGTAGACTTTACAAGTTCCTCTTTGGGTTGTTTAGTGGAGATGAAATTGGACTATTTGGTGGATGATGCCAGAGTTAAAGAGCTGGCTTTTTAGATTCTGTTAGTCAACTTTGTTGTATTTACTTCTCCCTATATCACTTCTTCACTTTCTCCAGATGCAAGACAATGCTAGAAACATCTGTCCTAGGCACTTGCTCCTAGGAATATTTGATAGATAATTCATTAAGGAGGGCGTTCTACCTTGCTGGGCAAGGGCAAAACACAAATACAGGTGAATTTACACATCCCATCATCTATTCTGATTATTTCCCTACATCCTTTATCTACTATTTAAACTCAGAGATTTGTGATTACTGATACAAATCATTTGCCATTGACGGCCACAATTTGTGAACTATTTATTATATTTTATTTTATTTGCAATGGCAAATTATACACTAAATACTAATCTCTCATGCACACTTAACTAAAAAATATGACATAATAACAAAGCCTTTGTATGCCCAAAGAACTTTAGAGATAGAAATTGATTATTTTTCTTTCTCACTGGAATACGGCCTTGTCTCACCAAGGCACAAATTATTCAGTGTTGTTGCAGTTTCACTGAAACTAAGCCAATGCCTGAATTGGGAACACCTTCGTTCCTATAAAACTTAAAATAAACAAGTTTTCTATGGTCCCTAGAAAGTAAGTCACATTGCTCTTATTTTATTCCTTCAAACAAATTTGAAAGAGCTCTGGCTTTTAAAGATCTCAATGTTTATTCCCATTCCTAAAAAACAGAGTAATAAATAAGCCACTTTATTGGGAAAGTAAAATAGTGCATTCACTGCAGATTTATTGAATTGATATGCTATGCATTTCTCATTTATTACTTTAATTTTGTTGTCAGCTCTCCTACTGTAACATATTTCCCATGGGTTCAGATGACATTTTACTCTCATTTTTTAGCTACTTTATCGCTAGGTATTGCTTCTTATCAGTTATTTATTTAAAGCTTTCACTATACTGATTTGATCTGAATAAATTCATTTGGATATGTTCTTTCTCTCTATAACAAAGCTCAGCTTTTGATGGTATATTTACATCATATTTTTATATAACATTGAAAAGAGCCATAATTTAGAGAATGATCTTGATTTGCTTTTTTTTGATCTTTTATAGCTAAAGTGAAAGTTAAAAAGAAGGACAATTGTGTATAATTTTTCTCTAATAGTTACTATCCTTCTTTAAAGGAATTCTGGAATAAGGATTCTTTAAAAAATAAGGTGTAAGTGTACTTCATTTTTTTTTGTTTGTTTGTTTTGTGTTTTATTTATTTTGTTTTTATTTCCATTACTCTAGGAGGTGGATCAAAAAAGATCTTGCTGTTATTTATGTCAAAGAGTGTTCCTCCTATGTTTTCATCTAAGAGTTTTATAGCATCTGGTCTTACATTTAGGTTTCTAATCCATTTTGAGTTTATTTTTGTGTACGGTGTTAGGGAGTATTCTAATTTAATTCTTTTACATGTAGCTCTCCAGTTTTCCCAGAACCACTTATTGAAGAGACTGTCTTTTCTCCATTGTGTATCCTTGCCTCCTTTGTCATAGATTAGTTGACAATAGGTGTGTGGGTTTATCTCTGGGCTTTCTATCCTGTTCCATTGATCTATATTTCTGTTTTGGGGCCAGTACCATATTATCATGATGACTGTAGCTTTGTAGTATAGTCCGAAGTCAGGGAGTCTGATTCCTCCAGCTCTGTTTCTTTCCCTCAAGACTGCTTTGGCTATTTGGAGTCTTTTGTGTCTCCATACATATTTAAGATTTTTTGTTCTAGTTCTGGGAAAAGTGCCATTGGTAATCTGATAGGGATTGCATTGAATCTGTGGATTGCTTTGGGTAGTATAGTCATTTTCACAATATTGATTCTTCCAATCCAAGAACATGGTATATCTCTCCATCTGTTGGTATCATCTTTAATTTCTTTCATCAGTGTCTTATGGTTTTCTGCATACAGGTCTTTTGTCTCCTAGGTATTTTATTCCTTTTGTTGCAGTGGTAAATGGGAGTGCTTCCTTAATTTCTCTTTCAGATTTTTCATCATTAGTGTAGAGGAATGCAAGAGATTTCTGTGCATTAATTTTGTATCCTGCAACTTTACCAAATTCATTGATTAGCTCTAGTAGTTTTCTGGTGGCATCTTTAGGATTCTCTATGTATAGTATCATGTCATCTGCAAACAGTGACAGTTTTACTTCTTCTTTTCCAATTTGGATTCCTTTTATTTCTGTTTCTTCTCTGATTGCCATGGCTAGGACTTCCAGAACTATGTTGAATAATAGTGGTGAGAGTGGACATCCTTGTCTTGTTCCTGATCTTAGAGGAAATGCTTCCAGTTTCTCACCATTGAGAATGACGTTTGCTGTGGGTTTGTCATATATGGCCTTTATTATGTTGAGGTAGGTTCCCTCTATGCCCACCTTCTGGAAAGTTTTTATCATAAATGGGTGTTGAATTTTGTCAAAAGATTTTTTTGCATCTATTGATATCATCATATGGTTTTTATTCTTCAATTTGTTAATATGGTGTATCACATTGATTGATTTGCCTATATTGAAGAATCCTGGCATCCCTGGGATAAATCCCACTTGATCATGGTTTGTGATCCTTTTAATGTGTTGTTGGATTCTGTATGCTAGTATTTTGTTGAGGATTTTTGCATCTATATTCATCAGTGATATTGGTCTGTAATTTTCATTTTTTGTATTATCTTTGTCTTGTTTTGGTATCAGGGTGATGCTGGCCTCATAGAATGAGTTGGGGGTTTTCCTTCTTCTGCAATTTTTTGGAAGAGTTTGAGAAGGATGGGTGTTAGCTCTTGTCTAATTGTCTGATAGAATTCACCTGTGAAGCCATCTGGTCCTGGACTTTTGTTTGTTGGAAGATTTTTAATCACAGTTTCAATTTCATTACTTGTGATTGGTGTGTTCATATTTTCTGTTTCTTCCTGGTTCAGTCTTGGAAGGTTATACCTTTCTAAAAATTTTTCCATTTCTTCCAGGTTGTCCATTTTATTGAAATAGAGTTGCTTGTAGTAGTCTCTTAGGATGCTTTGTATTTTTGCGGTGTCTGCTGTAACTTCTCCTTTCTCGTTTCTAATTTTATTGATTTGAGTCCTCTCCCTCCTTTTCTTGATGAGTTTGGCTAATGGTTCATCAATTTTGTTTATCTCCTCAAAGAACTAGCTTTTCATTTTATTGATATTTGCTATTGTTTTCTTTATTTCTATTTCATTTATTTCTGCTCTGATCTTTATGATTTCTTTCATTCTGCTAACTTTGTTTGTTCTTCTTTCTCTAGTTACTTTAGGTGTAAGGTTAGATTGTTTATTTGAGATTTTTCTTGTTTCTTGAGGTAGGCTTGTATTGCTATAAACTTCCCTCTTAGAACTTAAGCGTACTTCATTATTAACTTAAAAACTACAATTTGTGGGGCTTCCCTGATGGCGCAGTGGTTGAGAGTCCTCCTGCCGATGCAGGGGACATGGGTTCATGCCCTGGTCTGGGAAGATCCCACATGTCGTGGAGCAGCTAGGCCTGTGAGCCATGGCCGCTGAGCCTGCACGTCCAGAGCCTGTGCTCCGCAGCAGGAGAGGCCACAACAGTGAGAGGCCCGCGTACTGCAAAAAAAACAAAAAACTACAATTTGTGAATCACTGGATTTTATCACTTTTTGTGTAATTTGGAGATATGGAAAGCCAGAAGTTCAGCTTACTGTGTTAGGAATCAGAAGAATTTCTAAGTTTGCATTAGAGTCTTTCCTCTAGTTACAGCAACTGGCTTTAGTATAGATCAAATTACTGCTCATTCATATTTGGTAACCTACCCTCCAATGCTCCCCTTTTGCAGGAAAATTATACATTCCCATCTTGTGAGAGTAAGAACTGGGCACATGATTTGGTTTTCCCAACTGATGGCAACATTAAAGATACAGGTTCTAACAGACAGAGGCTATCAGTTAGAGTATCCTGAGATGAAGACAACATGGAACCGAATCATAGCAAACCCATGATAACATGGTGAGTGAGCTGAAATAATTTATTACTATGACAAATTAGGATTTGGGGGTCATTTTTTACTGCAGCATAACCTAGTTTGTCATAAGTGATCCAAGTCTTAATGCTGGGATACTTAGAGAAACCAGGTTAAAAGAGGAGCCATTCCCCAGCAAACAAACAAACAAAGAGTAAGTGCACTATAGAACATGCACAAGAAGTAAGCACCTCAATTCAGTTGACCTAGGTTAGGTATGGAACTAAGGGACTTACCTGAAGACCTATATAGACCTATATCAACATTATAGTGTTTACATCTTGCTAAGGCATCAAAGCAGACTCAAAGGAATTGATGCTTGACTCACAGATAGAGAACAAACTAGTGGCTGCCAGTTGGGGGAAGAGGAGCAATATAGGGCTGGGGGAGTGGGAGGTACAAACTATGGGGTGTAGGATAGGCTACAAGGATAGACTGTACAACACGGGGAATATAGTCAATGTTTTGTAATAACTGTAAATGGAGTGTAAGCTTTAAAAATTGTATAATTTTTTTTTGCGGTACGCGGGCCTCCCACTGTTGTGGCCTCTCCTGTTGTGGAGCGCAGGCTCCAGACGCGCAGGCTCAGTGGCCATGGCTCACGGGCCCAGCCGCTCCGTGGCATGTGGGATCTTCCCGGACCGGGGCACGAACCCGTGTCCCCTGCATCGGCAGGCGGACTCTCAACCACTGCACCACCAGGGAAGCCCTAAAAATTGTATAATTTTTTTTTAATTAAAAAAAAGGGAAATGATGCTCATGTGGAGAAACTGAGGCAAAGAGTTCCAGGGGCTGGGCCAGACTCAAATAATTAGTCTCTGAGCTGTGTTTAAGATGGTGACTCTACAAGGAGATTCTAGACAGCATTTAGGGAGGAAAAGAAGTTCAGATCTAAGGAAGCAGTGTGGAAGACTGAAGGGTGGGGAGAGGTAACAGGAGAATGAACATTTAACCAAGAGGTAAGGGTGACCAAATATATGGAGAGAATTATATTTCAATTGGCTGAGAGTAAGGGGTTCAGTCTAATAGTTCTAAATTTTAAGAGTATTAGAACCTAGGAGGCACTATTAGTGCAGTACAGGAAATCTTCTAAACAATTTGTACTGTTGTGAGCAGTGCTCTCTATCTTCTATACCTCAAGAGCTCTGCAGGCCTGGAGCTTACTTTGCTGAAAGTGTCCTCAGATGGGTACCTAGCGACACATCTGTATCCTGAATCGCAATGTACCCCTGGGCTCACAGATCACTCTGCCTTAAATAGGTATGCTATTGAAACTTTCAGTACCTGCAAGTTTGTGCTGTGAAATTTCCAATCAAGCATGTGGGAACGGAACATAAAACCATGCATAACTCTGTGGTTAGAGATCACATCAACAGAAAAATCCAATGAATGAGCCAGACTTGGCTACTTTAGTCCTAACTATCGTATTCCATGCTCATAGTAACCAACCTAAGGAGGTATTATTATTGCACTCACTTTGCAAATGAGGGAACTGAAACTCCAAGAGGTAAAGTAGCTTTCTTGAGATTACCTAACCAAAAATGATGGGGGCGAGTTTTTAATCTACATGGTCTAGCTTCAGAGCCTACGATATTCAACCACTAGCTAAACTGCAGTCCATGTTACTGTTTAAAACTAGTTAGTTATGGATTTCTTTGTAATTCAACAAAAATTATGGTCAAAATCAGAAAAAAAATACTTCAGATATGTCTCATACAGCCCCAATTACCTTAAGGTTTTCTCCTCACACATTTTATTTATGGGAGATGTGGTCTGACTTTTGTAATGAAATAATCAAGAGAATCCCTGCCCAGTATCCAACATAAGCTAAAGTATTATCTTACATTGAATTAAGGGTATACTGGATTTTAGACTATATTTCCATGAAAGGAGTTAAGACCAGAAAATATCACCTGAATAAGTGGGCAGTGGAAAGGCGGGGTGCTATTCTTCTCTTTCCCCCAATTCATCCAGTTAGCTGACAGCAATTCAGGTGTTGTCTCTGAATAATTTGTGAAAATGTGCCCATTCTTTCTGTGGGATGCGACCAGATTCTATTTGATCTTCACCTCTTTATTCAATGGCAGTGCAGTATGGGTCAGCAGTCAGCAGCAGTTGTGTGGAGTAGGGGTGAGTGGCTGGCCCATTACCACTGATAAGCCTTTTACCAAAGACAGCTCGCACTGAGGGGAGAGAACAAGACTCCCACTGGCTACAAAGTGGGTTTCGGATAAAAACTCATTACTCTCCAAAACCTAGCTCAAAGACCAGAGAGTTATCCTGAGGAGGCTACAGTGAAGTTCACCTAATTATCAATTACAATATATCTTCCTTCCTCCTCTGTCTAATTTAATCTCTTAAATTCTCCTTTTGAAATGCTAACGGCTGGAATAGTTTTAATCAGAACCACAATCAACCATAGAATTGTAAGGGAAAGGGGTAAAAGATAAACTGTCTTAGAGAAAGCTCTACTGGGGAAAAGGATCTGTGATGTGTAACCGTAGAGTCTAGAGATTACCGGGAAGGGGAAAATGAAAGATGTCAGGGCGATGAGGACTGTCCTAAAGGCACCTGGCAGGGAGGCTCTGCTATCTCACAAGCCGTACATGAGGTTCAAAACATGAAGCATAGCGTAAAACAAACAAACAAAACAAAACAAAGTAAATATGTGGAAGAGGCCCACTGATGGGGAGAAGGTTTTTGGTTTTTTGTTTTATCTTGTTTTTAATCTTTCTCCAGTTTGATGCTAATCCCTTGTGCCGGGGTGGACAGCTGTGTGTGATTTTCATAACTGAAGAGCAGCTTTATCTTTCTTAGCAGCAGGAAGCCCCTCTCTGCTGCCTTTTATTTATTTATTTTTTTTGCGGTACACGGGCCTCTCACTGTTGTGGCCTCTCCCGTTGCGGAGCACAGGCTCTGGACACGCAGGCCCAGCGGCCATGGCTCACAGGCTCAGCCGCTCCACGGCATGTGGGATCTTCCTGGACCGGGGCACGAACCCATGTCCCCTGAATTGGCAGGCGGACTCTCAACCACTGCGCCACCAGGGAAGCCCCTCTGCTGCCTTTTAAAGTTTTTTTTTTTTTTTTTTAATAGAAATAGGATTACATAATCCTCCAAATAATTCCCCTGACCCTAACTTTTGGTAAGTTTTCATAGCATGTGTTGATTGATATTGCAGTGTTGAAAGGGGACTGGTACTCTGGAATTGGGAACAGGATTCAGAATCTTTCTCAAGATTCTGGAGAGACACATTTTTCACCTCTCAGAAACTGTTACTCCCTTTCAGCTACCAAACCACTCAGTCCAGGAGAAAAGGCTGGCCAGACTGCCCCACTAGGTGGTCCTATTCCCAAAGTAAAGCGCCATAGCACCCAGCGGGGAGAGAGACCCGTGCCAGCCCTCTGCCCTCTGATTAGTTCATGAAAGGAAAAGCTCTCACTGAGCTCTCACCCCAGAGTCTCTGCAGAGCTTCAGAGGCCTTTGGAACTTCCCTGAGCTTCTAGAGGAACTGGAGGCAACTAAAAACAAAACAAGACAATACCAACAAAGAAAAACAACCAGTACATACAGCTAGCTGTTTCTTTACAGCTAGAGAAAAATCTCCTAACCCAGATCAGAGAGAATCGTGACCTGCCTGTAGCAACTTAGATGACCCCAACGGATAGGTTTTCACCATATAGAACCAGAGGCTCTGCTAAAGATCTCTTTGGATACTGCAAGTCAGCACACCCTGCATGTGTATGCAGTAATGCACTCTGCGTGGATTTTGAGAATCCAAGATCAAGGATGCAGCACTGTCACCAATAACTTCATGGGAACTTTGATGGAATTGAGGGCAAAGACATTCTAGGTTTGATTTCTTTTTCAGGCTCTGTGCTAAAGGTAATAGCAATACATACTAGCAGGCTGAAATATGATTTGGACACACAAACCATAAAAGAAACCATAACAGAAAAGAGCCAATGCTTTAATGTATGCATGCAATATCTCCTATAGCCCTCTTCTAGACATCTCAAATTGCTTCCACTACGTCCCTGGCTACTGAAAAACAAACAAAAAGGAATTAGAAGGAAACCTTTGGGCTGTTTAGATCACATTACCATTGGATAATTCCCAATACGCCACCTCTGAAGAGCATATCTGGGTTTGAAGTATTAAGAATTTTAAGAAAAACCTGAAAAGCAACCACTGCCCTAATCAGGAAGATTTTGTTATACACATCAGCCATGCTAAGATCTGGTCAAAAACAGAGACTTTGAGATGGCTAAGTAACATGGTTGGAAATATTTGTTGAAATAACTTGAAAGATGGCTGACTCCTACTGGTTATTGCTAAAAACACCAAACCAAGATGAATCTATTTGGAGTGGCCTCATCTCTAGCTGCCTGACTTTAGACAGGTCTCTCTTCCCACTGAGACTCACTCTGCTGGATGTTATGCAAGATAGGATAATGATAATATTTGCCGAGCTTATTTCATGGAGTCCACAACTTGGACAAGACATTCTAAAAAGCCTTTACAAACTGTAAAGTGGCATCCACCAGTTAGTGAATATATTCGGTGTTCATCTACATGTGAATATATGTATATTTATCTCCCCTCAAAACGCAATTTCTTAGAGGAGAGATTTGCCATTTTAGGTCATCTGTGAAGAACGACAATTCAGGAAAGCTGCCCAAAGAGAAGGTATCAAGTGGTTTCGTGGCCATTTGAGTAACTATGTGGTCATTGAAAGAGGTCTTCTTCTTCTCTGCATCCTCAGTGACAAACCCAGAGTTTGTCACAAAACACTTACTCAAAATAAAGGCAAGTGCTCCCCAGTGTTCCCATTTGCTTTTCCCTGTGGCTGTTCTCTGTCGAATCACACAATGCATGCATTGTTAGTTGTTCAGTGGTTTCAAATTGTTTTACAATGCAGTGGGGGAATAAATGTGGCTATAAAGAACAGATAAATTAGAGGAGCATAACCTCACATGATTAAAGACAACACAATCATGCTTAACTTCTCCTTTTTTTCCTGTTGTGTTGAGGCTGTCATAGCTTCCTTAGAGAATTCCAACCATTCTGTGAGTCTCAACTTCAATGCCCCCTCCTCTCTTGAGGCTTTTCTGGTTTCTGCCAAAGAAGAATTGATCTTGCCTTCCTCTGAATTTCCATGTTACTTTGTCTCCAATTCTCTTGTGGCACTAAATTCAATCGAGTATTTTATATTTTCTTTAAGAGCTGAGACTCTGATAAACACTTCAGTCTCTTGCCTGCACTATGCTGCCCTTGGTTTCACACATAGTAGCTGCTCAATAATTATTGATTAGTAAATGAGTGATTATGTGAAGAAAATATAAATGTGTGTTTGCTTTGCTTGTACTGTTACTCAGAAAACTCAGAATTACTAGGTGTCAGAATATAAGGAAGTGATAAAAAGCCCACCTCAGATTGGGTTGTTTGTTTTTTTTGTTATTGAGGTACATGAGCTGCTTGTAAATTTTGGAGATCAATCCTTTGTCTGTTGCTTCATTTCCAAATATATTCTCCCATTCTGAGGGTTGTCTTTTGGTCTTGTTTATGGTTTCCCTTGTGGTGCAAAAGCTTTGAAGTTTCATTAGGTCCCATTTGTTTATTTTTGTTTTTATTTCCATTACTCTAGGAGGTGGGTCAAAAAGGATCTTGCTGTGATTTATGTCATAGAGTGTTCTGCCTATGTCTTCCTCTAAGAGTTTTATAGTGTCTGGCCTTACATTTAGGTCTTTAATCCATTTTGAGTTTATTTTTGTGTATGGTGTCAGGGAGTGTTCTAATTTCATACTTTTACATGTGCCTGTCCAGTTTTCCCAGCACCACTTACCCAAAAATGGGCAGAAGACCTAAATAGACATTTCTCCAAAGAAGATACACAGATTGCCAACAAACACATGAAAGAATGCTCAACATCATTAATCATTAGGGAAATGCAAATCAAAACTACAATGAGGTATCATCTCACACCGGTCAGAATGACCATCATCAAAAAATCTAGAAACGATAAATGCTGGAGAGGGTGTGAAGAAAAGGCAACACTCTTGCACTGTTGGTGGGAATGTAAATTGATACAGCCACTATGGAGAACAGTATGGAGGTTCTTTAAAAAACTACAAATAGAACTACCATACGACCCAGCAATCCCACTACTGGGCATATACCCTGAGAAAACCATAATTCAAAACGAGTCATGCACCAAAATGTTCATTGCAGCATTATTTACAATAGCCAGGAGATGGAAGCAACCTTAGTGTCCATCATAGGATGAATGGATAAAGAAGATATGGCACATATATACAATGGAATATTACTGAGCCATAAAAGGAAACGAAACTGAGTTATTTGTAGGGAGGTGGATGGACCTAGAGTCTGTCATACAGAGTGAAGTAAGTCAGAAAGAGAAAAATAAATACCGTATGCTAACACATATATATGGAATCTAAGAAAAAAAGGTCATGAAGAATCTAGGGGCAAGACGGGAAGAGAGACACAGACCTACTAGAGAATGGACTTGAGGAAATGGGGAGGGGGAAGGGTAAGCTGTGACAAAGTGAGAGAGTGGCATGGACATATATACACTACCAAACGTAAAATAGATAGCTAGTGGGAAGCAGCTGCATAGCACAGGGAGATCAGCTCCATGGTGTGTGACCACCTAGAAGGGTGGGATAGGGAGGGTGGGAGGGAGGGAGACGCAAGAAGGAAGAGATATGGGAACATATGTATATGTATGTCTGATTCACTTTGTTATAAAGCAGAAACTAACATGCCATTGTAAAGCAATTATACTCCAATAAAGATGTTAAAAAAAAAACAAAAAGCAAGCCCACCTCAGGCTGGCTCTTGGCTGGGTCATCAGGACCAGCTCCCAGTGAAGCATCCAGGCCCTGGGGGCATCGATCAAATCTTGGCCACATCAAACTCCCAAGCTCTGAATACATGTGTATTGAAGAGAAGAGATGATAATTCAAATGTAGCATGACTTTCTGCCCCAACCGGCCCTCAGGAGCCTTGAAAAGTCAAGTATTCAGACGTCTGACATTCTCATTCATGGACAACATGACTTTTGTGCTTCTTTCCTCTTCCTTTTTTCTCTTACATTTATCCCTAGCTCCATAAATGCCTCATTTGTGTTCTGCTGTGGCTGCTGCCTTCATTAGAATTTTTTGCTTTGATTAATTATTGAGCCCTCACTGCAAATGGCTTTCCACTCTCCACTTCCCATCACTGAGGTCTTGTAGCCTACCTGCTCCACTGGCCCTGATGGGGGCTTGACAATGTTCCATACTGAGCCAGATCAGAACCAGCTGTTTTTCCATGTGGGCTCTTTGGGTGAACATGGCAGGGACAGAATTTTGTACACATTTCCTCATGTGTGTGTGTGCGTGTGTATAGAATATACGTGTGTATATGTGTGGAGATATATGTGTGTATATGCACACACATGAACTCAGAAGTTCTAGTACACATGTCCAGACTATAGCAGAGCACAGCAGACAGCAGCACCTGAGCTACAATTTCCTTTAGTAATTTTTCTTCAGCTTTTTCTTTCCATTTTAATTCTATATGCCAAACTTCTGACCATTTCACCTTTGGTAGAAAGAGAAGTTATTATTTGCTTATTTTTGCCATATTGCTTATCATCAGTTCTTTGTAACCACTTATGTGTTCTTCAGGATTTCCCTGAGCTGCCAGCTACCATATGCACCGCCTCCCCCTTCCTGGGGTTCTATGAAGGAAAATTCACTTCCATGATTTTAAAATCACCTAACAGGATTCTTAGTCTTATTTACAGCCTTATAACCACTTTCCTCCTCTTCTCTCTCCCCTGACCCTGCAGAAAACCTCTGCACCCCAAGGAAGCTCTATTTCATGGAGGATGGAGAGAATTCGGTGAGGCGATGACAGCCATCGCTAGTTCTAATGGACCCTGCGGGGGAACCTTCCCACTTTATCAACCAAGAAGCTGATGGATTTGGGAACAGTCTTTTCTGTGATATTTCTAAAAACTGGAAAGTATCAAGCACTGACCACATGGCTTTATTCCAGTGAATCAATCACTTGGTTAAATGCTCTCCTTGGTTTTGTTTCTGAACAAACATGAACTTCCTAATCCCTCTTTTTCTACTTGGATCTTGCCCTGTCTCTTTGGAAACTGAGAACAACTGGGGAATATGAGAAAGGATCACAGGCCTTCCATGTAGGGAAGTGCGCCCAGTGACGTGCTTCCTCCCCAGAACGGATCTGTGCTCCCTTAGGACTTGATCAAACACATGAACTACTGTGAAATTAAATTGAGGTTTGAGGTTCCACTACCAATGAATTACACAGGCTGCAGAGAGGTCTCTACTTCTCTCAGTATCTATAAAATAAGGATAATTAGTTTCCATTGTCCTCCCTCACAAGGATACTATGGAAATTAATGACCTAATATCTTCAATTGGCCTCACCCCTGGCACAAAGGTATGAACAGGGTACAAAGAATAACTGTGACCATTTTGCTTCTGATGCCTTTTTTTTTGTTTTTTAATCTCCCCACAATGAAAAACTAGTTAATTCTCCTGACAAGAAATACAGTACTTTTGTCTGCCATGGTCTGATTCACGCCAGAGACTTTCTCAGTAAGAAGAAATTAACCACAAAATCTTCTCCCTGCCTCTCATATTCAGCTTCCTTTTATCATGGTTGTTATTGGAAAGACTGCAAGATTGCATCTTGGGCCAGTGACAATGCTTCTAGCGTGTACCTTTTCAGATTCAGGCACTACAATGCTGGAAGATTCTATTCAATGCAAAGGAGCTCACAAAAGGAAAACTGTGACAATGTTAAGAATGGAGTATCTTGTTAATGAGAAGAGGTTAGAGAATTTTTAATGCGTGCATCTTAGCCAAGTGCTGGTCATGAGGTGGAGAGGATTACACTTTACCAATAATTGAAAAGCGTAAATAAAAGTGAATGAATATTTTCTGTCAAGAATGCTAGGAGGGGAGGAGCACAAACAAAGCAAAGTTGGCAAAAGGTGGGCATTTGGTTATAAATGGTAACCACCTTCCTGACTGGGAGTATCAGAGAAATGCTCATGGAATGATTTCTTAAATGATAACAAACAGCACTGAATCAGAAAGAAAATTAGAGGTTTTTTTTTTAGAAATTAACTAAATTGTAAATTAACTAAATTAAATTAGCACATAACTGCTGTTCTCTTTGTTACTGGATCTCATGAATGCCTGTCATTTGTTCTCCTTTGGCTTTTAATGAGTTGCATAGAATCTAAGCTATCACCAACGGGCCTGAGAAACGTCATATATATTTTCACAGTTAAATAAGTTGACTGAGCACAGGCTTTGTCGGGGAATGAATGAGACCTCTTTCTAAAAGCTGAGCTGGCAGGCAGATTTTCGGTTTGCAAAAGTAGGGTGTATCAAATGGTTCAGAAGCCCCTAAAATTTGCTCACCACACTTCCATAAATTTGTTTGGTAAGGAAACGATAAGCCCACATTGATTTAGACAATCTCTTACTCATGGAAGGGTAGGTTCACATCAGTTTCTCTTGCTCCCCAAGTTCCATGGGGACAATGTGGAACCATCCCAGGCAGGTGCTGGTCACTTGGGGCTGTGCCAAAGCCTGGAAACACTGTGTTTAAGAAACTCCTAATGTCAGAAGGGGCTGCTGGCAAACCTGCTCATCCTCACCTCTGGAGATAAATTAGTTTTGGGGGTTTTGTTTTTTACCTTAGAAAGTAAGTGCAAACCTTCTCTCTAGGTAGAGGTGGGTGGGAGACTTTACTATTTTTGATGGTCTAGCTGGATCTCCATCTTTAGAAAGACAGGAACTCTAGCTTCCAAGGTTGTTTGTAAAGCAAATAACCTTCCAGTGGCTCAGAAGACATGCAGAAATACCAGAATTGTGGAGGATTCTCTCTCAGTGCTTTGGCTTAGTGGAATGCACTTCGGAGGCAGAGATCGGGTTCGAGTCCTAACTCCAGTATTCAGTCCGGGACATTTGGCACATTTACATACACTCTCTCTACACTAAAGCCCCTCACTAGCAAATGCATGAATTGTTTCATTGGCATACAACGACTCTACAAATGCTGCAATAAAAAACTTAGCACAATACCTAGCATATATTAAATGCTCATTAAGTTTGATTACCTGCCTTCCTCTGTCTCCCAAATTCATTCAGCTTCTCAGATGACTCATCAACTATACACTCTGTATTGCTTTAGGTAACAGAGGGTGAATTACCAATAAGACCTCTTTTAAGTGAAAAATAATTCACACGTGCAAGGTGTTTGTCCTAGAAAATAGACAATTATTCATTAGCTTTCTGGGGTTGGGAAAACCATCTGACCAATTTGGGACTCAATTTCTTCATTTTAACATACGAAAATTATTCTAAATGATCTCTAATTGCTCTTTTAAATTCTAAGTTCCATTTTCTTATTTCTGTTTTACATACTTCTATCAGGTAGAGAGTAATGCTTTTAATTTGGTTTATTTTATGTTTTGTATTTTCCTTGAACTGTGAATTGACTGTTTAAAAATACTGAAGATTAAAAAAATTTTTTCTTCTGCCAATAACACAGTACAAACATTCTCACAATCAAACAATTTTTTCTTCTGCCCGCACTTGTTTACAAGCACTAATACATATACCTATTAGGAATGCCTTTCCTCCTTTCCGTAAGGTTTCCTTAATATGCACATATTTATTGCAAAATTGAAGTGGTTTTACAAAAGAACCAACCTTCAAAGATTCACATGAATGGGGCTTCCCTGGTGGAGCAGTGGTTAAGAATCTGCCTGCCAATGCAGGGGACACAGGTTTGAGCCCCGGTCCAGGAAGATTCCACATTGCTGTGGAGCAACTAAGCCCGTGTGTGCCACAACTACTGAGCCCACGAGCCACAACTACTGAGCCCACAAGCCACAGCTACTGAGCCCTCGTGCCACAACTACTGAAGCCCATGCACCTAGAGCCCATGCTCCGCAACAAGAGAAGCCACCGCAATGAGAAGCCCACGCACCTCAACGAAGAGTAGCCCCCACTCACCACAACTAGAGAAAACCCACATGCAGCAACAAAGACCCAATGAGGCCAAAAATAAATAAAAATAAATTTAAAAAAAAGATTCACATGAATGGAAAAACAAAGCAATGAGTATAATCCAAAGTGACACAATTCAAATAACTGATATTTAGCATAGGATTTGTTTATATATTTGCTTTTGTATACAGTTTCCTTTGTGTCCTGGGATTGCATTTTAAGCAAAACGTGAAGCCACGCTGAAAGCTGGCCTAAGAAACAGGATGGTTTTGCTGCTGAACATAGACTTCTTATAGGCCATCTCACTCTTGAGCAAAGACTATACATCTTACCATGATTTGCTCTGACAAATTCCACCTGCTAATTTCCCCTTAGGATTGTGGTATTGCTTTTATGTACAGATTTAGGATTTATTTTTTATCGTACATTTGCATGCAATTCTTAACTTACCTTGTATCTAGCACAAAGTTGGATACTATACAAGGGCTGATCAACAGAAAAGAGATAAAAGCTAAAACAAGACTCAAGGCAGATTTGTTAGAGAAGGTGAACAAAGAAGTTAAATTGGAATTAAAAGGGGACACACTTCATCTGGCCTGAGGATCTGCCGAGAATCAGGAGGTATCTGCAAGTCAGATTGTTGGGGAAGGAGCCTCAGCACAGGCTGAAAGTAGAAAGTACATAGAACTGGGGAACACACAAACATGTCAAGAAACAGAATAATGATCTGGGCCATAAACAAATTGTGATCAAGGATTGAGCATATCCCTTTGAGGTAGTTCAGTAAAACATAATTCCACAGAACCTAGTGATACACTATTGTCTGCAAAATACTCTCCCAGCTATGTCTCTCTCAAACTTAGATCAGAAAGCTGAGAGAGCCAGGATCTTGGCTCAATTTGGCAGAATTTCTAGCTTATAATGTGCTTTAATGTCATGTATTGAGTCAGACCTCTGAACTGGAAAACACTCACACACACACACAACCTACAAGTTGAGTGTTACGTTTTATTCAGGGACCTTACTGAGGACTATAGCCTGGTAGACTGCCTCTCAGATAGCTCTGAGGAACTAACACTTCCAAAGAGGTAAGAGAGGAGCCAGGATATGTAGGAGGCTTACTGATTAAAAAAAGAAAGAAAGAAAAAAATGTAGTCAAACATCAAAAGATTACTGCTAATCACAAAAACAGACATCTCAAGTTAATCACCTTCATGCTTTTCTATGTACGGGAAGATGCAAGAGTCTGCACTCATTGAAATTATTCCTTTGATATGCATCTTATCTAGGGACAGTATCCTACTATTTTTTTTCCATCCTGAATTCCCCTCAGGACACCCCAACAGGCGACTGTAGTGGCTTATGGCTTGATGGCAGGTAACATTCTTTGTCCACAGACCACACACTCTTGTACTTTCCTACCTATGTCTTCATATGGCATTATTCATAGAAAACAATTGTTCTAGCCATGAACACCAGCTTGAGAATGTGTTAAGGACAAGTGAGATTCTGACAGAAAAACATGTTTAAATTCTTGATACACATACAAATATTTTAATCAAGATTCTATGAACACTGTTGACTTAGAGATAGCATTTTCTGAACAAAACTCCATTTACCAATTTCATTCTTTGGTCAATATTTCTATATGATGCTTTAAAACTTTTTCCATCTCTTTTTTCATTTTCACTTTGTTAAAACTGCCTTTATTATGATCAATGCTTTCTCTGTGTAAACTGTACAATGAATAATTGAAAGATCAAGGTCTTTTGTACATATTGAATTACACCAATTATAGTGTCTGCATTTTGCATGTAGGGCCTTTGTGTTTGTATGTATGTGTTTATTAACGCTACTAAATCCATTTTTTCAGTAATTTTTGCAGATCGAAATTTCGTCAGGAATATTTTATTTTCTATTAATTTTTAGTCAGTAACAAATGTTATTACATGCAGTTTTAGCTGCTCTCAGTTATATTTTGCTCCATTTGTTTTTCCTATATCTAATTTTTCTTGAGTCGATTTTTGCAATTCTCAGTGTTCCCATTAGATATTATCCCTGAATCAGTTTTCAACCATCACAAATTTTACTACATGTGATTTTAGTTTACATTATTTCTACAAGTCTAATTTTTCTTGCATCAGTTCTTATGCTTGTTAAATTTACCAACAAGGGTTTCTTATATAACAAGCAAAGGATCTAGGTACACTGCAGAATTAAATTATCCTCAGGATGAAAGCAATGACATCAACACTTTCTGCTCAGTTGAGGACACAGGTAGTAAACTGCATTAGAACAATCATTTAAAAAAATGATCTATTTTACGCCCCAGCCTAGTAATAAGGGATGCATATATTTTTGAGAATAAAGACAATTCCTAGTCCCAGGCTTAGCCCCAGAAATTCTGCTCTTTCGAAGGGTAAGTTAATCAGCAGTTTTTAATTCATCTGCAGCTTCTCAGCGGCTGCTCACAACTGGCCAGTGAGGAATTGACTGCATTTGCAAAAACTCATTTAGACCATCTCTCCCTTGGCATCAAAATTCAGGGAGATTCATGCTATAGTATAATACCAGGGTCCCCAAATAAAGGTGGAGATTTAAGAGATACAAGCTAAAGAACACACTCCTAATTAAAGATGGCAAGTTTCACACAGATATACCTCTGCTCCTTTCCAAAACTTCACTAACCTGACAAAAGGAAGGAATAAAAGGCATAAAGGACAAAAAAAAGAAACAATTTGTTTAACAAAACTCTGGAAAAGGTAAAACAAAACAGCTAATGGTAATTGATGTAAACTGAGATGAGAAAGTTCAACTCTAACTAAAAGAGCAGAAATCTAAGAGACACTAAATTTGCCTTGTAGAAACAACTCCCCCCCTTTAAGGACTCAGGTATCTGTAGTGTACAGAACCACTGGGAGTGAGATAAAAGCAGAAGTGAAACAGCAGGATGTTTTTGAAATTCTGCTAAATAAGTAGCCGGACCTTCCAATTTCCATCCCAATTATGTTTAGGAAATGCCTGACACTCCCTTACGCACACCCCTCCCAACAACAACAAAAAAGAGTGGTTTATTCTCTGGAAAGGATAAAACAGAGGGTCTACATTGGGGAACCCTACACTGACATAAGTCCTTCCTACCTTTCTGTGAGATGTGAGTAGGTGTGCGTGTTAGATTATACTGTGTGCTCTTTGTAAATAATTTCATGAAGATACCAGGCATGGACACATGTAACAGCTGCAGGTACAATCAAGTTTTCTTGCACAGACATGCTGGCACAAAAGCACAGGCTAACAACAGCGAGAACATAGAACCACGCATCCTGGCACATCCATCCTTCCTTCTGAAAGATGTCATTTATTTTAGATATAAATCAACAACCAGTCCACACAGACCTGCTGTTGCTGTGATACTAACACTGCAAATTATTTACTGCATTTTAGGGAATTTGTCATAGAAATGAAGTCGGAGAAGAAATGTATACAGAAACAAACATTCTCATGTGTTAGGAAGTTACTGTTACACTTTGGACCTTCATTCTCAAACACAGTCTGCAACAGGCCAAGTAAGAGCTGTACAATGAGGCATGAAAGCAAATACTGAACCCATTTCTAACGCCTACAGTTTTTTATCTGCTCAGCTCAAAGACTTCAGAATACAGTTCATTAATACAGCTCGGGGCACAACTGAGAATCTGCAAGTGTTCTGAATCAACCATCTTCTAGAAACCTGCTGAGCCAGCCACAATTTGTTCACACCTCTTTCCTAGGTTCATTACAGCATGTAAAAATGTAATCTAATGGGCTTTAACTTTGTCCTCAGACACTTCTATTTATTGTCACTTACTGGTACAATACCTTCGGTCAATACCTGCAACAGTCCACTCTGATTTGGAATCTAGAAAGAACATCCCATCTCTCCCTCCCTCTCCTTTTCTTTGAGAAGCCCTATAAATTACTGGCATTCGAAAGAACAGAAATTCTCAATAGCAAAGGTAGATTCAGGTTGCAATGAGAAGCAGATTGAATCTTTGTGTATGAATGCTGTGATTAAGAAACCCAGTCTCTCTGTGTTCCAATACTGGCACTAACACTTACTGTGTTCAATGTTCCATCATGATTCTCTCAGGGGTCTGGCATGGTCCTCACAGTCTCCTCTGTTAACTGATTTCTGGAAGTGTGCTATGGGCATAATATGGCCACACTTTCTTTTCCAATAGTCATGTCCTGAAAATAAGTGTTAATCTGGTGGTAAAGAGGACGGACAGCATGTGCCCTTGTGAGACATGTGCTTGGGGTCACCTTTAGATCCCAGATCTACCACCTATCAGATAAATCTCAAACAAGTTGTATAACTTCCCCAAATTTCAGTTTCTTCAAGTGGAAAAATGGGAAAGGACAACATTTATCTCATGGAGTTAATGTGAAGAGTAAATGGAGATCACATGGAAATCACGTGGAGATTATGGAGATTTTTATATATACAGTCTCCAAAGAAACTGGTCCACAGACACACAGTAGGTGCTCAAGATTTAATATGTACTTTCACCAGAAAATAGCTTTGCTGTTAGATCCATTTATGTTGAGCTATTACTGCAGAATAACTATGCCTGGCAGGGAGTTTTCAAAATAATAAAGGACTTCAAGTTCTTTCTCCTTCAATTTAGGCGACAAAAAAAATAATATATCCAAAGGTTCATCCTCCTCCTTTCTAGCTCCTTGGACAGAGAGGTGTGGCTCCCTCAGGAGAATGGCTCCCACTGGCCACATTGCTGTGTGAACCATCTTGTCTTGCCAGTTAGTATGGACAGAAATTTCCCCTTTAAATGTGGTCTCCCATCAGAAGCTGTGCCAAGCCAGTGACATCCCCCTGGCAAGAGAGTGTCTCACTAGCTCCGTTTTCATCATTCAGTGTCAAGTCAATATCAAATTCATTTGAGGAATAAACCTTTGGAGACTCTTCTGGGGGCCACTCGCCATTTCCACTAAAGCCTGCCTTTGTAAAGCATTTTTTAAAAATAACTTTTCTTATTTCTTATGAGAATTCTTTTCATGTTTCCCTAGAGATATGGCACCTTTGAGGCTGACCCAAGACAGAGCCAGAGATTCAATGTGATACAGAACTTCTCATTGTCTGCTACCCCTCTTGAGCTTTGACAAAAGAAACAGAGAATGAGGACAGGAGAAAGACAAAAGGACCTCCCATTAGGGGTCAGGGATTGATTTTTTGTTGTTTCCTGGAAATCCACTATGAAATGTGAGGGTAGAGAGTTTACCAACAGCCTTTCATACTGAGATATTGCCCTCAGAACTATATCACTGAGGGAAGCATTGGTAAATTCAGCAGATTATTGCCTAAAGCCAAAGTCATGGATATGGAAGGGAGACATACTTTTATAGGTTAACATATGCAAGGATTCAACATTTTGCTGGGAAAAAAAATGGACATAGAAAAATCAACTATTGGGGGGAAATAAGAGGAAGGCTAAGAAACAAATATTTCTAGGGCTGAATCAGCTAATTGAAGAGCAATCCATCACTGACTAGGCCCTGTGTGGATGGTGCTTAACAGATAACACAAGACAACACTCAGACATGGACTTGCTAGGGATCCTCAAGACTGAAAGTGTCAAAAGTATCAGACAGAGGACATTCACTCACTGGGATTCAAGTTAATGGCCAAAATTAATGACCAGATGGAGTTTCCTGTACTTTTTTTCTTGTGAAAGCAGGGTCCAAATTAAATTTTGTGGAACATAAAATTTATACATTGGGGGAAGGGGCTCCTTAAGAAAATAAAGTCAATAGTAGGAATACAATATTACCAGTGTAGCTCCCAGGGGCTAGGAAGGGGCTTATGAAAATGAGGAGCTCGTGAATCATTAGTCCGATAATAAATCCACCTCTGGTTAAGAGTTATTCATGATGAACATGCTTTGCCTTCTGAGTGCTTTCTCTGGGCACCATCCCTGCCATATCTTGCTGTAACTCCTCTGGTTGAATCGGGGGTTGGCAAAGAACAGAACTGTCAAGTCTGGATTAGTAAATTTGCAATGGCAAGTTTGATATGGGAGGGAGGTTTCATTCTATCTTATTTTGCCATATTAAATGACATTCAAAGATGTAATTTTTAATTATAAAAATAGCTTAATAAAAAAGTAAATTTGGAGAAATGAAGAGATACAAAGAAAAATCACAAGGATCACGCTATTGTATTTCCTTCTAGTCTTTCTCAAAGGTGTGTGGCGGGGTGGGGGATTAACCCAAATCACCCGAATTATATTCACAGCACAGTCACTCTATCAGATGCTGCCTTAGTCTATTTCTTTTTTTAACATCTTTATTGGAGTAAAATTGCTTTGCAATGTTGTGTTAGTTTCTGCTGTATAACAAGGTGAATCAGCTGTATGCATACATATATCCCCACATCCCCTCCCTCTTGAGTCTCCCTCCCACCCTCCCTATCCCACCCCTCTAGGTGGTCACAAAGCACCAAGCTGATCTCCCTGTGCTATGTGGATGCTTCCCACTAGCTATCTATTTTACATTTGGTAGTGTACATAAGTGCATGCCACTCTCTCACTTTGTCCCAGCTTACCCCCGTGTCCTCAAGTCCATTCTCTACATCTGCGTCTTTATTCCTGTCCTGCCCCTAGGTTCATCAGAACCATTTTTTTGTTTTTTAGATTCCATATATATCTATTGATGTTGCCTTATTCTTATAGAAGATTGGGTAATTGACTTTTCCTTCTCTTTCTCTCCTTCTCTATTGTTTACATATGCTTTTATTTATTTTTGGTGGCCTGGGAGGCACTTCAATTTATAATCAAGCTCAATGTTGAAGTTTTTTGTTTTAACACAGAAATAAAACAGCTTTAGAATTTTGGACATCAAATCACCTTAGCTTGAAAAACTATATTTAGATATGTATGCTGAAAACCTTGGCAGAAATTAACTCCCTGAAACTGAACAGCTACAGAAGCAAAACTTTCCTTAAGGTCCAGAAATTAACTCCCTGAAACTGAACAGCTACAGAAGCAAAACTTTCCTTAAGGTCCAGGGAATCCCTGACTAGATGATTGGCTGGCTTCTGGAATGGGGTCCTGATCTGTCATTTTTCATCTCTCATTTAGAGTGAGCAGGGAGAGGGACTGCCTTTTACATTAAAAAAATAGTTTAATGTATCAAACAAATACTCCAGAAACAGTAAAAGCTTTTTTGGGTGACTGCCATACTGCCATTCTCCACACAATATGTTTCAGAGATAATATTGTCATTACTTTTTTTTTGCATTTTTATGGCAAGAAAAAAAAACTAGGCTACAGATTAACTTTGTACAGTACATGAATTCCATTGACTTTTTCCCCCAATTTCTTTTTGAATGTCCAATTCCACTCCCTTTGTTCTATGCCTAAGCCCACTTACTGACCTGACAAGGTTGGGAATGCTGGACTTGACATCAGGGAACAGGCACAGGGACAAGAGATAAGATTGAGGAAGATAGGGTAGGGGGAGCAGGTAGAATGTTGGCTCCTGATCCTTATAAAGCTGTATAGCCTGGTCAATGACAAGAGTTTAAGTTAGTCCTTTGTTCTTTGTGTGCCCCACGAGATCAGAGTACTTCCACTCTACAAAGAATTGTTCCCTGACAAAATTAACTGTCTGGTACTGGAAAAGAACATCAGTCTATTTGCATAGCTTCAGAAGGCTGTAGCGGTGGTAACCTCCATTCATACCACCAATGACAACAAAAATAGAGAAAATGCACAAAAAGTTGATTACTCTGTGCAGGAATGCCATGTTTTTCCCCACTTTTGGGAAAAGGGGATTAAAATACAGGGGAGCATACGAGTACAAATGGAAATGTCTTGCTATTGCTACTAGAGCTTTGCACGTTTTCTTCTATTGTTCCTCCAAATAAGGTTAAATGGATTTTATTTGTTTACAGATGGCCTCAACAGTACATCCATCACCTTTTTTCTCTTATTCTTTCCTCTCTTTGCAGTTTTTATTAAAATGAAAATAGAATGGTTAGTGGCTGTGATCATTAGCTTGCAGAAGCTGGCTTATGAAACAGATTGTTAGTGCTGTAAACACAGGCCGAGGAACTCTATCACCCAGTCCCTGATGTAGCGTGGCAATTCTCAGGGAATGGCTTAGCCTAAGGAGTGTTTGCTGCTATTCATAAATATATAATGACAGTGATCCTTAAGTATACTTCACCCAAATCACTCAATCCTGCACTAGTAATAATTGTACACCAGGAAAAAGCAGTGAGATGTAGATGTTCTAGGCTGTTTATAATATTAGCTATTATTCAAATACTATGTCATTCACCCTTCACGGCTAAAAGGCTAGTCTCCAGAATTTGGAAGAATTAACTCACTGCTGTGGACTTTCAAAATGTCCGAGGTTAAATGAGAAGAGAAGAGAAAACAATGATATCAGGAAAATGGAATGAGTAATGATAAGCAAAACACTGTAGATGTTAGATGAAAAACGTAGTTTTCTCTAAAAATTCATAGAGGTTATAAAGAAAACTAAGAAAGAAATATATTAAAAAGATGCTCTATTTAGTTACACCATGGAATTAAAAATGAATAAGTGGAAATACATACTTTATCTCTGGGTAACATTTCAGTAATAATGATAATGTTGGGTAATGATAGCATTCTCCTCTAAACTAATCTATAAAATCAGCACAGTCTCAACCAAAGTACCAAGATGATCTCAAGTTTTTTTTATGGAAGACAAAAGCACATAGAAAAGTCAGGATAACTGAAAAATAATAATAAACAGAAACTGGCACTACTAAATATTAAAACATATCAAGTTACAGTATTTAAAATAGTTTACACTGGCCCAGATTATCAGAGAACAATGGAAAAGCAAAATCATATATAGAGATAAATACCTAAAGGGATTTAGTATATGATAAAGGTGAATGTAAAGCAAATTATGTAGCAAATATTGTTGAGACAACCTACTAGTGGCTAAAAAAAAAAACTGTTGGATCACTTTCTTATAGCTTACATGAAAATAAATCCCAAATAGATCAAAGAATTAGTAAGTAAATAAACAAAAAGAGAAAAAAACAAGGTTATATAAGAACAAAAGGAAAATATATGATTTTTTTCTTAAATATCTGAGGTAGAGAATTAAAACCAAAAAATATCATTAAATTTGTACAAAAATTTAAAACTTCTATCACTCCCAAAATAATCACAAAGCAAGTCAAAAGAGAAATGATAACGAGGAAAACTATTGCCAGCCCATATGATATTCTAAGAACTAATACTTTTAATCTTAAAGCAATTTTATACATAAATTTTTTTTTTCTTTTTTTGCGGTACGCAGGCCTCCCACTGCCGTGGCCTCTCCCGTTGCGGAGCACAGGCTCCGGACGCGCAAGCTTAGCGGCCATGGCTCACGGGCCCAGGCGTTCCGCGGCATGTGGGATCCTCCAGGACCAGGGCACGAACCCACGTCCCCTGCATTGGCAGGCGGACTCCCAACCACTGCGCCACCAGGGAAGCCCTACATAAAATTTTAAAACTATGTATTTGATAGGAAAATGAGAAAATGACGTGAGCAAACAATTCATAGAAACACGAAACACCAGTGCTCAATTAACATAAAATGTTCAAACTCACTCATAATTAAAGAGATTTAGCCTAAATGTTTGACCATCTTTTACAAACCAAAATGGTAAAAATTTTAAACTTTGATATTATCTAATGCTGAAGGGATGCACTGAAACACTAGATATATCTTGGTGGAGGTTTATATTGATGCATTTTGTGCAGCCTTTGGCAGTATCTATAAAAATGTAAAATCCACCTATATTTTGACCCAACAGACCTCTAGAAATGTATCCTACAGAGATACCCACCAAGTTTGCAAAACACATGTATAAAGAGGTTCAGTGCAACATTCTTTGTAATAGCAAAACAAAACAAAATAGAAGAAACCATACGATAAAATAATAACCCTAGAAACAACCTAAATCCTTCAAAAGAAACCTACTAAATCACCATGCAGTGACTAAAATGAATGAAGTAAATCTATTCATAATGTATACTTAATGTCCTAGCTGCATTATTGTGTGAAAAAAAAGAACAAAAACAAATTATATAACAGTATGTATAGTTCAATCCCATTTCTGCTTTTTTCTCTGAAAAATATAAATTATATGTGAGCTTCTAGAGTTAAAGAAAAGCTAAACAATACTTCTTTTAGCTCGTACAACATCCCCGATAAGTAATGTTCGGGAGCCTCAAGTTGCCTCCAATCTAAAATCTAAACTTTAAGGCCAACCAGTAATTCCTGCTCCCATCTATCCAAATCTAATTTGTTCAGCCCCAAGGACATCCAGCTGAAGTCTCTTAACTCTCCAAGTATTTGCCTTCTTTAGATTCCCAGGGACAAATGAGAACACAAAACAAGCAAGGAGACAGAATGAATTATTTATATCGGAAAACATGTGTTACAGATCTATGGATGTTATATGGCAGAGATGTCTGAACAGCAGTCTATAAACAACTGCAGTTTTAAGTACCCAGTTATATGGGTAAAAAATAAGATCTATCAATATAATCAATACATAGATCCTGCTAAGTCTATGTAACTCAGTTAATTCCTAAAACACCAACCTGTTCAAAGGTGGATGATTGCAAGGCAGTGCGTACTTTCAAGCAACATGAGCTGGCTTATCTTTCTCCAATGCTACAAGAACAACCAAAAAACATTTTGGTTGAACCTGAAGGAATCCTGGGTAAAGCCGTAGGGAAGCCAGTCCATGCTGCTATGCCCTTAGTCAATCGAAATGAGGGAGTGGAATAGAAGGGATCTGAACTGTCCTCTGAAGGATGTTACTTATTCTCTTCTCTGTGCTCTATCTATGCCATGTTCCTACCTGATTTTTATAGGCAGTGGAAATTTGGCATAAACTTCTAGGTTCCAGATACACAGGTCCTGAAATTTGCTGACTTATTGCCTGCTGATTTGGACAAGTCACTTAAACCCTCGAACTTCAATCCTCTCATTGGCAAGCTATAAAGCCTATGGCCTAGATTTTTGAAAAAGATTAAATGATAAGAAAAATATAAAGTGCTTGGCAGGGTGCCCAGCACATATTAAATGCTCCCCAAATGCTATTTTTATATATTCTTTCTAGTCATCTGTTTGAAAAAATTGTCATCTAATGCAGGGTTTGTCTGATGTCTTTCTTTTATTCCTACACCTAACACTCATAGAAACTGTGAAACACGATAATGGGCATGACCTTTGATTCTATGTCTCTTTCTTTGTGCTGTTGGTCCTACGTATCTCCCACAGCATTGCAAGCAATTGTAGTGCACGGGCTGCACACACTCTTCTCTTGATTTTCTCTTACCAGTGCGTACATGCACACACACAGCTAATTCCCAATGATGTGGTTGCCTTAGCTCTCTAACAGCTGGAGAGATGCAGCATGTCTAGGTTACGATATTTACTGCCTGCGTCATACAACTGAGTAACTAGTTAACCAGCTATCCAAGGAAGAAAATCACAGGTTGATCAGAAATTATGGTAACAGTTCCTGTGGGTCGATTTCAGAATTCACCGTCTCACTCAGCGTTTAGCTCTTTCTCTAAGAGAGACCCTGTGGTTACATGTCATAATTCCCCGTCAGTATATGGGCTGTTGTACAAATGGATGCAGTAAGTAAGGAAGACACTGCTTACTTCCTCAAGCTTGGTAAACATCATACCAGGAGTGTCATCTTTACTAAGAGATGTGTAACAATCATGGAATGTTTGCAGGATAAACAAAGGTCTCATTAGTTGGATGCTAAAGCAATTAACCTGTAGAGAGCCAATAGGGCAACAAAAGAAAAACTACTGAATTAGGCCCACATTTAATGTCACTTATCGTCAGTTAATCCCAGCTAATAAAATAGACGAGGTACTACTTTTCCTTATGGAAGAAGTTAAAGCCAATTTTTTAAGGAACTGTGACTCTTCCTAAATGACCATGTCAAGGAAGTAACTGAAATCACAAAACTGGTATTAGAAACCACAGCTACAGTATCCTGTGGCTGTTTTGTTTTGTTTTGCTTTTCCCATTGGTGGCTCAAGAGTGTCTAAGCAGGAAGGGATTTCAAGGCCACCTAGTTAGAAGAGAAGGATGAGGACCTGCCTTGCAGTTGTTTGAGCAGAGCGAGCACCCTTCTTGTGCATCTGGGGTGACGTGTCAGGGGGTGTTCTAACAGAGAGACCGCTTAGCCACGCTGTGACACCAGCACATCATATTCCCATGCTAGGGGATGGGGGATGGACACAGACTTTCATAAGGAAAACCTGTAACTGTTTTTCTGAACCATCAGAGTAGCAGCAGATAATCCCTGAGCTGCTTTGAGTAGAGTCCTTTCCTATATAACTAAGTTTTCTCATCAATAAAGGAGTCGGACGAAACCAATTCTGGTATCCTGCAATTCATTTATTACTAAAATGTCATTGATGTCTAAAAACTGGTAAGATTTTATGACACTAAATTCTCATTCTGGAAACTCTATTTCCAGCACACACACACACACAAAATCTACAGCAAAGCTTATGCTGAGGGGTTAGACGGTTCCTAGGTAGGCAGAAGAACACAGTGGGGAAGAGCCTGGCTTAGTAGCCATAGTCCGGGGTTCCACACAGTGCCACCACTCCAGCTGTGTGCCCTCGGGCAAGTCCCTCCACCTCACTAAGCCTCAGTTCTGTTACTGTAAAATGGGGGCAATGGTCACTACCTCATGGGTTGTTGATCTGGTAGGTTGTAAGTACTCAGTGTTGTTTGCTATCATTAGTAAGGAGCCAATAGAAATACATGCAAAGGCAATTGAAGAAGGGTGAAATTCACATTTTATGGACCAAAAGACCTTTCTGAATCAGTATCATATTTACAGAGGACATTTTCTCCTCAAATATAACCAGCTGCACGTTTATATTGCACTCCTAATATTAAGATGCTCATTTACTATTCAGTAATTAGCAGCAAGGTTATTGTAGTAACTTTCCTCTAGAAGGATCCTTCTCTCCTGGATTTCTAAAAATAAATAAACTGTGCATTTGATTACGGTGCATCTTATCACCTCACACAACAGATACCACTTTGACTTCTCCTTTTAACTGCAGTGAGGTCACCTCCTGGGTTTGTGACATAGCAGTGGTTGTCACCGAGATGATAGCTTTATCAGCAACTCTGCTTTGCAATGACTTCACAGCAAGGTTACCAAGAAGCAGATGGGCTATGAAGGAGACAAACCCCTTGTCTAAACACAAATAGCATTGATAATTAATTAGCTGAAGCAGCGGGGGAAATTATGAAAATGTGTGAAAGGTAAAAGGATTTCTATTTATTACAGATTTGATAGTTCTATTCCTCTACTGCCAGAGGAAAATCACATCCCTCCTGCCCTGGGGAATGTTGCATGGTACACTGAATAAATGTGGCACTAACTGGTTCGAGTATGCTGGGGTTCACTTTCCAGACCCATTGATTTCTTGGTTAAAGTAGGAAAGATAGTTATCTTTAGCCACTGTACTTTTTTAAGGTCCAAAAAAAAGAGACTGTAAAACAAAACAACCTCAGATTACTGAGATGATTAAAGGATCACAGTGTCAACTTATGTCAATTTCTAAAGGCCCGATTTGAACATACAAAGCCTCCATTTGAAAATGTGTCCTTCAATGATAAAAACCCTTGTATTAATTTTAGGACTGGGATAACAAAATACCACAGACTGGGTGACTTAAACAAGAGAAAGTTACTTTTTCACAGTTCTGGAGGATAGAAGTCCAAGATCAAGGTCTGGTTTCTTCGAGGCCTCTCTCCTCGGCTTACAGATGGCACCTTCTCGTTGGAACCTTACACAGTATTTCCTCTGTGCACACACATCCCTGATGTTTCCTCCTATATGTCCACATTTCCTTTTCTTATAAGATCAGATTGGATTAGGGCCCACCTTACTGGCCTCATTTTAACTTACCTCTTTAAAGGTCCTATCTTGAAATACAGTCACATTCTGAGGGGCTGGGGGTTAGGGCCTTAACATATGAATTTGAGGGGGACACAATTCAGCCCATATAAGTCTTACTTTATCATTTGGGTACATGTAAATTACCTAGCACTGTATAGAACATCTTTCCTAACCAGATCTCCACCTCTTTTACAGCTTTTACCTCCAGGAATATCACCACAGCAGCATAGAGTAGAAAGCACCCCAGATTACTAGAAGTTCTGCAAATACCCCCATGCACCTAAGTGCCCTACCTTTGCCATCTCCCTTCACCTTCCTTGTAAACTTTCGTTCGGCCTCTTTTCAGATAACATTTCTTCGATGGCTTCCCTGACTACTGGCCACCCCTGGTAGAGTTAATAATCCTTTCCTCCTTTGCACATAACTTATTGAAGTGCTTCTCATTGGTCTAACTGTATGTTGATGCAAGTCTGTTTCTCCTAGGAAATGGTGAGAGCTGAGTGATCAAACTCACATTCTCATTAATGCTTCTATCACCCATATTTTCCTCAATACACAGAACTTTGAAATGTTTTCTGTATGCCTGGGGACAAAGCAGTTGAACACGGCAAGGAAAAAAAATAAGAAAAGAAGGTGTATATATTTTTTAAATACCATCCTTTAGAACCTACCAAATGCGTGGGTAGACAGATATACGTGTGAAAGCTTTTCTCCCAAATGCAGGTCATTCATATGTCTGGGCTCTTCCAAGAACATATTTTAAGTTCGGTTCACAACTCATGGTCAATCCTCTTGTGCACTAGCTCTGCTGATGGCTCCACTGTGTGTGGGTTGGGCTGATTTTTTTAAAATAGTTTTTTAAATTGAGGTATAGTTGATTTACAGCATTACGTTAGCCTCAGGTGTAAGACATAGTGATTCACAATTTTTATAGATTATACTCCATTTAAAGTTATTATAAAATATTGGCTATATTCCCTGTGCTATACAATATATCCTTGTTGCTTTCTAATTTTATACATAATAGTTTGTACCTCTTAATCCCCTACGCCTAAATTGCCCCTTCCCAATTCCCTCTCCCCACTGGTACTCACTATTTTGTTTTCTCTATATCTGGGAGTCCGTTTCTGTTTTGTTATACTAATTTGTTTGTTTAATTTTTTAGATCCCATATATGATAACATAGATTATTTGTCTTTCTCTGTCTGACTTACTTCACTAAGCCTAATACCCTCCAGGTCCATCAGTATTGTTGTAAATAGCAAAATTTCATTCTTTCTCATGGCTGAGTAGTATTCCATTTTGTGTATATGTGTGTGTGTGTGTGTGTGTGTGTGTGTGTATCACATCTTCTTTATCCATCCATCTATTATTGCATACTTATGTTGCTTCCATATCTTGGTTATAGTAAATAATGCTTCTATGAACATTACGGGGTATGTATCTTTTTGAATTAGTGTTCATTTCCTTTGGATATATACCCAAGAGTGGAATTGCTAGATCCTATTGTAGCTCTGTTTTTAGATTTTTGAGAAACCTCCATACTGTACTAATTTACATTCCCACTAACAGCGTACAAGTGTTCCCTTTCTTCACATCCTCATGAACATTTATTATTTATAGTCTTTTTTTTTTTTTTTTGCAGTACATGGGCCTCTCACTGTTGTGGCCTCTCTTGTTGTGGAGCACAGGCTCCGGACACGCAGGCTCAGCGGCCATGGCTCACAGGCCCAGCCGCTCCGCGGCATGTGGGATCTTCCCGGACCGGGGCACGAACCCATGTCCCCTGCATCGGCAGGCGGACTCTCAACCACTGCGCCACCAGGGAAGCCCTATAGTCTTTTTGATGAGAGCCATTCTGACAGGTGTGAGGTGATGTCTCATTGTGGTTCTGGTTTGCATTTCTCAGATGATTAGTGATGTTGAGTATGTTTTCATGTGCCTGTTGGCCACCTGTATGTCTTCTTTGGAAAATGTCTGTTCAGGTCTTCTGCCCATTTTTTAACCAGATTTTTTATTTTTTTGATATTGGGTTGCATGAGCTGTTTACATATATTGGATATTAACCCCTTATCAGTCATATCATTTGCAAATATTTTCTTCCATTCAGTAGGTTATCTTTTTTTTTTTGTCAATGGTTTCCTTTGCTGTGAAAAAGCTTTTAAGTTTAGTTAGGTCCCATTTGTTTATTTTTTCTTGTTTCCTTTGCCCTAGGACAGATCCAAAAAAAATATTGCTATAATCGATGTCAAAGAGTGTTCTGCTTATGTTTTCCACCAGGAATTTTGTACCTTCTGGTCTTACATTTAGGTCTTTAATCCATTTTGCATTTATTTTTGTATATGGTGTAAGAAAATGTTCTAATTTTCTCATATGTCTAGGCTCTTCCAAGAACATATTTTGAGTTGGTCTCACAACTCATGGTCAGTCTTCTTATGCACTAGGCCTGCTGATGGCCCCACTGTGTATGAGTTGGGGTTTGAAGTTTGACTCTTCCTCCAGTGATAGGTGCCTAGGAGTGCATCTCACAAGAACTGTCCCTAACACCAGTGATAGTCAAGGAGTGAACACTTGCTTCACTATTCTATCCACAGCTCCTTGTGTGGTCAGAAGTTAAAAGTTAGGGGTAACCTCCTCTCTGTCAGCTATACTCCCAATGCTTCAGAGCTGCATTATCTCTAGGATCTTAGGGGCTTTTGAATCAGAGAAGATGGCTGCATCCAGTTGCACTGTCTTGCCCTATCCACTGGATTGGAGGAACTCTGCTGTACCCTATATGGCCTGGGATACTGAACAGCAAGTGGTGTTTTGAAAAGCAAATGAGGGTCCTTCTTAAAATGTTCTATTTCCATAGATTAGGAAAAGGTCATTGCCATAATCACCCCAAAGTAACAATTTCTACTCTTATTTATTTATTTATATTTTTGGTGGCATTGGGTCTTTGTTGCTGTGCACGGGCATTCTCTAGTTGTGTCCAGCGTGGGCTGCTTTTCGTTGCAATGTGCAGGCTTCACATTGCTGTGGCTTCTCTTGTTGAGGAGCATGGGCTCTAGGTGCGTAAGCTTCCATAGTTGTGGCACATGGGCTCAGTAGATGTGGCTCGCAGGCTCTAGAGTACAGGCTTGGTAGTTGTGGTACATGGGCTTAGTTGCTCCACAGCATGTGGGATCTTCCCAGACCAGGGATCGAACCCGTGTCCCCTGCATTGGCAAGCAGATTCTTAACCACTGTGCCACCAGGCAAGTCCACAATTTCTACTCTTAAAACAAATTCCTGATTACTTAATCCATGGGTCTTGAACCTTGGTCAGTTCTAGGGAAATTGGCTCAGTTTGCCATCCCTGGCTCCTCATTTTGTGCTTGTCCTATTTGTCCTCTGTCACTCAGGCAGACTACTCTGCTCAATGATCTTTTCCCTCTCACTTCTTTCTGCCCTAATTCAAGTATTTCATTCATAATATATGTAAATGACTGCACATAGTTGACTGAACAGCAGGTTAAAAATACTGTCTCTCCTATTATTCTTGCATTAACTGTGGTCTAGTTTCTGAAGTTATAAGCTAACTTCCAAGTGTCATCAAGTGATGGGATTTGGGAAGGGAGGATATACAGATAGATATCTTTCTATTGTTCTTGAAATTATACCAGGTATCTTTAACTGGCTCTATCTAGCATTCAAGAATATTCTACCATAGGATCACAGAGCTTTAGTTATAAAAAGGACTTTTGTCCTAACCCAGGGTCTTTGAACACATAGGTCCTTGAGATATTTTTAATACTCAGCTCAGGTTCATCCAAGATGAGACTACATAGTTTAACATGGTTTAGTTAACATATCACGCTTTTTTACTTGGAACTGGAATATGAACTCAGTGTGGCAACACTCATTATTATCACACGCGTCTGAATCTCTAATGGAAAGTTCTATGTCTTTGAACAGTTAAAAATGGGAGAACAATTTAATTATTACTTGATTAATGTAGTATGTTTGGTATGAAAATATTCCCAAACATAGGGTCGCGATGAAGAATGAAAAATGGATACTTGGTAATAAAAATGTTAGGAGGCTATAATTTAGTTCAAAACTTTATAAAAATGAAATACTAACAATGATGATTAATGCATAAGTGCTCACTATAGTCTAGTCACAGAGATAATATCATTTAGTTTCACCTTGCATTAAACAAACAAAAAACAAAACAAACAAACAAAAAAACTCAGAGGACAGGATTATGATTCTCTTCACACTACAGATGAAAAAAGCTTAATATTTGGCCTGAGGAGGTTATGTGGTTTTTGTAGATGTCATGCTAATCTAAAGCACTGTAATTTTTCACCTAGTTGACATGTATCCCTACTATTTTATGCTTTATGCCACTTTGTTTTAAAACTGTCTTCTTTAGGAAAAATGAATACGTTATTTATTACTTTATTTCATATATAGTGTCTACTTGCCTGATGAAAGCACTTTTTTCCCTTCGTAAGTATAGTAGCAGGATATAACTCTCCTAATATAGCTCTCGCCCCCTTCACCACCTCATCTGTAACAGCCTCTTTCTCTGCCTTCTTGGTAGAAAGCACTAAGGGGGAAATGATGTATTATTACCTGTCTGGTAGGGATTTTAATTACATGAATAACTGTCCATCTGCAAGAAAAGGGTAGCAATCCATTCTTTCCTCAGTCGGGAGATGATAAGAATTTTGGGAAGTGAGAAGAACTTTGAGATGGTTTAAAATGAATGACCTAGAGATTGAATGAGTCATGTCCACTCACTGATTTTCTCAGAGAAAATGACTAATTTCTCAAGCCTGCAAACAAAGAAAATTAAATAAACAACAAATTTTAAAGATAAAGCGAAAAACACTCCAGAATCAAAAGGATATGTTCAGCGTGAGCCAGCTGTCACATTTTTAACCTTTCCATCTGTTGGTATATGTTAGAAAAAGCAGGCTAAAACCCCAAACTACATGTAGCCCGTTAGCTGGGTAATTTGATTTTCATGTATTTGTGAGCTGGGGAGGCATGCTTGCCTCTCTGTTTAAACACTGAGGCTGGCAATTACCCATGTTCCCTTAAGGTGTTTTCTGGGACCTCACTGAAAGCATTAGCACTATGCTAATGACCTGTGCTGGGCAAGACTCACGTTGAAGCAGGAAGGGTGGCAGAAAGATGCGGCCTTTCTCTCTAGAAATATCTTTATGAATACAACTAACTGAACAGATTAGGAAAACAAAGTTGTTGGAGAGATGATCAAAATGGTTCTCAAGAAGTTTTCTTGGTGTGAGACACAAAGAGATGTGGAAAACCAAAAACTTAGAAAAAGATAATAAACAACATGTAGAATATCACAAAGATTATTTTGGTTATAAAGAAAAGCACCTGCATCTTCTTCATATTTAAACCCAAATTTGATGTCTCAGGGGAGATCTGGAATATCTCCACAGAGGCCCCTCCCTCAGTCGCCCTCACAGCTGTCGTTCAATTGATAATATTTCTATCACATATTTATGCTGCTGAAATGCATTATATTGTCGCGGCTGAAATCAAATCGGGCTCTGAGGGTCCCAGTGAATACAGATATGCTGTGCTCTGTCAGGTTCCTACTGGTCGTCCCCACTGGGTGATGCCCTTGCTGCACCCTTATGCTTATTTAGGATGGGAAGATGGGTGGGAGAGACAGAGCAAGAATCTTTGCCATCTGGACTGACTTGACTGACAACTCCCACAGTCTTAGCATTCCAGCATAACAGAGTTTTTGAAGGGATACAGAATAGACAACTTGAGGTTTTTCTTCTCCTTAGAAAAACGGAGAAGTAGCGGGCCAAAGATTGCTGCCTTCCTTGTTATTTCCACAGGAAAATAAGAAGCCTTTCCTCTTCTATCTCCTTGATGCATGTGATATTAGCACCAATATTTAAGGAATAAGTATCTGGGTAGTTTTTTTCTTTTTTTTTGGAGGAGGGAAATAAGTACTTTTTATTTTCCCGGTTGGAATTCTCTATACATTTCTCCTGTATATTATCATTGACTTTTGGAAACAGCATTATTGAGGGGTAGTTAATATATAAAACAACTGCACATATTTAATGTATTTAATTTAATGAGTTTGGAGATTTGCATACATTCATAAAACTGTCACTACAATCAAGGTAATAAAATATCCATCACCCCTAAAAGTTTCCTTCCACCCCTTTGTTTTTTGTTCGTTTATGTTGTAAGGACATTTAACATGAATATCTGTTTTTCTTTAACCCACACCTTCTCCAAGTTATCCTAACTTTCCTGCACACCCCTAAACTTACCAAAACAACACACTGAGAGACCTTCAAGATGGTGGAGGAGTAAGATGTGGAGATCATACTCCTCCCCAAAAATACATCAGAAATACATCCACATGTGGAACAACTCAAACAGAACACCTCCTGAATGCTGGCAGAAGACCTCAGACTTCCCAAAAGCCATAGGGCTGACAGAGTCTTCGTGCTCCAGCCAGGTGTCAGGCTTGTGCCTCTGAGGTGGGAGAGCCAAGTTCAGGACAAGCGTCCACCAGAGATCTCCCGGCTCCATGTAATATCAAATGGTGAAAGCTCTCCCATAGATCTCCATCTCAACTCTTAAGACCCACATCCACTCAACGACCAGCAAGCTACAGTGTTTGCTAGCCAAACAACTAGCAAGACAGGAACACAAGCCCAGCCATTAGCAGACAGGCGGCCTAAAACCATAAGGTCACAGACACCCTAAAACACAATACCGGATGTGGTCCTGCCCAAAAAAAGAAAAGATCCAGCCTCATCCACCAGAACACAGGCACCAGTCCCCTCCACCAGGAAGCCTACAAAACCTACTGAACAAACCTTAGCCTCCAGGGGTAGACACCAAAAACAATGGGAACTACAAACCTGCAGCCTGCGAAAAGGACACCCCAAACACAGTAAATTAAGCAAAATGAGAAGACACAGAAACACACAGCAGATGAAGCAAGAAGGCAAAAGCCCACCAGACCAAAAAACTGAAGAGGAAATAAGTAGTCTACCTGAAAAAGAATTCACAGTAATGATAGTAAAGATGATCCAAAACCTTGGAAATAGGATGGAGAAAATACAAGAAACATTTAACAAAACCTAGAAGAACTAAAGAGCAAACAAAACGATGAGCAACACAATAAATGAAATTAAAAATTCTCTAGAAGGAATCCATAGCAGAATAAATGAGGCAGAAGAACAGATCAGTGACCTGGAAGATAACAGAGTGGAAATAACTACCACAGAGCAGAATAAAGAAAAAAGAATGAAAAGAATTGAGGACAACCTCAGAGACCTCTCAGACAACATTAAACACATTTTAATTATAAGGGTACCAGAAGAAGAAGAGAAAAAGAAAGTGACTGAGAAAACATTTGAAGAGATTATAGTTGAAAACTCCCCAGATATGGGAAAGGATATAGTCAATCAACTCCAGGAAGCACAGAGACTCACATACAAGATAAATCCAAGGAGAAACATGCAAAGACTCACATTAATCAAACTATCAAAAATTAAATAAATAAAAAAAAAATATTAAAAGCAGCAAGAGAAAAACAACAAATAACATACAAGGGAATCCCCATAAGGTTAACCGCTGATCTTTCAGCAGAAACTCTCCAAGCCAGAAGGGAGTGGCAGGACATATTTAAAGTGATGAAGGGGAAAAATCTACAACCAAGATTACTCTACCCAGCAGGGATCTCACTCAGATTTGACGGTAAAATTAAAACCTTTACAGACAAGCAAAAGCTAAGAGAATTCAGCACCACCAAACCAGCTTTACAACAAATGCTAAAGGAACTTCTCTAGGCAGGAAACACAAGAGAAGGAAAAGACCTACAATAACAAACCCAAAACAATTAAGGAAATGGTAATAGGAACATACATATTGATAACTACCTTAAATGTAAGTGGATTAAATGCTCCAGCCAAAAGACACAGAATGGCTGAATGGATACAAAAACAAGACCTATATATATGCTGTCTACAAGAGAACCACTTCAGACCTAGGGAAACATACAGACTGAAAGTGAGGGGTTAGAAAAAGATATTCCATGCAAATGAAAATCAAAAGAAAGCTGGAGTAGCAATGCTCATATCAGACAGAATGCACTTTAAAATAAAGACTATTACAAGAGACAAATAAGGACACAACATAATGATCAAGGGATAAGTCGAAGAAGAAGATATAACAATTATAAATAATTATGCACCCAACATAGGAGCACCTCAATACAAAAGGCAAATTCTAACAGCCATAAAGGGGGAAAATGACAGTAACATAATCATACTAGGGGACTTTAACACCTCACTTTCGTCAATGGACAGATCAGCCAAAATGAAAATAAATAAGGAAACACAAGTTTTAAATGATAATTTAAACAAGATGGACTTAATTGATATTTATAGGACTTTCCATCCAAAAACAAGAGAATACACTTACTTCTCAAGTGCTCATGGAACATTCTCCAGGATAGATCATATCTTGGGTCACAAATCAAGCCTTTGTAAATTTATGAAAATTGAAATCATATCAAGTATCTTTTCTGACCACAATGCTATGATACTAGATATCAATTACAGGAAAAAATCTGTAAAAAATACAAACATATGGAGGCTAAACAATACACTACTAAATAACCAAGAGATCACTGAAGAAATCAAAGAGGAAATCAAAAAATACCTAGAAACAAATGACAATGAAAACACGAAACATGAAAATGAAACATGAAAATGAAACATGAAAACATGAAAAAAACATGAAAATGACATGACAACCCAAAACCTATGGGATGCAGCAAAAGCAGTTCTAAGAGGGAAGGTTAAAGCAATACAATCCTACCTCAAGAAACAAGAAACATCTCAAATAAACAACCTAACCTCTCACCTAAAGCAATTAGAGAAAGAAAAACCAAAAAAAAAACACCCAAAGTTAGCAGAAGGAAAGAACTCATAAAGATCAGATCAGAAATACATGAAAAAGAAATAAAGGAAACAATAGTAAAGATCAATAAAACTAAAACCTGGTTCTTTGAGAAGATAAACAAAATTGATAAACCATTAGCTAAACTCATCAAGAAAAAAAGGGAGAAGACTCAAATCAATAGATTTAGAAATGAAAAAGAAGAAGTAACAACTGACACTGCAGAAATACAAAGGATCATGAGAGATTACTACAAGCAACTGTAGGCCAAGAAAATGGACAACCTGGAAGAAATGAACAAATTCTTAGAAAAGCACAACCTTCCGAGACTGAACCACGAAGAAATAGAAAATATAAACAGATAAATCACAAGCACTGAAATTGAGACTGGGATTAAAAATGTTCCAACAAACAAAAGCCTAGGACCAGATGGTTTCACAGGCGATTTCTGTCAAACATTTAGAGAACAACTAACACCTATCCTTCTCAAACTCTTCCAAAATATAGCAGAGGGAGGAACACTCCCAAACTCATTCTACGAGGCCACCATCACCCTGAAACCAAAACCAGACAAAGATGTCACAAAGAAAGAAAACTACAGGCCAATATCACTGATGAACATAGATGCAAAAATCCTCAACAAAATACTAGCAAACAGAATCCAACAGCACATTAAATGGATCATACACCATGATTAAGTGGGGTTTATTCCAGGAATGCAAGGATTCTTCAATATACGCAAATCAATCAATGTGATACACCATATTAACAAATTGAAGGAGAAAAAACATATGATCATCTCAATAGATGCAGAGAAAGCTTTTGACAAAATTCAACACCCATTTATGATAAAAACCCTGCAGAAAGTAGGCATAGAGGGAATTTACCTCAACATAATAAAGGCTATATATGACAAACCCACAGACAACATTGTTCTCAATTGTGAAAAACTGAAACCATTTCCTCTAAAATCAGGAACAAGACAAGGTTGCCCCTCTCACCATTATTACTCAACATAGTATTGGAAGTTTTAGCCACAGCAATCAGAGAAGAAAAGGAAATAAAAGGAATCCAAATTGGAAAAGAAGAAGTAAAGCTGTCACTGTTTGCAGATGACATGATACTATACATAGAGAATCCTAAAGATGCTACCAGAAAACTACTAGAGCTAATCAATGAATTTGGCAAAGTAGCAGGATACAAAATTAATGCACAGAAATCTCTTGCATTCCTATACACTAATGATGAAAAATCTGAAAGTGAAATCAAGAAAACACTCCCATTTACCATTGCAACAAAAAGAATAAAACAACTAGGAATAAACCTAACTAAGGAGACAAAAGACCTGCATGCAGAAAATTATAAGACACTGATGAAAGAAATTAAAGATGATACAAATAGATGGAGAGATATACCATGTTCTTGGATTGGAAGAATCAACATTGTGAAAATGACTCTACTACCCAAAGCAACCTACAGATTCAATGCAAGTCCTATCAAACTACCACTGGCATTTTTCACAGAACTAGAACAAAAAATTTCACAATTTGTATGGAAACACAAAAGACCCCGAAGAGCCAAAGCAATCTTGAGAACGAGAAACAGAGCTGGAGGAATCAGGCTCCCTGACTTCAGACTATACTACAAACCTACAGTAATCAAGACAGTATGGTACTGGCACAAAAACAGAACGATAGATCCATGGAACAGGATAGAAAGCCCAGAGATAAACCCATGCACATATGGTCACCTTTTCTTTGATAAAGGAGGCAGGAATGTACAGTGGAGAAAGGACAGCCTCTTCAATAAGTGGTGCTGGGAAAACTGGACAGGTACATGTCAAAGTATGAGATTAGATCACTCCCTAATACCATACACAAAAATAAGCTCAAAATGGATTAAATACCTAAATGTAAGGCCAGAAACTATCAAACTCTTAGAGGAAAACATAGGCAGAACACTCTATGACATAAATCACAGCAAGATCCTTTTTGACCCACCTCCTAGAGAAATGGAAATAAAAACAAAAATAAACAAATGGGACCTAATGAAACTTCAAAGCTTTTGAAAATCAAAAGAAAACATAACGAAGACGACAAGACTACCCTCCAAATGGGAGAAAATATTTGCAAATGAAGCAACTGACAAAGGATTAATCTCCAAAAAATTTACAAGCAGCTCATGCAGCTCAATATCCAGAAAACATACAACCCAATCCAAAAATGGGCAGAAGACCTAAATAGACATTTCTCCAAAGAAGATATACAGATTGCCAACAAACACATGAATGGATGCTCAACATCACTAATCATTACAGAAATGCAAATCAAAAGTACAATGAGGTATCACCTCACACCAGTCAGAATTGCCATCATCAAAAAATCTACAAGCAATAAATGCTGGAGAGGGTGTGGAGAAAAGGGAACCCTCTTGCACTGTTGGTGGGAATGTAAATTGAGACATCTACTATGGAGAACAGTATGGAGGTTCCTTAAAAAACTAAGAATAGAACTATCATATGACCCAACAATCTCACTACTGGCCATATACCCTGAGAAAACCATAATTCAAAGAGTCATGTACCACAATGTTCATTGCAGCTCTATTTACAATAGCCTGGAGATGGAAACAACCTAAGTGTCCATCATCGGATGAATGGATAAAGAAGATGTGGCACATATATACCATGGAATGGTACTCAGCTATAAAAAGAAACAAAATTGAGTTATTTGTAGCGAGGTGGATGGACCTAGAGTCTGTCATACAGAGTGAATTAAGTCAGAAAGGGAAAAACAAATATTGCTTGCTAACACATATATATGGAATCTAAAAAAAAAAAAAAAATGGTTTTGAAGAACCTAGGGGCAGAACAGGAATAAAGATGCAGATGTAGAGAATGGACTTGAGGACACAGGGAGGGGGAAGGGTAAGCTGGGACGATGTGAGAGAGTGGCATGGATATATATATACTACCAAATGTACAATCAATAGCTAGTGGGAAGCAGCCACATAGCACAGGGAGATAGATCAGCTCGGAGCTTTGTGACCACCTAGAGGGATGGGATAGGGAGGGTGGGAGGGAGACCCAAGAGGGAGGTGATATGGGGATATATGTATATGTATGGCTGATTCACTTTGTTATAAAGCAGAAACTAACACTAACACACCATTGTACAGCAATTATACTCCAATAATGATGTTAAAAGAAGACATTAAATTCCATTATACTACATAGGGTAATTATCTATCTATCTATCTATCCATCCATCCATCTACCTATCAATCTATCTACCTACCTACCTACCTATCAACCTATCTATGAAAATAAGTATCTGCTCAAATATCTGCCTCTTTTAAATAATACTCAATACATTGAGATTCGATCACCACTAAGAATTTTGATTGTTCATTACTATTAATTTATCCACCCTTACACTTATCATTTATTTGGCATCTATTATGTGCCAAGTACCAGGCTAGTTTCTGGGGACCCAAAGATAAGTATAAGAGAAAGGAAGCTCTTTTTCTTAATGTATTTGACTGAAACAAAATGTTATCTGTAGAAACATCTTTTAAAATAGGAACTCGTATCTTTAGCCTGGTCACTCTCTTTCCCCAAGCAAGTTATCAATTGGCCACTATCAAGCAAAGTTTGTGGTACTCTCTTTGAATTTTTCTCTTCTCCATCATCCCCTTAAGAATCTGCCCTTGATTCTACCTCTACATGAATTTACTTCAACCTTCCATAGTCCTTGTTTCCATCTTCTTTTTCCTCTGAGTTACTCCTTCACAGATTTTCACTATAGGCAATGAAAATTACCTTCTCTGAATTTCTGGAATCTAATACTAGATCCTTTATCCTTCCTTCTCATCACCCAGCGTAGCAATTTAAGTCTAACTGGCACAACTTTTCTACCCCCTTCCTATCTCTGTTTCTCCATTTCTGCACAATTCTTTTGTGTGCCTTGTAAAGAAGAAGTTTAAGATGATATAAAATTATAGGGTATAACATACTACCTACTGTCAAATTTCCTGTAAGCTGGTAGTAAGGGTTTTGCAGAGGATTGCTTCTTAATAACATAAGAAAACATGCCTTAGGATCTTTGACCTACATGGCTTTTCATATATGCAGGTTTATAGGTTTATAGAATATAAGTTTATATATGCAGGTTTATAGAATCTCAAGTCTTTAGAGCTTTAATCTACTTTCACCAACTCTTTTGGTTACTGAACTGATAAAATTCTGAATCATTCTCTGCCTCTGGCCTCCATAAGTCAAACCTGTGAGGCAAGAGAATAGGGCTGGTACCCTAGTTCACTGCTGTTTCCTCCTCTGTGAATCATTTATGCTTAGCCATGTAGCTACCCCTCTTACTCCACTTCTGGTGGAGACCAGGAGAAAAAGGAAGAAGGTCAAATTATTCTTTAGTCACTCTTGAGAAAAGGCAAAAATAAAAGAGACATGTGGGCCAGTTTAAAGCCTTCCTACTCCCAGTGTGGTCCACTGACTAACATCATCTCCATCACCTAAGAGTTTGTTAGGGATGCACAATGTCAAGCCCCACCTAAGATGCACTGAATTAGAACCTCCATTTTAATAAAGTCCCCAGTGATTCATATACACACTAAAATTGAGATAAAGTTAAGAAGCACTGGCCTAGAAGGTGACTCTTTCTATTGACAAAGGACAAAGAAAGAAAGTAGCTCACAAATTGGGGTAAAGAAACTTTCCCTTGGAGACAAATAGGGAGAAAATGATGGAGGTTTGAAAAGAGGGGAGTTTTTTTGTGTGTGTTTCCATCTCATATCACCACACACACACACAAACACACACACACACACACCCCTACCTAAAATTTTCCAGCCCACTCTGGATCTCAGCTGCTAGGAGTTACTCTCAATTGATTGCTAGGTATATATAACATCTGCATCCTACCTGAGATGTTCACATAACGCCCTAAGCAGCAGGAGAATAATCCTTAACTTTCTTCCTTAGCCCAAGCATTAGTTTTGATAGAGGTCGACTTCCTAACATTGCCTTCACTGGGCAAGGGTTAGGAAGCTCACTGAAAGAAGATCTCTTTTTGATTATTTGAAGCAAGAATCCAGCAGTGCTATTTTTCCAGAAGTGGCACAGCTTTCTCTTAATCATCTGGTCATTCTTCATATAGCTCCATCAAACAGAGGATTGCTGATTTTCAGGGTTAGAAGGAACCACAAAGGACCCGTCCATTTTCTTATCTGATGCTGAAATTCCTGCCACAAGACAGCTAGTCATTGCCCAGCTTACGCTTGGATGAAATAAATGAAAGAAAACTCAAAATTCATGCTTTTATGCCATTGTGTATTCAGTGACATTGCAGCTGCCTCGCTGCATTATTTGAGAATGCAACTTTCCACTGATGACATTTAACACCCTCTTCTTAGTCTGGGGTGCTTCTCTTACAAACAGTTAAGTTTCAGAGTAGTGAGGCAGGGAAGGGAAAATTCCCCTCACAAACAAATCCTTTTGCCTAAATAAAAGAATATATAGTACTCATAAAGATGAGAGTTAGAGCCCAGCGTGAGAGAGATACATTTAAAACACTAATAATAACAGTAATAAAACACTCTCTACGACCTACCATTCCAGAGAAAATAATATTTGCTATTAATATTATTGCTATTGTTATTATTGTATTACTGCTAATAATAATGATAGGTTACATGCTAAGAGACTGGGCCTTCGGTGTAACTAACTAAGCATATTTAGGGCTCCCCTGAAGGCATTTCTTCAATTAATGAAGGAGACCGACAGATCTTCTCATAGCCTATTGCCAGGTGTCAATTGATTGCCTCCCTCTAATAACTGTTTAATTTGCTTTCCTGTACTAATCATGTCACACAAATTGTTGGCCTCTGTCCCTCACTGACAGAGTGGATGGTATTTCAATAGGCCAAATGGCACTGCCCGCCCCCGCCCCCCGTCCGTCCTCCCTCCTGCTCTACTCCCACCCTCAGCCTTTTCCATCCCTGTACGCCCTCCTCCCTGCCTGTAACCCAGACAGATTCAGCCACTTGTTTCTCCGGGAACCCATCCAATGACAATGAGAGAGTAAATCGGTCAGACCTCTAGAGCAGCAGCCGCAGGAAGAAAGAAACATCCCCTTGCCGGTGTCTCATGACCTCTCTCCACGCTGAAAGAAAACTCATCAGCTCACAGCACAAATTAGCATGGCCTCATTATAGACAGAGAGTGAGGGTCATAAAAGGCCCAAATGGGAACAAGCTGGTTTGAAAAAAGAAATCAAAGTCCCATGAGCAGGGGAAGTTGTACCAGGGTGACACAAGGGGAGGGGGGATGGGAAGTAAATATGATGAAAACACATCAGTGGAAGAGAACATTGACATGCAAATGTTCGAGCTTATGATTTGACATATCAGGGAACCCAGGACACAATTACACTTGATGACTGAGGCGTAAATAGATGTTGGCAGTCACCACCCCACCCGTTACCCATAACTCCCCCGTCTTGTTTTTGGGTATGCCAGTGTTTTTTGGCTTCTTGCTTTGCTTTCATCTTTCTGTCTCACTAAATAAAAGGCCTACAAAGAATCAAGCACAGAGATATACACACGGAGGTTTAAAAACTTCCCCGTGTACCTGGTGCCCCGACACAGCTACGTCTCCCAGCATGCTGTTCCGCCATCTGAGTGAACTGCCCTTCACACTTCATGTGAATGATCAAGGATTGTTACAAAGACTCCACCTCCCACGTGGAGCTTTCTGTTCCTAACCAGAGCACGCAGAGACTGCTCCTCCCATAGCAGTGCTCTTCCACTTTGCACCTATTCTTCGCTAAGTAAAAGCAGACCCTTCAGTCCTTCACACAAGACTCTCCACGCTATAACCTAAAACGTAGTTTTCTATTCCACCTCCTACCATCCGTCCACACTGATCCTACGACCACATTCTACTGAACCTCATGCTTTCCTCCCCTCTGCACCTTGTCTTTGCATTTCCTTCTATCAGGAATCCCTCTCCTCTAGTGTTCAGTAACCCAGCATCCCATCCATCAGAGGCCAGCACGAAAACAAGCTCCTTCTTAAAAATGCTACAGGATATGATCTCTCTCTGTTAAACTCTATATCATTTGTATCACCTGCACAGATATTTAATTTTGGGGAGAGATTAAACATTACTTGAGGGGAGATACTTTCAAGACTCTCTGAAAAGCCCCCTTAGAACTTTTTTTTTTTTTTTCTCTCGGCCCTAATAGTTTGCTTTGACTGCCTCAAGGGACATTTTGTAATTGGTTTACATAGAGAACTTCACGGCAATCTGAAATGTGGAAATCTTTGTCAGTTTGGATTTCAAACAGGGAGTAACTCCCCACCGCAAGGAGTTTACAATTCCCTTGTCATTACCAGGGAGTACAGGGAATGTGGATTTTATCAATGGGAAATAAGCCAGCAAAGGGTAGATGGATGCAGGGCATCAGGAGTGTAGAGAGATGCTGTGGCACTCAATCACTTCTGCAACCAGTAAGCATATAATATTGGAGGAAAGCAAGGCCTGAAGAAGGGTTTTGTTAATACAGATTTGGGACCTAAAGATCGTAGTGTAAGCAAGGACCTCTGAACCACAGCTCAATACCAAGCTAATACTGATTATCTAAATGAGACACATTAAAAGGAGAATGTTTGTGGAATCAAAGACTAAATACTTCCAGATGACATCAGTTACTAAAACACAACTTGTCTTTAGAGTGTCTGCTAGGTGCCTGACACTGATATTGCGACCAAGCAAGCACATTTTGAAGGTGGGGGACTCCTAACGGGTCAAGGAGGAAAAACAAAAAGGAAGGAATAAAAATTCAAGAACTCTGCAAAAAACCAACCAACAAGTAAACAAACTAAAATCAAAAACAAATAATTTAACCACATGAAGATTACACAGAAGGCAGCAAAGAAGCGTCCCTCCTCCCAACTGGCAGAAAACCTCATTGCCACTGCCACCATCCTAGTTTACACACCGTATTGGCTTGCTGGGATCAATGCAACGGTCTACTAACAAGCTCGCTGGCCTCAGCCTTGTGCCCAATGAGCACATCCACACAGAGCACTCTTTCTGACGAAAAGCAGCTCGCGGCATCACCATCCCTACACCTTGCCCCAGCCCCTCTGCATTCAGCTTATCCTCTCACTCGCGCAGTACTTATTCAGCCTTTACTAGGCACTAAAGGCACAGAAATAAAGCAGGACAGGCTTGATCCCTCCACTAGAGGAGAAACTTTTCCTGTAATTAGGGATCAAGTCCAAATGCCTTGATGTGGCACACCAGGCTCTCACATCCCAGAACTTTCTTATCTCTCCAACCTCCTGGACTACTTCCCTTTGGTTTCTGTACTCCATTCTTAGACTCCTGCATTCTTACTTACTTTTGGTTCTCTGTTAGCATTCTCCATACTCTCTTTTGCCTTCCGTCTTTTTCACATGGTGCTTTTTGTGTTGAAATACCTTTCCCCTCCCATCTTCCCGGACATTCCCCTGGCTAGCTGCTACTTCCTTCCGGGATACCCTTTATCACCCTCTGTTTTCTGTCTGTGTGTCGGCTCCCTCCACTAGACCGATAGCTCCCTGAGAGAGATCCCGTGTTATTCACTGGTAGATAACTCCAGTAATCAGCACAGTACCTGATTTACATGGGTGCTCAATTATCATCAGTCCAGTGAACTCATTACAGTTTGACTTGGTTTCTACTAGACGGAGAGGAATAGATTCAAACTGTGCTGAGTGCAGGGACTTTGGTTGATGAGCATCTCCAGCTTGGTGAATGCCAGGCACAGCATAAGTATCTGTTGGATGAATGAATGAAAGGATAAATTCAACTAAAAAAAAAACAGTATTAAAACTATGTCCACACAAGTGTGATTAGAACCAAAACCGGACATTACACATCCTTTTGATCAAACGGAAATCCGGAACATTCTCACAAGGGATTGAATATCTTAAGAAAAATGTTATTAATTTTTGAATCGTTTTTGGGTACTCCAATTTCCCTTTTTCTTCGCATGGCACAATAAAGGCACTGGAGTTGAAATTGTGAGACCCTTTTCACTTTCACATCTGAATTACGAAATGCCACATCCACCAGCCTCGACCAGAAGCAAGGCAACATTAATATTAATGCTTGGAAGGGCCTGCAGTATGGCAGCAGGATGATTTAAAGAAGAGAATAATCAGGGACTGAATCTTAGTAAATAAATCCAAGGTCCAATTTGTTTAGTCTCTCATCCATATTTTTAAAGGAAAATTAATATTCATTTTAAAAGGCAAATCAATACAGATTCTGAACTGCTGACTTGGTAGATGTAAAGTGGAAATGTTTCTCTTGTCCCCAGCAGCCTCCTAGCTAATCTCGTTTTTCCCAGTCTGTTGCTACTTTATTCCATATACAGATATGCAGGGATACCCTCAAAATATCACTCGTGAAGCATTTACTAACTTTTTGCCATCATGTATCTAGTACCACCTGGCTATCGTGGGGACACAGACCACAGAAGGGCCTTTCATGTCTTCAAGGGATTTACAATCCAGATGGGGAGAGGAAGCATCCTCTTAGATCAGGCATCCAAAGAATAATCCAAAGAATATCAAGCGTATTCTAAGATAGTATGGTAAAAACTATTTTGAACATGTAATTTCTACCTTTGCAAATCTCCCATGATCCTCTCATGACCTCCTTCCACCCCAGTGTAGACAGTCTCATTTTTTATATGTATATATATATATTATATATATTGAGAATATCTAATTATAGAATATAGAATATTATATACAGTTATATGTCTAATCTCATTTAATCCTCATAACAACCCTGAGCAGTTTATAATATTATGACCATTTTACATTTAAAAGACCTGAGATGTGGTTAAATGACTGTTGCAAGATGCTACATCTAGGAAGTGGCAAAACTGAACTTAGAGTTCAGTTCTGCCTAATTATAAACTTCTATTCTTTCCACCATGCTCTTTCTCCATCAGTTGTCATCTACTTCCTTTGGCATCACTCTATCATTTCTTGTTATGTCCTAATATCTCTGTTCTACTGAGACCAAGTTGATCTACTTGGCACCTTTGGAAGAAATTTTTGCTAAACTGTGTTTTCGTGTGCTGTCTTGCCCACCCATCGCCGTGAAAAACTTAGAAGGAGTCAGCACAGCAAATAGGTTCAAAGTGTAATACCTGAAAGCAAACTGTCCCATATTCAAATTCTGACATCACCCTTTTATAGGTGTATGACCTTGGACAAATTACTTTACCTATTTGTGTTTCCTTATTTGTAAAATGGAACAATAATAATAGTATCCATCAGTGTCCTTAACTATCTTTGATAACATGCTGGTTACTGTATTTTATTTACATTAGTGATTTAGGAATAGCCATCTAGATGTATAAGCCTTAGGCAGTTATAGCATTGAAGACTCAAAAAAATGGTTTGAGGATAAAAGTTTTAAATGCCAAATTACCTTGCCCGATAGAAGATAAAATAATGATAATTATTTAATGATAGAGATAGAATTAAACTTGTGTGTATTTTAATACAATCCTTTCATTTAACACATGGGGAAACTGAAGCCCAAAAAATAATTTTAAAAAATAACAACAAACTGTCCAAATTCACATATCTGGTGGAGGATCTCTCATGAGCAGTTTCTGAGACTTTAACTCATTTAGTCCATAGAGGTTGTTCCACACTCTCATCACAAAGATCAGGTTCCAAACAGCCCTGGCCCACTCCTTTGCCCCATTTTTAGCCATCTCTCCATTGGCAAAAATGCTGGTACCTTATAAAGCCCAACTGAGCTTTCTGAACTGGGTCTTACGATTTATACTGGCTTTAAATTATTTCAAATTATTTTACTGAAATAAATGGGGTTTTTTTGTTTTTTTTGTTTTTGCGGTACGTGGGCCTCTCACTGTTGTGGCCTCTCCCGTTGCGGAGCACAGGCTCCGGACGCGCAGGCTCAGCGGCCATGGCTCACGGGCCCAGCCGCTCCGCGGCATGTGGGATCTTCCCGGACCGGGGCATGAACCCGTGTCCCCTGCATCGGCAGGCGGACTCTCAACCACTGCGCCACCAGGGAAGCCCTGAAATAAATGTTTTAACCATGAGTGGGAAATCTAGTTTACCTCATTTCGATAAATATGGTCCTGGCACCATATGCTAGATGTTGGGGATAATAAAGTGGAATAAACATCAGGGTCCCGGCTCTCTTAAGCTAGTTCATCAGGTTTTACATCTCACCTGGGGAATTCTCTTTTCTTTAATTAGGTTACCTTAATAAGACCAAAACAAACATTTACTGCTTGAATATCAGCATATTCTTTTGTCTAATTGTAGGGAGAAATAAAGAATGAGATAAGACTTCAGGAATTTAAGAGTTCCATGTTTCTAGGAGCTCCTTTTGGCACATTATTTATTACATAAACTTAAGCTCCCTTCCCAGTCGTTTTTCTTCTCAAATAAAATCTTTGTTTTGAATATTAACCAAGATTGTAAGACTATGTGTCAGTTTGTAGAGGCTTTAGAAGACACACACACACACACACACACACACACACACACAATGCTCTCTCTATATAAAGCAGATTATTTATATCTCAGAATATGTTTTCAACAATGAGATATTGCAACATTTGTAGAATTTAGGATCTAGTGCTAGGTCTTTGATGTTCTTCAATGTAGGTACCATAATAATATAATTGTCACTATCACTAATTTTATTTATTCTTTACAGATCCCATGTTAAGAACCTTACATACATTATCTTGTGTGATTCTTACACATTAAAATGCATTATTATCCCAATTTTACAGATGAGACGATTGAGGCTGAGGCCATACAAACTTTCCCAAAGCTATGTGGTTTCTACACGGTAGAACCGGAATTTACACCCAGGTCAGTCTGACCAGGATTTATGCAACTTTCTAGTCCCCAGGACCTTTTTTGCACCAAGTAGGTCTTCAGTAAGTCCTTACTGAACCACTGAATGCTGAAACAGTAGAAAAGCAACAAAAATGCTCTACTGTGAAATAAACTAGAAAAGCTTAGCAACCAGACTTTGAAACAGATCCCTTGCGATCAGGTCTATATAGATTTGTGAAACACCCTGAAGCAGCTTTGCAGAAACTGCCCAAACGTGCAGCAGTGGATTCTGAAGGGGTTATGAGCACATTTTTATTGCTACAGAAAAGGAAATAGAATTTTTCGTCATAATTCATCTAATAATGCAAGCCAAGTTTTGCTCTACTGAGATTTCAGGGGAAAAAAGAATTAAAAAAGTATCACAGATAACCCCTGTACAAAACTTCCAGGCTTGGACCCAAATGAAATGCCATTGTTTAATAAGGGGAACTAGGATACCAAATGCTATTAGACTCCATGTATAGTTCTCCCAAGCCAGCTCATGCTTTCAGAGGACATCTGGCTCAACAGTTTTAGTACCCTCATCACCATCACTAGCTTAACATGGACATGCACACATACACACCATTTTGATAAGGAAATTTTCAGAGTTATATAAAGGAATTCATTGTTGGTCCTATACTTGTGCTTTTCAAAGTGTGACCCACAGACCAGCAGTATCAGCATCACCGGCTCTTTATTAGAAATGCAGATGCTCAGGCCTTATCCCAAATCGAATGAATCAGAATCTGCATTTTAGCACAATCCCCCAGTCATACACATAGACAATCATTTCAACCACTTGATTTTGCTGGTACTTTGCAGCAGTCCAGTTGAATCTGAGACTGAACCAAGGCCCTGCAACCTTCTTCCATGCACTGTGGCAATGCAAGGGCCAAGGAAAGTACCCCTAGGCAATGATGAAGGGGTCACTTTTGATGGGCAAGTCCTCCATTTTGCATCATTAAAACACATCCATTGCATTCTTTAAGATGGTCACCTTTTCTGTGAAAGCATTTCTGATCCACCCTCCCATTCTAAAGACATTTTGCATGTGTATATCTATGTACTACTTTATTAAAGCTATAGTACCGACAGTATGTTTACAGAGTTTCTATTGCTTTGTACTTAATCTCCTCATGATTAGCACCTTTCAAAGTCCAGAACATTGTCACCTTCCCTTATTTAATCCCAAAAGGGAAGGGAGGGGATCTGAAGGAAAGTAAGTATTGAAAGGGAATTTAGAACCAAATCTACTTTGGCCTTCATTTCTTGGGTTTTGGTTTTAGATTTCCTAAAGAAAAACTATTCTTGGCTTTCCCATAATTACATGAGGATTCTTAACCTTTGTTCCTGATGGAAAATCAAACTGTATGAAGGAGAGTCATCTTTAAAAATGGAAAAGAAGCACCGCTCTACTCCACTGAGCGCGGGCTGGTTCAGCAGATTTGCAATCATTCCTCATATCAGGGCTTGAGACTGGTTTGTGGACACGGCCACAGCTGTGCAAATTGTGGAGTGGCGACCAGGGGACAAAGAGCTCTGTGCTTGTCTCCCGTGGCTTTGGTTTCATTTAGGTCCCCTGCCCCAGGAGCTTCACTTTGCAAGGCTTAGGGTAGGGATAAGACGTTCAAAGTGTACTTCACTCAGAACCACAGCATTTCTCCTCACTTTTAGGGCACAACTGAAACAGGGTTTTAATGTGAAATTTGCCTTAGGCCAGCAGACTGTTCCCAAACATCGAAAGCATCAGTTTGCCTTCTGTACACTGATGTGGTTATAACATTGCATACAATTGCAAGGGAACTCATATCCTGTCCACATCTGCCCTTCTCCTCTCTCTCCTGTTCCTCCCTTTTTTTCTGTTTATATCGTCTGGCGCTGCAACACATACCTTGCTGCATGCAGCCCATGCCAATCAGACATGTTTATGATGAGTGGTGAGTGTGGGTGGGAAGAGGGAAACATTTCTATGCTAGACTCAGTGGGCTCAGGTCATATGTTGATTTTTCTCTTTCTTTAAAATAAAAATTCCCTTTAAAATTTGGGGTGAAAGGTAAGCACATTGCAGACTGGAGTTATTTACTCAGATGCTATGCTTGATAACTCTCATCTTTAACTCATCTTGTAGCTGCACTTCCAGCCTTTCTGGACATCAATATTAATGTTTCCAGCTCCTGGCAGTAGCTGGTAGAGGTGGCATTTCATAATTCAGATGTAAAAATTAAAAGCCGAGTGCTAGAGGGGGTACACAGTAGCAGAATACATCCATCCAATATTTACTGAAAGCCCTTCAGAAAACCAGCCTTTCCCAGCCCTCCCATAGCAAGGCAATGCAACATTAACAGCTAAATAATGGTGGCTGAGAAATTCACTCTCCCTCCTTCCTTGAAAAAAAAAAAACTATAAAGGGCACAGGATGGTTCCAGAAATATTTTCACTTTGAAGATCTTCAATCAGCACCCAAGGGGAAAGGGCGTTGGCAAATCCCACCTGAGACAATGCTTCACCAACAGGTGCATGAGAGTCAATGGTCCTCTAGTCAGCAGAGGGCTGACATCACCAGGTATCCCATCAATGTGCCCCTCATGATTATTGGTAGAGAACTCCACGGAGAAAGGTCTTACGATGCCACTTATTTATTAGGCATCGGTGCCATGGCCTTATTTCGCTTTTTGTCAAAAAACTGTTCCCTTCATGTCTTTATGTTATAGGGAACCTAGGTTCTCAATTCTCTGCAGAGAGAAAGGCTGGCTCATCATTATTCTCTTCATATTTTTCTCTTCTTTCGAAAACAAGTAGGTCCCCACGTATGAAAAGATGTATGTACTTGGAAAGAGTTTAAGAATGATCATAACTAATTATAAATTAAAATAAATGCTTACTAAAACAAAATAATTAAAACAGACACTTCACCATAAACTCATCATGATAAGTCCATCCAAGCAAAGAAAGAAAACTAGTCTTACTTTATCATCATGTCTTACTAGAGCCATCCCCTTCCACCAACTGCTCATGCTATTTTAGAGTTGGAACAAATAAAATGAAAAGAAAGCAGAAAAAGGGATAAAGTCTCCATCAACTCCCTCATCTCTCCCAGTGGTTCTTGTTTGTTTGTTTGGGGAGGTTTTGTTATTTTTTATTTTGTTTTTAATATCTACCTCTTTCTAGTAAAGAAGAGAATGTGGCCTCTTGTCAATTCTGGCCAAGGTTCTACATTCTTGGCCACTTCTTTTCATGATTTAAAATAGTCTACTTCAAAAACAGAGCTGCTTTCTATAGAAATTCTGAGCCAATGTCTACATCCAAATAATTATTAGAGAACTGATTTGTGAGGAATTTCATAGTTACTTATAAACCTCTATTTCAAATGAGGCTGCTTTTTCTAAAAAGGATATATGCCATGACACGTGTTTTCACAATGTTGCTGTTGTTTTTCCATGTATCCTAAAATAGGTAAGTGCCTCTTGCTTGAGATTCACTTCATCCTGGTAATTTCTGTCCTCCTCATTGCTAAAGTGATTTTTCTAAAGAAGAAAGGCATGCATTGCTTCCTAAAAGAGTTTCTTTTTCCTCTGTCTTCTGTCTTATTATTTTCTTTAAGATATGTTGAAAATGCATTTTTATTCCCTGTGACTCCAGGCCCGTAAGCAGCTTGTTTGTTAGGCCCTACTGGGGACAGAGTACAGACTAATTTTCATAAGTTGCAACAATTCCAAAGCATGAAGAAAACAATAATTTTTTTTTAAGATCAAAATAGGCTGTCCATTAGCCCGTTGTAAACCTGTATTCAGAATGTCTTTTCATTTTAGTTGCTTTATTTCTAGCAAAGCCAGTCTCTCAGTTAAAGGAACACTTTCTAACCTGTTTCTTCAGCCTATCAGGAATGAGAAGCCAGGGACCAGAAGCTATAACCTCTACAGGCTGTGTTCTGCTAACCAAAGCCAGGCAAGGAGGCCAATTCCATAAAGCACTACAAATATTTGTGTGGTTCAAAGGGGCAAGGAGATGTCCCTGGCTAGGAGGAAATCTATAAACAAGACAGACAAGAGATTTTACAAAGCTTAGCAAAACAAAATGGAGGATGGGTGGGGGAAAAGGGAGACAAGGAAGGATTGAGTTCAAACTTGGATTTAGATTTTATATGAGGACAGCTCAATACAGCTGCAGAGATGAAGCCCTTTTATTTTTTTTGCAAAGGCCAATAAAAAATGCCAGACTTCCAACACTCTGCGAGATGCTCCTGCCTCATCTCGGATTCTGGTCTCCTCCCACCACTCACACTGGCCTATTTGCTGTAGCTTCACACTCCTCGGGCACCACAGCAGATGGCTCACCACCCACATACTCTTCAGTATGTGAAGGCAGAGGAGAGACATCTTGGTGTTTCTTGCAGTGGGGAAGAGGAGGAAAAAATAACAAGGCCATGCTTACTGGGATTATCTTGTCCACTCGTACGATTTCTCTTTCCTTCCTTGGATGGCTTTGTGAGTGTGATACTTTTAAATCACGTGAAAGGCACCATTCTCATTATTTGATGAGCTCGACAAACCTTGCCCCAATTTCAGGGTATTAAGTATCAACATGGAGTCTGAAAGGCCGTGTCTAGCATTGCTTGGCTCCAGTGGGCATATTTTCCTTCCACAATGATATAAGGCTGTGGGAATGTATTAGTCTCCTGAGTTCACTTGTTTAAATAAAGTCCCCTGCCCTTCCATGCAGGCATCAAGGAGCACAGCAGGCAGCTGCCACTTTAGGGATCACTTCAGCACTGCTGCCATCTCTTTCCGGCAGGCACATCTTCCCCCAGCCTCCCAGAAGTGCACTCCACCGCCATCCTGGTCCTGCTGCAACAGTAGTTAATGAGTTTTCTGTGTTTCAGTAAAATTTGGGGGCAGTTTCATCATCCATGGAAACAGTGGGGAGACTGGCAAAGACATACCATCATTTTCTTGCATGTGAAGGGATTAAATGGAAGTGAACCCAGTGGTACAGAAGGGTTTTCAAAATAATGGGCACCATGTCTTTTGTCAAACAGTCTAATTTCAGGGTCCACAAAAAAGTGTATCAGAATTTGCATTAAAATCCAGTAGAAATGGTTCTAGAAAAAGAGTGTAATGGTAGAGAGAGAAAAGGTAAGCAGCTGACTTATCAAGATCTTCCCCCACAGTTGGGATCACCTAGAATACGTTTTTATTGTAATAAAGGATCAGATGTGCTCTTGAGCTGATAGGGGTTTACTTTCACTGTTGTTTGGCGTAATTGTAATTACAAGCACGGCTCAAGTCAAAACAGAACACTGTGAATTCTCCACAAATCATGCTTTGACTCAACAGGGAGGCTGTAGAGCACAGGGTTCTAGAGCCAAGAAGACCTGACCTCATATCCCAGCCTCAACATTTACAAACTTGGTGACTTTGGACACTTTACTTTTCTTAGTTTGTTTTCTCTTCTGTAAATGGGAATAATGATTGTAATTCCTGTCAAGATTATTGTGAGGATTAGGTGATATAATGTCTAATAGGCCACTGCATGGTTCTTTGACATTTAGGAACTGTTCAATAAATAGTAGTTTAAATTAGCTAGAGGACATCTCATATTTTCCAGCCAACATTCCTAAAAGCTATAGCTAAAATCTGCCTTAAACCCTATTATTTTCTTTCAACGTTGAACAAATAATGAAGGGGTGGAAAACCATGTCAATTATAATTTTATTATAAAGATATTTATTCACTATTGAACTTGATTCTTGATGTTTTTCATCACAAAACAAGGGGTCTGACCTCAACCAACCATCCAACAAATCTGTACAGAGGACTTCCTGTTTATAAGGCAAATGGATAGGATCCCTTCTCCTGTGTGTGTGCCCATTCCAAGTGTCAGAAACATTACATAAAAAATAGGACCTACATCCTAAAATTCTCCATGTGACTGCAGCTATCTGGGAGCAGCCATCTCACTTTGATTCCTAATATCTCCAGAAAAAAATTTTTTTCATAAAATAAACCTCAGAAATATCATATATTTAACTTATGCTGGTGAAATATACATACATTTATATAATTCAAATGATAAAGGTCATGATGCAGCAAATCCTACACAATACTTTCCAACTGTTCACTGTAGTAGGAAAAACTTTGCAAAAGGATAAAATTATTAATGCAGCAGTTTTTACACGTGGCTTTTCCAAATTTCCAGATTTCAGTAGAGTCAATTTGGGAGTTAGAATTGAACATGGGGCCTGGGTCCCTCATCCCCATTTCATTCAAAGCAGCTCCTCTTCTTTTATCTGTTTTATATCCTAGATTCTGAATAAACTGTCTAAAAGAGGGGCATTCTGCTGCTAAAACTCAAATAAATAGTTTGAAAACCACAGCATTAAGAAGGTTCAGTCTAGTGACTTTTTTCTTTAGCATCTCCAAAGCGTACCTGTCACACAAAATTTATAGCTATATATAGCAGCTTAATGTTTCAGCATTGTGTCAAGGACTACCCCAAAGTTAATGCTAAACCCTATCCACTCTGTAGCATAGATTTCTCCACCTTCTCTGCCCGAGGAACCTTCTTATTTATGTATTTTGAATAGGGGCAAAGAACTGATCTCTTACAGAAACATGCACTGTGCTTTAAATCAAATCACTAACCGCGCGCGCGCGCGCGTGTGTGTGTGTGTGTGTGTGTTTATAGGACTGGGGGAGAGAGGATAAAATACAGGTACAAAAGCTTACATGTAGGGGGCTTCCAGCAAGATGGCGGGAGAGTCAGACGCGGAGATCACCTTCCTCCCCACAGATACACCAGAAATACAACTACACGTGGAACAACTTCTACAGAACACCTACTGAACGCTGGCAGAAGACCTCAGACCTCCCAAAAGGCAAGAAACTCCCCACGTACCTGGAGGGGATTAAGAGCGCTGCTTAGGGCTTCCCTGGTGGTGCAGTGGTTGGGAGTCCGCCTGCCGATGCAGGGTACACGGGTTCGTGCTCTGGTCCAGGAGGATCCCACGTGCCGCGGAGCGGCTGGGCCCGTGAGCCATGGCCGCTGAGCCTGCGCGTCCGGAGCCTGTGCTCCGCAACGGCAGAGGCCACAACAGTGAGAGGCCCGCGTACCACAAAAAAAAAAAAAAAAAAAAAAAAAAGAGCGCTGCTTAAAGGAGCCCCAGAAACGGGTGCGAGCTGCGGCTAAAAGCGCAGACCCCAGGGACAGGCATAAGACGCTAAGGCTGTTGCTGCCGCCACCAAGAAGCCTGTGTGCGAGCACAGGTCACTATCCACAGCCCCCTTCCGGGGAGCCTGTGCAGCCCGCCACTGCCAGGGTCCCGGGATGCAGGGACAACTTCCCCGGGAGAACGCACGGCGAGCCTCAGGCTGCTGCAACGTCTCGGCGACCTCTGCCGCCGCAGGCTCGCCCTGCACTCCGTACCCCTCCCTCCCCCCGGCCTGAGTGAGCTGGAGGCCCCGAATCAGCGGCTCCTTTAACCCCGTCCTGTCTGAGCGAAGAACAGACGCCCTCCGGCGACCTACACGCAGAGGCGGGGCTAAATCCAAAGCTGAGCCCCGGGAGCTGTGAGAACAAAGAGAAAAGGAAATCTCTCCCAGCAGCCTAAGAAGCAGCGGATTAAAGCTCCACAATCAACTTGATGTACCCTGCATCTGTGGAATACCTGAAGAGACAACGAATCATCCCAAATTGAGGAGGTGGACTTGAGAGCAAGATTTATGATTTTTTTCCCCTTTTCCTCTTTTTGTGTGTATGTGTATGCTTCTGTGTGAGATTTTGTCTGTATAGCTTTGCTTTCACCATTTGTCCTAGGGTTCTATCCGTCTGTTTTTTGTTTGTTTTCAAATTTTTTTCGTAATAATTTTTTTTATTTTAATAACTTTATTTTAAATTACTTTATTTTGTTTTGCTTTATCTTTCTTTCTTCCTTCCTTCCCTCCTTTCTTCCTTCCTCCCTCCCTTCCTCCCTCTCTCCCTCCCTCCTTTCTCTTTCTTTCTTTCTACTTCTACTAATTCTTTCTTTCTACTTTTTCTCCCTCTTATTCTGAGCTGTGTGGATGAAAGGCTCTTGGTGCTGCATCCAGGAGTCAGTGCTGTGCCTCTGAGGAGGGAGAGCCAACTTCAGGACACTGGTCCACAAGAGACCTCCCAGCTCCACATAATATCAAACGGCAAAAATCTCCCAGAGATCTCCATCTCAACACCAGCAGCCAGCTTCACTCAACGACCAGCAACCTACAGTGCTGGACACCCTATGCCAAACAACTGGCAAGACAGGAACACAACCCCAACCATTAGCAGAAAGGCTGCCTAAAATCATAATAAGTCCACAGAAACCCCAAAACACACCACCAGACGTGGACTTGCCCACCAGAAAGACAAAATCCGGCCTCATCCACCAGAACACAGGCACTAGTCCCCTCCACCAGGAAGCCTACACAACCTACTGAACCAACCTTAGCCACTGGGGACAGACACCAAAAACAACAGGAACTACGAACCTGCAGCCTGCAAAAAATAGACCCCAAACACAGTAAGATAAGCAAAATGAGAAAACAGAAAAACACATAGCAGATGAAGGAGCAAGATAAAAACCCACCAGACCTAACAAATGAAGAGGAAATAGGCAGTCTACCTGAAAAAGAATTCAGAATAATGATAGTAAAGATGATCCAAAATCTTGGAAACAGAATTGAGAAAATACAAGAAACGTTTAAAAAGGACCTAGAAGAACTAAAGATGAAACAAGCAACGATGAACAACACAATAATGAAATTAAAAATACTCTCGAAGGGATCAATAGCAGAATAACTGAGGCAGAAGAACGGATAAGGGACCTGGAAGATAAAATAGTGGAAATAACTACTGCAGAGCAGAATAAAGAAAAAAGAATGAAAAGAACTGAGGACAGTCTCAGAGACCTCTGGGACAACAATAAACGCACCAATATTCGAATTATAGGAGTTCCAGAAGAAGAAGAGAAAAAGAAAGGGACTGAGAATATATTTGAAGAGATTATAGTGGAAAACTTCCCTAATATGGGAAAGGAAATAGTTAATCAAGTCCAGGAAGCACATAGAGTCCCATACAGGATAAATCCAAGGAGAACTACGCCAAGACACATATTAATCAAACTGTCAAAAATTAAATACAAAGAAAACATATTAAAAGCAGCAAGGGAAAAACAACAAATAACACACAAGGGAATCCCCATAAGGTAAACCGCTGAACTTGCAGCAGAAACTCTGCAAGCCAGAAGGAACTGGCAGGACATATTTAAAGTGATGAAGGAGAAACCTGCAACCAAGATTACTCTACCCAGCAAGGATCTCATTCAGAGTTGATGGAGAAATGAAAAATTTACAGACAATCAAAAGCTGAGAGAGTTCAGCACCACCAAACCAGCTTTACAACTAATGCTAAAGGAACTTCTCTAAGCAAGGAACACAAGAGAAGGAAAAGACCTACAATAATGAACCCAAAACAATTAAGAAAATGGGAATAGGAATATACATATTGATAATTACCTTAAATGTAAATGGACTAAATGCTCCCACCAAAAGACACAGATTGGCTGAATGGATACAAAAACAAGACCCATATATATGCTGTCTAAAAGAGACCCACTTCAGACCTAGAGACACATACAGACTGAAAGTAAGGGGATGGAAAAAGATATTCCATGCAAATGGAAACCAAAAGAAAGCTGGAGTAGCAATTCTCATATCAGACAGAATAGACTTTAAAATAAAGACTATTAGAAGAGACAGAGAAGGACACTACATAATGATCAAGGGATCGATCCAAGAAGAAGATATAACAATTGTAAATATTTATGCACCCAACATAGGAGCACCTCAATACCTAAGGCAAATACGAACAGCTATAAAAGGGGAAATCGACAGTAACACATTCATAGTAGGGGACTTTAACACCCCACTTTCACCAATGGACAGATCATCCAAAATGAAAATAAATAAGGAAACACAAGCTTTAAATGATGCATTAAACAAGATGGACTTAATTGATATTTATAGGACATTCCATCCAAAAACAACAGAATACACATTTTTTTCAAGTGTTCATGGAACATTCTCCAGGATAGATCATATATTGGGTCACAAATCAAGCCTGGTAAATTTAAGAAAATTGAAATTGTATCAAGTCTGACCACAATGCTATGAGACTGGATATCAATTACAGGAAAATATCTGTAAAAAATACAAACACATGGAGGCTAAACAATACACTACTTAATAACAAAGCGATCACTGAAGAAATCAAAGAGGAAATCAAAAAATACCTAGAAACAAATGACAATGGAGACACAATGACCCAAAACCTATGGGATGCAGCAAAAGCAGTTCTAAGAGGGAAGTTTATAGCAATACAATCCTACCTTAAGAAACAGGAATCATCTCGAATAAACAAACTAACCTTGCACCTAAAGCAATTAGAGAAAGAAGAACAAAAAAACCCCAAAGTTAGCAGCAGGAAAGAAATCATGAAAATCAGATCAGAAATAAATGAAAAAGAAATGAAGGAAACGAAAGCAAAGATCAATAAAACTAAAAGCTGGTTCTTTGAGAAGATAAACGAAATTGATAAACCATTAGCCAGACTCATCAAGGAAAAAAGGGAGGAGACTCAAATCAATAGAATTAGAAATGAAAAAGGAGAAGTAACAACTGACACTGCAGAAATACAAAAATCATGAGAGATTACTATAAGCAACTCTATTTCAATAAAATGGACAACCTGGAAGAAATGGACAACTTCTTAGAAATGCACAACCTGCCAAGACTGAATCAGGAAGAAATACAAAATATGAACAGACCAATCACAAGCACTGAAATTGAAACTGTGATTAAAAATCTTCCAACAAACAAAAGCCCAGGACCAGATGGCTTCACAGGCGAATTCTATCAAACATTTAGAGAAGAGCTAACACCTATCCTTCTCAAACTCTTCCAAAATATAGCAGAGGGAGGAACACTCCCAAACTCATTCTACGAGGCCACCATCACCTTGATATCGAAACCAGACAAGGATGTCAAAAAGAAAGAAAACTACAGGCCAATATCACCGATGAACATAGATGCAAAAATCCTCACCAAAATACTAGCAAACAGAATCCAACAGCACATTAAAAGGATCATACACCATGATCAATTGGGGTTTATTCCAGGACTGCAAGGATTCTTCAATATATGCAAATTAATCAATGTGATACACCATATTAACAAATTGAAGGTGAAAAACCATATGATCATCTCAATAGATGCAGAGAAAGCTTTTGACAAAATTCAACACCAATTTATGATAAAAACCCTGCAGAAAGTAGGCATAGAGGGAACTTTCCTCAACATAATAAAGGCCATATATGACAAACCCACAGCCAACAACATCCTCAATGGTGAAAAACTGAAAGGATTTCCACTAAGATCAGGAACAAGACAAGGTTGCCCACTCTCACCACTATTATTCAACATAGTTCTGGAAGTTTTAGCCACAGCAATCAGAGAAGAAAAGGAAATAAAAGGAATCCAAATTGGAAAAGAAGAAGTAAAGCTGTCACTGTTTGCAGATGACATGATACTATACATAGAGAATCCTATAGATGCTGCCAGAAAACTACTAGAGCTAATCAATGAATTTGGTAAAGTAGCAGGATACAAAATTAATGCACAGAAATCCCTTGCATTCCTATACACTAATGATGAAAAATCTGAAAGTGAAATCACGAAAACACTCCCATTTACCACTGCAACAAAAAGAATAAAATATCTCGGAATAAACCTACCTAAGGAGACAAAAGACCTGTATGCAGAAAATTATAAGACACTGATGAAAGAAATTAAAGAGGATACAAATAGATGGAGAGATATACCATGTTCTTGGATTGGAAGAATCAGCATTGTGAAAATGACTCTACTACCCAAAGCAACCTACAGATTCAATGCAAGTCCTATCAAACTACCACTGGCATTTTTCACAGAACTAGAACAAAAAATTTCACAATTTGTATGGAAACACAAAAGACCCCGAATAGCCAAAGCAATCTTGAGAACGAAAAACAGAGCTGGAGGAATCAGGCTCCCCGAATTCAGATTATACTACAAAGCTACAGTAATCAAGACAGTATGGTACTGGCACAAAAACAGAAAAATAGATCCATGGAACAGGATAGAAGCCCCAGAGATAAACCCACACACATATGGTCACCTTATCTTTAATAAAGGAGGGAGGAATGTACAGTGGAGAAAGGACAGCCTCTTCAATAAGTGGTGCTGGGAAAACTGGACAGGTACATGTCAAAGTATGAGATTAGATCACTCCCTAATACCATACACAAAAATAAGCTCAAAATGGATTAAATACCTAAATGTAAGGCCAGAAACTGTCAAACTCTTAGAGGAAAACATAGGCAGAACACTCTATGACATAAATCACAGCAAGATCCTTTTTGACCCACCTCCTATAGAAATGGAAATAAAAACAAAAATAAACAAATGGGACCTAATGAAACTTCAAAGCTTTTGCATAGCAAAGGAAACCATATACAAGACCAAAAGACAACCCTCAGAATGGGAGATAATATTTGCAAATGAAGCAACTGACAAAGGATTAATCTCCAAAATTTATAAGCAGCTCATGCAGCTCAATAACAAAAAAACAAACAACCCAATCCAAAAATGGGCAGAAGACCTAAATAGACATATCTCCAAAGAAGATATACAGACTGCCAACAAACACATGAAAGAATGCTCAACATCATTAATCATTAGAGAAATGCAAATCAAAACTACAATGAGATATCATCTCACACCAGTCAGAATGGCCATCATCAAAAAATCTAGAAACAATGAATGCTGGAGAGGGTGTGGAGAAAAGGGAACACTTGCACTGCTGGTGGGAACGTGAATTGGTACAGTCACTATGGAGAACAGTATGGAGGTTCCTTAAAAAACAACAAATAGAACTACCATATGACCTAGCAATCCCACTACTGGGCATATACCCTGAGAAAACCATAATTCGAAAGGAGTCATGCACCAAAAGGTTCATTGCAGCTCTATTTACAATAGCCAGGACATGGAAGCAACCTAAGTGTCCATCAAAAGATGAATGGATAAAGAAGATGAGGCACATATATACAATGGAATATTTCTCAGCCATTAAAAGAAACGAAATTGAGCTATTTGTAATGAGGTGGATGGACCTAGAGTCTGTCATACAGAGTGAAGTAAGTCAGAAAGAGAAAGACAAATACCATATGCTAACACATATATATGGAATTTAAGAAAAAAAATGTCATGAAGAACCTAGGGGTAAGACAGGAATAAATACACAGACCTACTAGAGAATGGACTTGAGAATATGGGGAGGGGGAATGGTGAGCTGGGACAAAGTGAGAGAGAGGCATGGACATATATACACTACTAAACGTAAGGTAGATAGCTAGTGGGAAGCAGCCGCATAGCACAGGGAGATCAGCTCGGTGCTTTGTGACCGCCTGGAGGGGTGGGATAGGGAGGGTGGGAGGGAGGGAGACGCAAGAGGGAAGAGATATGGGAACATATGTATATGTGTAGCTGATTCACTTTGTTATAAAGCAGAAACTAACACAGCATTGTAAAGCAATTATACTCCAATAAAGATGTTAAAAAAAAAACTTACATGTAAAATAATTACATGTCTTTTAGAAACTGGGGATTTTTTGCTTTAATTTTCTTTTAGCTTAATTCAAACTTCTTATCATTCCTTTTAAATGTCAACTTTCCCAGATGCTGTTGTGAAGATCCAAGTACAAGTTCTTCATTATCTCTCTCTATGCTTCAAGAATTCATTCACTCACTCATCCATCCATTCAACAAACCTTGCTAAATTTCAACCATATTCCAGAGACTGTGGAATGGTGAAATGAATAGTCCTGCGATAATCTAAAAAGGTGGGATGGGCTCACACTTAACATGGAATCAGCACGCAGAAATAGAATGAGCACAGGCTCTGGGGTCAGACCAGCCATGGTGTGAGTCCCACTTCAACAGTTATAAAGTCTGTGAACTTGAGTAAGTAACTTATTCTCACTGAGTTTCAGTTTCCTCATCTGTGAAACAAGGCTTCCTAATGTCATCCTCGTACAATGCGGATTAAATGTGCAAATACATGTTTAGACACTAGCCCCTTATCTAGTACAAAATGATTAGCCAATAACTAGGAAGAATTATTTTTCTTTGAAAGGCAGCTCAAGGCCACAAGCCACAGATTGTGTAAGTTCATGGATGGAGTACCCAGGTGGCAGTGCCTTAGCAAAACATGTTTTTGTCAAAAAGCTCCAAAGCAGTCTCTGTTGCTCTCAACTTCTCAGGGAAAATTGTGCTGTCTCCAAGCATTTACTAAATTAACAGAACCCTAACTTGGTTTAGAGACATACTTACTCAATATAAATTGGCCTTTATTTTGGAAGCAAACGTCATGTGAACCCAGGTGTAAAACAGAGGGGGTTCCAAAATACTCTACAAACATGCTTTCTAAAAACGATAATATGAAAGATTAATGTAAATTGATACTTTTCTCAATACAGGAGCAATTCCCTGGGAATGACTTAGGAGACTTAAGCCAGCAGCAGCAGGATAACAGCTAACACACTGAAGCAATAATAACTAAATGGTATCCTGAGTTATTAATGCAATTTCTAAAAGAGCCTAGCTCGTTATGAGGATATGGTAATCAAACAAAGCAAATTTGGCTCCATAATACTTTGCACATTCTGCATATTTTTAATGCTTGAGGCTTAAAAAGCTGGGAATGCAAGCATTTGGCTTAGTATTGGGACTTTTCTTGTGTATTAGTTTTCTGTTGCTGCTATAACAAAGTATCCCAAACTTGATGCCTTAAAACAACACACATTTATTTTCTTGGAACTCCGTAAGTTACAAGTCTAATATGGGTCTCACTGGGCTAAAATCAAGTTCTTAGTAGGGCTGCATTCCTTTATGGAAACTCTAGGGGGTAACCTGTTTCCTTGCGTTTTCCAACTTCTAGGTGTAAGCCTCATTCCTTGGCTCCTGGCTCCCTTGCTGCATCTACAAAGCCAGCAATGTTGCATATTTCTGATGCTTATGTCTCTCTCCATCTTCTGGCTACAACCAGGAAATGTTCCCTCTTTTAGGGATTCTTGTGATTAGATTGGGTCCACCTGTACGATCCAGGATAATCACTCCAGGTAAAGATTTTGAACCTTAGTCATATCTGCAAAGTCTTTTATGCCATGTAAGGTAAAATACTAATTATGGGGCTTAGGACACAGACATATTTAGAGGGTCATTATTCTACCTACCACATATGGTAATGGGGAGAGTGAGCTATTATAGATACTGTTAAAAGACATATGGCTGCAGGTCTTCTGAATGATCCATTGCATACAGCCATTAAGGAAGACATGAACATTCCAGAAAGCTCTCCTGCTCTGTATTTTCTGTTAAACTTTTCTTCCATCTGTAAAATGAACCAGTTGGACTAAATGATGACTAGCTATCCTTCTAGTTTAAAAGGCTGGGATGCCTTCTATATGGACTAAACTTGATGTACTCCTCTTGGACAAATTTGGATGATTCAAATTTCAAGGCAAATATAAAGAATCAGAAAGGGTGAAAAAAGAAAAGTACAGAAAAGGTACTATCTAGACCACATGGATTACCCCATCCTGTGGTCTGTGCACTGGCCAGTCCCCACATGTAGTACTATGTTCCCTGTGGCCCAGTGGCTTTTGAAAGGAGTGAACCACACACTGAAGTGAATCTACAGGACAGTAATCAGGAATGTGAGGGGTCTTCCCAGTTTGAAATATAGTGCAAGGAGCAACAAAACTTACTTTGGTGAACAGAAAATTGGAGAATGGGATGGGAGGGGGATATGATAATGGTCTTTAAATATTTGTCCTTATTGAAGAAAAGCAAATCTTATTCTGTGTAGCTCTAGAGAGCCAAGGGTAGATTAATGAATAGAAGGCACAGGAAGGTTCAATATGAAAGGAAACTTTCCAAGAGTAAGACCTGGAGGAAAATGGAAGCAGCTGCTGGTGGGGCAGTTCATTCTGTATGATTAGACTGTGTGACCATGACCTAGAGATGCTGGGGAGGCAATTCCTCCATTGGTGGAGGCTTTATGTGGTAGTCTTAAAGATTCCCCCTACCACCAAACCTCTAGAAATGTTATGAATCTGAGTAATATAAAAAATAAATTAAGAAGACAATTATACAGAATGTATGATTTAGATTACACCCAAAGAAGAATTTCCATTAAGCAAGAGTGGAAAGATTTGAGGATACACAAGCAAAGAAAGTTTCTGAATACTTTTTTAAAAGAGTTGGCATTGCATTATTCTTAGGATTAAGAGGTAGACGAGAGCTATGACTTTGAAACTGCATCAGTGGGGTCCTTGGGTCCTCCTGAGTGAGTCAGTTGCTGCTAGGTGTGGGAAGATGAAGGGGAAGAGAGCGGAGATAAAGGAGAGGCATACCATTGCCTCTCAATGGTATGCCTCAACCACAGAAGCTCCACTTTAGGGCTCCTCGTAAAGTTTCCTTTAAAAATAAAGCTCAAATGTTTTTTTAAATAGGTAACTACTAGTCTAGCAGAATATTCAGACACAAAAGTGGAGGATTTGAAATGAAATAAATCTAAAATCCTTTTTCCCACAGTTTTGAGATTTATTTATGAGATTGGTAGTTATTCCACTTGTGTAAATTTCTACATTTCTTCATGTTTTGATATTCCGCCATTGGGACAGTTTGTGGTGTGGCCTCATGGAGATGGACTGTGTGAATTTTTAACATCTAAACAATGATCAAACTGTATTTCAAGAAATTCTATAGACACGCCTGTGGAACCCTGAGTGTTCACACAACTGAGATAAAAATCTGCTGCTCCAGAATTACTGACTTTGGCTAAATGCATTAGAACATGCCTAAGTGTATGTTAGCCAATAACAACAAACTTCTGCAACTTTTTAAATTAAAAACTTCTCAAAAGACAAATGGCAAACTAGGGGGAAAATACTTACCACTCATCACAAAAAGCTAATCTCTCTAACAATAAAGGACTCCAAGACATTGACAAGAAAAAGGCTCACAATCCAACAGAAAAATGGGCAAAGGACACATATATAGGTAGTTTTTAAAAAAAGGAAATACAAATCACCGTTAAATACATAAAAAGATGCCTAACTTCACTTTTTAAAACGTCTATTTAACTGGCAAAATCCAAAAGTTTGATAGTAGCACCTTGGTGAGTCTGAGGAAATAGACAACTTCATATATTCTTTTTTTTTTTTTATGATGGTGATGAGGATTTTAGTTTTTCTTTTCTTTTTTTTTCTTTAAGCATCTTGATTGGAGTATAATTACTTTACAATGTTGTGTTAATTTCTGCTGTATAACAGTGAATCAGCTATACGTATACATATATCCCCATATCCCTTCCTTCTTGTGTCTCCCTCCCACCCTGCATATTGCACCCCTCTAGATGGTCACAAAGCACCAAGCTGATCTCCCTGTGCTACGTGGCTGCTTCCCACTAGCTATCTATTTTACATTTGGTAGTATATACATGTCCTTGACACTCTCTCACTTAGTCCCATCTTACCCTTCCCCGTCCCTGTGTCCTAGAGTCCATTCTCTACATCTGCCTCTTTATTCCTGTCTTGCCCCTAGGTTCTTCAGAACCATTTTTTTTTTTTTTTTAAGATTCCATATATATGTGTTAGCATATGGTATTTGTTTTCCTCTTTCTGACTTACTTCACTCTGTATGACAGGCTCTAGGTCCATCCACCTCACTACAAATAACTCAGTTTCATTTCGTTTTATGGCTGAGTAATATGCAATTATATATATGTGGATACATGGATACATCTTCTTTATCCATTCATCTCTTGATGGAAACTTAGTTTGCTTCTAAGTCCTGTCTATTGTAAATGGTAATGCAATGAACACTGTGATACATGACTCTATTGAATTATGGATTTCTCAGGGTATATGGCCAGTAAAGAGACTGCTGGGTTATATGGTAGTTCTATTTTTAGTTATTTAAGGAACATCCATACTGTTCTCCATAGTGGCTGTATCAATTTACAGTCCTACCAACAGTGCAAGAGGGTTCCCTTTTCTCCACACCCTCTCCAGCATTTATTGTTTGTACATTTTGTGATGATGGCCATTCTTACCGGTGTGAGGTGATACCTCATTGTAGCTTTGATTTGCATTTCTCTAATGATTAGTGATGTTGAGCATCCTTTCATGTGTTTGTTGGTAATCTGTATATCTTCTTTGGAGAAATGTCTATTTAGGTCTTCTACCCATTTTTGGATTGGGTTGTTTTTTTTGATATTGAGCTGCATGAGCTACTTGTATATTTTGGAGATTAACACTTTGTCAGCTGCTTCGTTTGCAAATATTTTCTCCCATCCTGAGAGCTGTCTTTTCATCTTGGTTATGGTCTCCGTTGCTGTGCAAAAGCTTTGAGGTTTCATTAGGTCCCATTTGTTTATTTTTGTTTTTATTTCCATTTCTCTAGGAGGTGGGTTAAAAAGGATCTTGCTGTAATTTATGTCATAGAGTGTTCTATCTAGGTTTTCCTCTAAGAGTTTAACAGTGTGTGGCCTTACATATAGGTCTTTAATCCACTTGGAGTCTATTTTTGTGTGTGGTGTTAGGGAGTGTTCTAATTTCATTCTTTTACATGTAGTAGTCCAGTTTTCCCAGCACCACTTATTGAAGAGGCTGTCTTTTCTCCATTGTATATTCTTGCCTCCTTTATCAAAGATAAGGTGGCCATACATGCGTGGATTTATCTCTGGGCTTTCTGTCTTGTTCAATTGCTCTATATTACTGTTTTTGTGCCATTACCATACTGTCTTGATTACTGTAGGTTTGTAGTATAGTCTGAAGTCAGGGAGCCTTATTCCTCCAGCTCTGTTATTCTTTCTCAAGATTGCTTTGGCTATTTGGGGTCTTTTGTGTTTCCATACAAATTCTGAAAATTTTGTCCTAGTTCTGTGAAAAATGCCATTGCTAGTTTGATAGGGATTGCACTGAATCTGTAGATTGCTTTGGGTAGTATAGTCATTTTCACAATGCTGATTCTTCCAATCCAAGAACATGGTATATCTCTCCATCTATTTGTATCATCTTTAATTTATTTCTTCAGTGTCTTATAGTTCTCTGCATATAGATCTTTTGTTTCCTTAGGTAGGTTTATTCCTAGATATTTTATTCTATTTGTTGCAATGGTAAATGGGAGAGTTTCCTTAATTTCTCTTTGAGATTTTTCATCATTAGTGTATAGAAATGCAAGAGATTTCTGTGAATTAATTTTGTATCCTGCTACTTTACCAAATTCATTGATTAGCTCTATTAGTTTTCTGGTGGCATCTTTAGGATTCTGTATGTATAGTATCATGTCATCTGCAAACAGTGACAGCTTTACTTCTTTCCAATTTGGATTCCTTTTATTTCTTTTTCTTCTCTGATTGCTGTGGCTAAAACTTCCAAAAGTACGTTGAATAATAGTGGTGAGAGTGGGCAACCTTGTCTTGTTCCTGATCTTAGAGGAAATGGTTTCAGTTTTTCACCACTGAGAATGATGTTGGCTGTGGGTTTGTCATATATGGCCTTTATTATGTTGAGGTAAGTTCCCTTTATGTCTGCTTTCTGGAGAGTTTTTATCATAAATGGGTGTTGAATTTTGTCAAAAGCTTTTTCTGCATCTATTGAGGTGATCATATGGTTTTTATCCTTCAATTTGTTAATATGGTGTATCACATAGATTGATTTGCATATATTGAAGAATCCTTGCATTCCTGGGATAAACCCCACTTGATCATGGTGTATGATCCTTTTAATGTGCTGCTGAATTCTGTTTCGTAGTATTTTGTTGAGGATTTTTGCATCTATGTTCATCAGTGATATTGGTCTGTAGTTTTCTTTTTCTGTAACATATTTGGTTTTGGTATTGGGGTGATGGTGGCCTTGTAGAATGAGTTTCAGAGTGTTCCTCCCACTGCTATATTTTGGAAGAGTTTTCAAAGGATAGGTGTTAGCTCTTCTCTAAATGTTTGATAGAATTCACCTGTGAATCCTTCTGGTCCTGAACTCTGGTTTGTGTGAAGATTTCTATTCACAGTCTCAATTTCACTGCCTGTGATTGGTCTGTTTATATTTTCTATTTTTTCCTGGTTCAGTCTTAAGAAGGTTGTGCTTTTCTAAGAATTTGTCCATTTCTTCCAGTTTGTCCATTTTATTTCAATACAGTTGCTTGTAGTAATCTCTCATGATCCTTTGTATTTCTCCAGTGTCAGTTGTTACTTCTCCTTTTTCATTTCTAAATCTATTGATTTGAGTCTTCTCCCTTTTTTTCTTAATGAGTCTGGCTAATGGTTTATCAAATATGTTTATCTTCTCAAAGAACCAGGTTTTAGTTTTATTGATCTTTACTATTGTTTCCTTTATTTCTTTTTCATGTATTTCTGATCTGATCTTTATGAGTTCTTTCCTTCTGCTAACTTTGGGGTTTTTTTTGGTTTTTCTTTCTCTGATTGCTTTAGGTGAAAGGTTAGGTTGTTTATTTGAGATGTGTCTTGTTTCTTGAAGTAGGATTGTATTGCTATAAACTTCTCTCTTAGAACTGCTTTTGATGCATTCCATAGGTTTGGGGTTGTCGCGTTTTCATTGTCATTTGTTTCTAGGTATTTTTTGATTTCCTCTTTGATTTCTTCATTGATATCTTGGTTATTTAGTTGTGTATTGTTTAGCCTCCATGTGTTTGTATTTTTTACAGTTCTTTTCCTGTAATTGATATCTAGTCTCATAGAGCTGAGGTCGGAAAAGACACTTGATATGATTTCAATTTTCTTAAATTTGCCAAGGCTTGATTTGTGACCCAAGATATGATCTATCCTGGAGAATGTTCCATGAGCACTTGAGAAGAAAGTGTATTCTGTTGTTTTTGGATGAAATGTCCTAAAAATATCAATTAAGTCCATCTTGTTCAATGTGTCATTTAAAGCTTGCTTCCTTATTTATTTTCACTTTGGTTGATCTGTCCATTGATGAAAGTGGGGTGTTAAAGTCCCCTACTATGACTGTGTTACTGTCAATTTCCCCTTTCATGGCTGTTCATGTTTGCCTTATGTATTGAGGTGCTCCTATGTTGGGTGCATAAATATTTACAATTGTTATATCTTCTTGGATTGATCCCTTAATCATTATGTAGTGTCCTTCTTTGTCTCTTCTAATAGTCTTTATTTTAAAGTCTATTCTGTCTGATATGAGAATTGCTACTCCAGCTTTCTTTTGATTTCCATTTGCATGGAATATCTTCTTCCATTCTCTCACTTTCAATCTGTATGTGTCCCTAGGTCTGAAGTGTGTTTCTTGTAGACAGCATATATACGGGTCTTGTTTTTGTATCCATTCAGCCAGTCTATGTTTTTTGGTTGGAGCATTTAATCCATTTACATTTAAGGTAATTATTGATATGTATGTTCCTATTACCATTTTCTTAATTGTTTTGGGTTTGTTATTGTAGGTCTTTTCCTTCTCTTGTGATTTTGCCTAGAGAAGTTCCTTCAGCATTTGTTGTAATGCTGGTTTGGTGGTGCTGAATTTTCTTAGCTTTTGCTTGTCTGTAAAGGTTTTAATTTCTTCATCGAATGTGAATGAGATCCTGCTGGGCAGAGTAATCTTGGTTGTAGCTTTTTCCCTTTCATCAATTTAAATATGTCCTGCCACTCCCTTGTGGCTTGCAGAGTTTCTGCTGAAAGATCAGCTGTTAACCTTATGGGGATCCCCTTGTATGTTATTTGTTGCTTTTGTCTTTCTGCTTTTAATATATTTTGTTTGTATTTAATTTTTGACAGTTTGATTAATATGTGTTTTGGCACATTTCTCCTTGGATTTTCCCTGTATGGGACTCTTTGCACTTCCTGGACTTGATTGACTATTTCCTTTCCCAAATTAAGTAAATTTTCAACTATAATCTCTTCAAATAATTTTTCAGTTCCTTTCTTTTTCTCTTCTTCTTCTGGGACCCCTATAATTTGAATATTGGTGTGTTTAATGTTGTCCCAGAGGTCTCTGAAACTGTTCTCAATTCTTTTCATTCTTTTTTCTTTATTCTGCTCTGCAGTAGTTATTTCCACTGTTTTATCTTCCAGGTCATTTATCCGTTCTTCTGCCTCAGTTATTCTGCTATTGGTTCCTTCTAGAGAATTTCCAATTTCATTTATTGTGTTGTTCATCATTGTTTGTTTGCTCTTTAGTTCTTCTAGGTCTTTGTTAAATGTTTCTTGTATTTTCTCCATTCTGTTTCAAGATTTTCGATCTTTTTTACTCTGAATTCTCATTACTCTAAATTCTTTTTCAGGTAGACTGCGTATTTCCTCTTCATTTGTTTTGTCTGGTGGGTTTTTATCTTGCTCCTTTATCTGTTGTGTATTTCTCTGTCTTCTCCTTTTGCTTAACTTACTGTGTTTAGGGTCTCCTTTTCGCAGGCTGCATGTTCATAGTTCTCATTGTTTTTGGTGTCTGCCCCCAGTGGGTAAGGTTAGTTCAGTGGGTTGTGTAGGCTTCCTGGTGGAGGGGACTGGTGCCTATGTTTTGGTGCATGAAGCTGGATCTTTTCTTTCTGATGGGCAGTACCATGTCCAGTGATGTGTTTTGGGGTGTCTGTAACCTTATTATGATTTTAGGTAGCCTCTGTGCTAATGGGTAGAGCTGTGTTCGTGTCTTTCTATTTGTTTGGCATGGGGTGTCCAGCACTGGAGCTTGCTGGTTGTTGAGTGGAGCTGGGTCTTAGCGTTGAGATGGAGATGTCTGGAGAGCTCTCGCCAATTGTTATTACATTGGGCCAGAAGGTCTTTGGTGGTCTAATGTCCTGAACTCGGCTCTCCCACCTCAGAGGCTTAGGCCTGACACCCGGCCAGAGCCCCAAGATCCTGTCAGCCACATAGCTTTGTCACTCAGTTTTTCTGGAGGTTGAATAGGTCTTCTTGCAAGTCCAACTGACATGCATTGAAACCTGGTTATTCACGGGTCTTTATTGCCCTTTCTGGTGTCCAAGGTCTTCTGCTAGTGTTCAGCCACTGTTCTGTGAGAATTGTTCCATCTGTAGATGTATTCTTGATGCATTTGTGGAGAGAGATGAACTCCATGTTCTAATCCTCTGACATATTGAAAAACTCCTCCGTATATTCTTTTTTTTTTTTTGCGGTACACGGGTCTCTCACTGCTGTGGCCTCTCCCATTGCAGAGCACAGGCTCCGGACATGCAGGCCCAGCGGCCATGGCTCACAAGCCCAGCCGCTCTGTGGCATGTGGGATCTTCCCAGAACAGGGCACAAACCCGTGTCCCCTGCATTGGCAGGTGGACTCTCAACCACTGAGCCACCAGGGAAACCCCTCCATATATTCTTATATGTTGTTCCATTGAGGGCTACTTGATAATTTTTATCAAAATTATAAATGAGCATACTCTTTGACACATCAATCCTAATTCAGAGGATTTACCCTGCAGATATAGTGCATAAAAAAAAATTATGTATAGAATTATTCATTACACTGTTGTTTATAATAACTCAAAAACTGTAAATAATCTAAATAAATTGACTATACAAATAATGGAAATCCATATAGTGAGAGAATATGTAGCTGCAAAGATGAATGCAGTCGCTTTGTATGCACTGAGCTTCATGATCTAGATCTGTAGAAAATCTTTCATATCAAAAAACAGTAAGATGCAGAACACTGCACAGAATAGCAGAATATTTTCCCTTTTATGTAAAATGTATCCAATGATATATATTCATATTTGTTTTTATATACATCAAGAATATTTGAAAGTATACTTACACATACTAATAAAATTTTTTTTGTGACTGGGTAGAGAAAACGGGGCAGATGAGACCAGGGAGGAAGAGGAATTTATTTTATTGTGTTACACCCTTAATTTTCTCTGGTTACATGAACCTCTAATCTCTAATCCTCCTTTCAAAAATAAATTAAAAAATTAACTAAATGGCCACCTCTGACAAGCTGAGAAGATTCAACTCAACAACTATTTACATTTTTAAAGTTAGCCTATTTCTTTAAAAAAATTTTTGAGACAAATGAGAAAAAGACTGTTGTATTAAAAATAATAAAACCATAATCCATGTAGGTGAATGAGAATTTAAGTATATCAACCTCCCCAGTTAATGTGGATAAAGTGAGTAATCATTTAATTCCAAACTTTCAGGCAACCAAAGAAATATTTTTTTTAATTAAGTTACGTAATTTTTATCATCTGATAAAACATAGCCTACCATCTTTTTTTAATAATCTATTACAATTATCATAACCTATACCAGATTTTCTAGAGATGGAAACATTATTATTTTTATAAAAATTTAAGAAGATCCTTCCTTCTCTTTTAAAAATTATCATGTAGTAATTTCAGCAATCCTTCTATAGAATATGCAGAAGCATGTTCATATTAAATAAAGATTAGCTATTTTATTGCATAAATTGTCATAAGGCTATTTTAGTAATAAAAAGTAGCTAACCTTTATTTAATTCTCATTACAAGACAGGCAGTGTTAAGTGTTTTTCCTAAATTGTATCTGTGCAACAAGCAGGCACTTCATATCCCCTTTATATAAATGAAGAAACAGGCTTTTAAGTTGGATAACTTGAACAAGGGTAAGCAGATATTTCACAAAGGAGATAGAAGCTGAACCAACAATGAGATTCCAGACATAATGCTCTTGACCAGCACACAACACCACCATTCCTATGCCTGGGACAGCACCCTTATAAGGAAATTCAGGAAAGTTTGGATTAGAGGAAACCGAGGTCAAGGTAAGAAACTTTCCCATGAGCCTTCACCTCCAGCTTTCTAGATATGATGGAATGCAATTTGTTAAAGGCAAAGTGTACTGTTAAAACACATTATTCTAGCATTGGACTTGGACTTTACATTTTAAAATGGTCTCCAAATGTTCTAATGTAACTGGAGAAAAGCCCGACACTGGGACCGGTTTCCTTAGACTTTTTCCTGTGAAGATGCTATCACTTAACTGGAGTTTTGAAAGGATGTAAATAGCAGTCAGTTCAAGGACACATTTTCCCTAGAGCCTGGAGTGCTGCCGTTCTCTGTAGCTGAGGAAAGAACGATCCATATGCTTTGGCTACCACACTCTCAGTTGGCAAGCTCAACGTTCTATTTTCAAAAGTTGTGAAGGTTGACTTCATTCAGCTGGAGGGCCATCTCAACAACTGTTCCCCTCTGTATACCTAGTACTGCCATACAGTTGTGTGGCAGAGAGAAGACAAAGTGTTTGCCCTTGAGAAGGTATAGAGCTGTCAATTTGGCCAGCTGAGATTTACATACTTTGAAACAATTAAAGAACCATAAAAGACAGATCATAATCAAGGGCCAGATTGTGGGGTATGGCTCAGCTAGTTATGAGGAATCAGGGAAGGAATATGATGAAGCACAATAAAAAAAGGCTTTATAAAAGGCTGGGTCTTGAGTTAGCCCAAGGTTATCAGAGGAAGGAAGTCATATTTAGGGTGTGAAATAAGAACTTGAGAAAAGACTGAGAAACAAAAGTTGTATTTTCAGAGAGCAGTTAAAGAGGCAACACAGCATTCATATTAATTTTTTTGTTCATGCATTATTTTATTCTCATTTTGATAAACTACTGCATATTTAAACTCTGCTAAGCACAGAGAATATGATAAGATCTTTATCCTTATCATGTGAAGATGAACAGTTTACTTTTAGCTGGGGTGGGACTTCTGTATATTGAGATGGGATAATATTTATGATAGAGAATAATGGTAGAAAGATTCACTGTATGGATGAGGAATAGTGAATATAAATGAAAATATAAAAGGTGTCTAATAAAAGAAACCTGGGAGATGAAACTGGAAAGGTATTTTGCTCCAGATTGTGGAGAGTCACAAATGCTATGACTTGAGATCATAATGTATATTGAGAAACATAATGAAGGCAAAGGATTGAGAACTTCAGCTGAAATAATTTAAAAATAATCCTTTGGGGTATGGAGATAACTACAAGAACCATATGAAAGCAACATTTTTAAAGATTAAACTGGAGAGTATAAGTGCAGGAATAAAAAAAGGAATAACGTGAGGCCAGGGAAAATGTATAGAAGACTTCAGGAAGAGCTGGGACTAATGTCATGGCAAGAGGACTAAAGTTAAAAAGTTTTAAGAAGAGAAGCCTTTAGGGTTAATACTAATAATAATAATAGTGTTTTTTTAGTGATTGGACATAGATTAGGAAGGATTGGATTGACTAAAATACTATTCCCAAGCTTAGGCCTAACATTTGTCCAACTTTATATGCGGACAAAACTAGGGAGGTTAAAAGAAGTCTTTCTAGAAGCAAAACACTGAGTCCAATCTTATACATCAAGGGCCCATGTACTTAGGGCGAGATTCTATCCCATGTTTCAACATTTGTCTATAAGTGTAATTAATTGCCTTACAAAAGTTACATTTCACACTTGAATTGAGTTTTCCACTTTCTAAATCTCATGTTTCACCACGTTACAACGTAATCTAAAAATAAAAAGAATGAATACAGGGTGACATTCTTTATTATTATTATTTTTTAAGCTCTGAATTATAGTGAGTCAAATCCGCAGAGAGGCTTAAATGGGCTACCTGAGAGAATCTGCAGAAGTGGTCACAGTTAGAATATGCAGAAGTGGTCTCAGGAGAGAATAAAGACCTTGACGGATGATCCAACAGTTTGTACAAGGTCTGATAGAAACAGCTATTATAGAAGCTAGGATTGTGATTCCTGACAGTAAATCCAGGTGACTACTGACAAGTCCAGATGAGGAAACTGAGTTGAAGCTATGGATTAAACCCAGTTTACAAAGAATAAAATAAGGAATAAGGTGAGCAACATTATTAACTTGCTTCAGAAGAACTGGACAGGAAGTCCTAAATGGATCAAAAACAAAGCAGGAATTTTAAGCATTCTGAGATTATCTGAAAAATAAAGGCTGGGGCCACACTCAATTTCATATGGTCTAAAGCCTAGAAAGCAAGCACTGTGGACCAGAATGGGCTGTTCTCTCCTCTTTCAGAGCCAAGACCCACAGGAGCTCCTGGAAGTGTAAGTAGAAAGTAAAAACAAGTGGAAGTAGCATTGATTCTTTGATTTAATGAAGAATATTCAAGGTTCCCACATTAGTGGGGAGAAAAAGCATAGAACCAAGAAGGTCCTGAGAATCATTCCAGATCAAACAGCGACCAAGACAAATGAACTTAGAGCTAAAGTCTATGTAGCTCAGTCAGATAGAAGCTTCAGTGTAGACAGAGGTATGGTTTGTGGGGCCCAGGTCTCTGCCAGAAATGCCAGTCTGTGGATACACGTTAAGACTTAAGAGAACTCTTCTCTGGAAATGTGTCTGTTTCTTTATATTTATTTCTTGACTTGGGGCTTTGTTTTGTTTTCCTTCTACTTTTCTAGTAAACTTCCCCTTGAAAACTTTCCACCTTGCGATTAGAAAGCTGGAGGTGAAGGCGAGGGGCCATCTCAGCTGGAGAACATTCACTCTCCTTCTTTTCCTTCCCTAGCAGCTGAGGAGGGTGAGGCTGAAACAGACAGAGAGGTGAAACCCCTGGAGGAGAGAAAAGACAGCTGTGATCACTGGTTCTTTCCTGCCCGGGGTGTTCCCTCACTGTAAGGCTACAGCCCCTTTTAAACATATAAATATTTACATATATATATATTTACAAATATGCAAAAAATAGTGAACTCATCAGTGGCTACTGAACAGTTTCTTAGTCTTTAACAGAAAACAATTACTGCTTTTGAATTTAAAAGTACAAATAAACTATACCGAGAATGGTCTAAGATATTACATATAAACTACATATAAATGATAATGCTAGAATAATGTGTTCTAACAGTACACTTTGCCTTTAACAAATTGCATTCCAACATATCTACTTCCAACTTTATATTGTGTTGAGAAGGAACAAACCTCACTGGGCACTTTATAGCCCAAAGTAAGAAAAAATACTGAAAATAGTATTGTTTCTTTCCTTCACCTGTTGTGCAGTATTGGTATGTGTCCTCATCCAGATCGGAAGTATCTAGATTTCAGTGTTAATGCAGGGATAACAGGTAAAGTTATTTCTACATGCTGGTTGGATTGGATTTTACTCTCTCCAACTGAGCCAACTTCCCACTGATCTCAACAGGAGTGTTGCCTGAGAGAAGGTGGTAAAATTAAGCCTCATAGTTTATAAAGTACCTTGGACTATTTTTTTTTAAATAGATTTGTGTTCTATTCTAGACTGCTGTGACTCTTCCATGCACTAAACTGTCATTGACTTTGGAGATAATGCAGGGCATGGAAAAGATGGAGAAAATCCGAAGTAAATTGAGGATCTAGCCAATATCATTATGTGTGAAGAGGCAAATGCTAATACCTTTTTTAAAAAGAAAAAGTCTAATGCATGTCTTGACTATTTGCTCCACTGAGAAACTGCATACTGAGAAATCAATTTTGTAGCTTTCCATGAGCTGAGGTTTATGGAATGGGATAGGGACAAGCTGATATCACCAGATTTATTTTGCATATAACCTTGTCAATCTTACAAATATGAAATGCAACACTGAAAGTAGTCATTACTCAGTAAAGACTTTCTATTGCTTAGAGAACTAGTCAATAAACATGATATTCTTTTTTTTTTTTGCGGTACGTGGGCCTCTCACTGTTTTGGCCTCTCCCGTTGCGGAGCACAGGCTCCGGACACCCAGGCTCAGCAGCATGGCTCACGGGCCTAGCCGCTCCGTGGCATGTGGGATCTTCCTGGACCGGGGCATGAACCCGTGTCCCCTGCATCAGCAGGCGGACTCTCAACCACTGCGCCACCAGGGAAGCCCGTATAAACATGATATTCTTTCTGAGCCAAGGTAGTATTACTAAAGCCCCTTGAGATTCCTGCTGCCCACACAACCTTTTGGCTCAGCTTCTTAAAGTGATTACAAACAGCCTAATAATGAAAATTAGGCTATATATCAATACAATCAATAAAAACATCACATTATTTTTTATGCCATTCCCTTGCTGGAGAAGGGAACAAAAGTGTAACTTTTAGGGTGGAATAAAGTGGTAAAAGAGTTCAAGGAAGGATATGAGAATATGTCATCTGAAAATGAAATTAGGGTCCTTGTTGGTGTCAGTAAGGGAAATGGGATTTTTATGATACCATTTATATCCTTCTCAAGAAGGAACATCACAAAAACACCAAAGGGCTTGAGAATTATGAAGGATGGCTCTGTTGTTCAGAAACTGGATAGAATCCCATAAAAGGTATATATAACTAATAAACATGACCCTTCTCTGGGAATTTTAAATCTAATGTAAGAGCTGGACAAACTTCAGTGAACTACATGTCACATGGGATATTTTCATGGCTTTTGGCATATGGAGATATAATTAGAGCTAAGCCCAACTACACACAGACATATGCAGTGAAATTGCTATAATTTCTGAAGAAATTGTTATTAACTGGGAAGTTTTGTGAAGGCCTTGAGTTCTGGATAGAGTTTTAAATGAAATGAAACATGGTCCACAGCAAAGAAAACATGTCAGACTAGACATTTCAAAGGTCAAAGTCAAGAATGATAAATTTAGATTGGGAGGTCAGCTAATAGATTTGAAGATGAAAACCAAAAGAGGTAATAAGAAGGAGAAATGAATAGAGGGCCTGCCTCGAAGCACAATTAGGCTAACAAATCACGAAGAACAGGTACTTAAACACTTGTCAAATAAATTAATATTAACTATACATTATATTCTATTATCTCAGTAAAAATGGTTTCCATTTACTGGGTCCCTACCATTTCCCAGGCAGTGTGTTAATTGTTTTACATGCACTATCTTTTCTGACCCTTTCAACATTGTGAAATAATATTATCCTTATTTACAGAGGAGCAAAACTGCAGGCAAGGAAATTGAGCAACTTTCCCATGGCATTTTGATTTGATAAAAGAGACAATTAAGAAACTCAATGCTGTTTTAGGGGGAAGATGGTGGAAGAGTAAGACGCAGAGATCACCTTCCTCCCCACAGATACATCAGAAATACATCTACACGTGGAACAACTCTTACAGAACACCTACTGAACACTGGCAGAAGACCTCAGACCTCCCAAAAGGCAAGAAACTCCCCACGTACCTGGGTAAGGCAAAAGAAAAAAGAATACACAGAGACAAAAGGACAGGGACAGGACCTGCACCAGCGGGAGGGAGCTGTGAAGGAGGAAAGGTTTCCACACACTAGGAAGACCCTTCGCCGGCGGAGACTGCAGGTGGCGGACAGGGGGAGCTTCGGAGCCACGGAGGAGGGCGCAGCAACAGGGGTGCGGAGGGCAAAGCGGAGAGATTCCCGCACAGAGGATCGGTGCCGACCGGCACTCACTAGCCCGAGAGGCTTGTCTGCTCACCCGCCGGGGCAGGCAGGGGCTGGGAGCTGAGGCTCGGGCTTCGGTCGGAGCGCAGGGAGAGGACTGGGGTTGGCGGCGTGAACACAGCCTGCAGGGGGTTAGGGCACCACGGCTATGCAGGAGGAAGTCCAGGGAAAAGTCTGGACCTGCCGAAGAGGCAAGAGACTTTTTCTTGCCTCTTTGTTTCCTGGTGCGCGAGGAGAGGGGATTAAGAGCGCTGCTTAAAGGAGCTCCAGACATGGGCGCGAGCAGTGGCTAACAGCGCGGACCACAGAGATGGGCATGAGATGCTAAGGCTGCTGCTGCTGCCACCAAGAAGCCTGTGTGCGAGCACAGGACACTATCCACACCCCCCTTCCGGGGAGCCTGTGCAGCCCACCACTGCCAGGGTCCCGGGATCCAGGGACAACTTCCCCGGGAGAACACACGGTGCGCCTCAGGCTGGTTCAACATCACGCCGGCCTCTGCCACCGCCCCGCATCGTGCCCCTCCCTACCACTGGCCTGAGTGAGCCAGAGCCCCCGAATCAGCAGCTACTTTAACCCCGTCCTGTATGAGCGAAGAACAGACGCCCTCCCGCGACCTACACGCAGAGGCGGGGCCAAATCCAGAGCTGAGTCCCTGGAGCTGTGCAAACAAAGAAGAGAAAGGGAAATCTCTCCCAGCAGCCTCAGGAGCATTGGATTAAATCTCCACAATCAACTTGATGTACCCTGCATCTGTGGAATACCTGAATAGACAACGTATCATCCCAAATTGAGGAGGTGGACTTTGAGAGCAAGATTTATGATTTTTTCCCCTTTTCCTCTTTTTGTGAGTGTGTATGTGTATGCTTCCATGTGAGATTTTGTCTTTATAGCTTTGCTTTCACCATTTGTCCTAGGGTTCTATCCATCTGTTTTTTTGTTTTACTTTAAAACAAAATTTTTTTTCTTAATATTTATTTTAATAACTTTATTTGATCTTACTTTATTTTATTTTCTCCCTTCCTTCCTTCCTTCCTTCCTCCCTCCCTCCCTCCCTCCCTTCCTTCCTTCCTTTCTACTTTTTCTCCCTTTTATTCTGAGCCGGGTGGATGAAAGTCTCTTGGTGCTGCAGCCATGAGTCAGTGCTGTGCCTCTGAGGTGGGAGAGCCAACTTCAGGACACTGGTCCACAAGAGACCTCCCAGCTCCACATAATATCAAACGGCGAAAATCTCCCAGAGATCTCCATCTCAACACCAGCAGCCAGCTTCACTCAATGACCAGCAAGCTACAGTGCTGGACACCCTATGCCAAACAACTAGTAAGACAGGAACACAACCCCAACCATTAGCAGAGAGGGTGCCTAAAATCATAATAAGTCCACAGACGCCCCAAAACACACCACCAGATGTGCACCTGCCCACCAGAAAGACAAGATCCAGCCTCATGCCCAGAGCACAGGCACTAGTCTGCTCCACCAGGAAGCCTACATAACCCACTGAACCAACTTTAGCCACTGGGGACAGACACCAAAAACAACGGAAACTACGAACCTGCAGCCTGCAAAAAGGAGACCCCAAACACAGTAAGATAAGCAAAATAAGAAGACAAAAAAACACACCGCAGATGAAGAAGCAAGATAAAAACCCACCAGACCTAACAAATGAAGAGGAAATAGGCAGTCTACCTGAAAAAGAATTCAGAATAATGATAGTAAAGATGATCCAAAATCTTGGAAATAGAATAGACAAAATGCAAGAAACATTTAACAAGGACCTACAAGAACTAAAGATGAAACAAGCAACGATGAACAACACAATAAATGAAATTAAAAATACTCTCGAAGGGATCAATAGCAGAATAACTGAGGCAGAAGAACGGATAAGTGACCTGGAAGAAAAAATAGTGGAAATAACTACTGCAGAGCAGAATAAAGAAAAAAGAATGAAAAGAACTGAGGACAGACTCAGAGACCTCTGGGACAACATTAAACACACCAACGTTCGAATCATAGGGGTTCCAGAAGAAGAAGAGAAAAAGAAAGGGACTGAGAAAATATTTGAAGAGATTATAGTTGAAAACTTCCCTAATATGGGAAAGGAAATAGTTAATCAAGTCCAGGCAGCACAGAGAGTACCATACAGGGTAAATCCAAGGAGAAACACGCCAAGTCACATATTAAGCAAACTGTCAAAAATTAAATACAAAGAAAACATATTAAAAGCAACAAGGGAAAAACAACAAATAACACACAAGGGAATCCCCATAAGGTTAACAGCTGAAACTCTGCAAGCCAGAAGGAAGTGACAGGACATATTTAAATGATGAAGGAGAAAAACCTACAACCAAGATTACTCTACCTAGCAAGGATCTCATTCAGATTTGATGGAGAAATTAAAACCTTTACAGACAAGCAAAAGCTGCGAGAGTTCAGCACCACCAAACCAGCTTTACAACAAATTCTAAAGGACCTTCTCTAGGCAAAAAAAACAAGGGAAGGAAAAGACCTACAATAACAAACACAAAACATTTAAGAAAATGGGAATACATATCGATAATTACCTTAAATGTAAATAGATTAAATGTTCCCACCAAAAGACACAGACTGGCTGAATGGATACAAAAACAAGACCCATATATGTGCTGTTGACAAGAGACCCACTTCAGACCTAGAGACATATAGAGACTGAAAGTGAGGGGATGCAAAAGATATTCCATGCAAATGGAAAGCAAAAGAAAGCTGGAGTAGCAATTCTCATATCAGACAAAATAGACTTTAAAATAAAGACTAGTGCAAGAAACAAAGAAGGACACTACCTAATGATTAAGGGATCAATCCAAGAAGATGGAACAATTGTAAATATTTATGCATCCAACATAGGAGCACCTCAATACATAAGGCAAACATGAACAGCCATAAAAGGAGAAATCGACAGTAACACACTCATAGTAGGGGACTTTAACACCCCACTTTCACCAATGGACAGATCATCCAAAATGAAAATAAATAAGGAAACACAAGCTTTAAATGATAATTTAAACAAGATGGACTTAATTGATATTTATAGGACATTCCATCCAAAAACAACAGAATACACATTTTTCTCAAGTGCTCATGGAACATTCTCCAGGATAGATCATATCTTGGGTCACAAATCAAGCCCTGGTAAATTTAAGAAAATTGAAATTGTATCAAATGTCTTTTCTGACCACAATGCTATGAGACTAGATATCAATTACAGGAAAAGACCTGTAAAAAATACAAACACATGGAGGCTAAACAATACACTACTTAATAACGAAGTGATCACTGAAGAAATCAAAGAGGAAATTAAAAAATACCTAGAAAGACATGACAATGGAGACACGATGACCCAAAATCTATGGGATGCAGCAAAAGCAGTTCTAAGAGGGAAGTTTATAGCAACACAATGCTACCTTAAGAAACAGGAAACATCTCGAATAAACAACGTAACCTTGCACCTAAAGCAATTAGAGAAAGAAGAAGAAAAAAAAACCCCAAAGTTAGCAGAAGGAAAGAAATCATAAAGATCAGATCAGAAATAAATGAAAAAGAAATGAAGAAAATGATAGCAAAGATCAATAAAACTAAAAGCTGGTTCTTTGAGAAGATAAACGAAATTGATAAACCATTAGCCAGACTCAAGAAAAAAGGGAGAAGACTCAAATCAATAGAATTAGAAATGAAAAAGGAGAAGTAACAACTGACACTGCAGAAATACAAAAGATGAAGAGAGATTACTACAAGCAACTCTATGCCAATAAAATGGACAACCTGGAAGAAATGGACAACTTCTTAGAAATGCACAACCTGCCAAGACTGAATCAGGAAGAAATAGAAAATATGAACAGACCAATCACAAGCACTGAAATTGAAACTGTGATTAAAAATCTTCCAACAAACAAAACCCCAGGACCAGAGGGCTTCACAGGCGAATTCTATCAAACTTTTAGAGAAGAGCTAACACCTATCCTTCTCAAACTCTTCCAAAAAATAGCAGAGGGAGGAACACTCCCAAACTCATTCTACAAGGCCACCATCACCTTGATACCGAAACCAGACAAGGATGTCACAAAGAAAGAAAACTACAGGCCAATATCACTGATGAACATAGATGCAAAAATCCTCAACAAAATACTAGCAAATAGAATCCAACAGCACATTAACAGGATCATACACCATGATCAGATGGGGTTTATTCCAGGAATGCAAGGATTCTTCAATATACGCAAATCAATCAATGCAATACACCATATTAACAAATTGAAGGTGAAAAACCATATGGTCATCTCAGTAGAGGCAGAGAAAGCTTTTGACAAAATTCAACACCCATTTATGATAAAAACCTTGCAGAAAGTAGGCATAGAGGGAACTTCCCTCAACATAATAAAGGCCATATATGACAAACCCACAGCCAACAACATCCTCAATGGTGAAAAACTGAAAGCATTTCCACTAAGATGAGGAACAAGACAATGTTGCCCACTCTCACCACTCTTATTCAACATAGTTTTGGAAGTTTTAGCCACAGCAATCAGAGAAGAAAAGGAAATAAAAGGAATCCAAATTGGAAAAGAAGTAAAGCTGTCACTGTTTGCAGATGACATGATACTATACATAGAGAAACCTACAGATGCTACCAGAAAACTACTAGAGCTAATCAATGAATTTGGTAAAGTAGCAGGATGCAAAATTAATGCACAGAATTCTCTAGCATTCCTATACACTAATGATGAAAACTCTGAAAGTGAAATCAAGAAAAACCTCCCATTTACCATTGCAGCAAAAAGAATAATACACCTAGGAATAAACCTACCTAAGGAGGCAAAAGACCTGTATGCAGAAAATTATAAGACACTGATGAAAGAAATTAAAGATGATACAAATAGATGGAGAGATATACCATGTTCTTGGGTTGGAAGAATCAACATTGTAAAAATGACTCTACTACCAAAAGCAATCTACAGATTCAATGCAATCCCTATGAAAGTACCACTGGCATTTTTCACAGAACTAGAACAAAATATTTCACAATTTGTATGGAAACAGAAAAGACCCCGAATAGCCAAAGCAATCTTGAGAACGAAAAACGGAGCTGGAGGAATCAGGCTCCCTGACTACAGACTATACCACAAAGCTACAGTAATCAAGACAGTATGGTACTGGCACAGAAACAGAAATATAAATCAATGGAACAGGATAGAAAACCCAGAGATGAACCCACACACATATGGTCACCTTATCTTTGATAAAGGAGGGAGGAATGTACAGTGGAGAAAGGAAAGCCTCTTCAATAAATGGTGCTGGGAAACCTGGACAGGTACATGTCAAAGTATGAGATTAGAACACTCCCTAAAACCATACACAAAAATAAGCTCAAAATGGATTAAATACCTAAATGTAGGGCCAGAAACTATCAAACTCTTAGAGGAAAACACAGGCAGAACACTCTATGACATAAATCACAGCAAGATCCTTTTTGACCCCCCTCCTAGAGCAACGGAAATAAAAACAAAAATAAACAAATGGGACCTAATGAAACTTCAAAGCTTTTGCACAGCAAAGGAAACCATAAACAAGACCAAAAGACAACCCTCCGAATGGGAGAAAATATTTGCAAATGAATCAACAAAGGATTAATCTCCAAAATTTACAAGCAGCTCATGCAGCTCAATAACAAAAAAACAAACAACCCCATCCAAAAATGGGCAGAAGACCTAAATAGACATTTCTCCAAAGAAGATATACAGACTGCCAACAAACACATGAAAGAATGCTCAACATCACTAATCATTAGAGAAATGCAAATCAAATCTACAATGAGATACCATCTCACACCAGTCAGAATGGCCATCATCAAAAAATCTAGAAACAATAAATGCTGGAGAGGGTGTGGAGAAAAGGGAACCCTCTTGCACTGTTGGTGGGAATGTAAATTGATACAGCCACTGTGGAGAACAGTATGGAGGTTCCTTAAAAAACTACAAATAGAACTACCATATGATCCAGCAATCCCACTACTGGACATATACCCTGAGAAAACCATAATTCAAAAAGAGTCATGTACCAAAATGTTCATTGCAACTCTATTTACAATAGTCAGGACATGGAAGCAACCTAAGTGTCCATCAACAGATGAATGGATAAAGAAGATGTGGCACATATATACAATGGAATATTACTCAGCCATTAAAAGAAACGAAATTGAGTTATCTGTAGTGGGGTCGATGGACCTAGAGTCTGTCATACAGAGTAAAGTAAGTTAGAAAGAGAATGACAAGTACCGTATGCTAACACATATATATGGAATCTAAGAAAAAAAAAATGTCATGAAGAACCTAGGGGTAAGACAGGAATAAAAACACAGACCTACTAGAGAATGGACTTGAGGATATGGGGAGGGGGAAGGGTAAGCTGTGAAAAAGTGAGAGTGGCATGGACATATATACACTACCAAACGTAAGGTAGATAGCTAGTGGGAAGCAGCTGCATAGCACAGGGAGATCAACCTGGTGCTTTGTGACCACCTACAGGGGTAGGATATGGAGGGTGGGAGGGAGGGAGACGCAAGAGGGAAGAGATATGGGAACATATGTATATGTATAACTGATTCACTTTGTTATAAAGCAGAAACTAACACACCATTGTAAAGCAATTATACTCCAATAAAGACATAAAAAAAAAAAAAGAAACTCAATGCTATTACTAGAGAGTGACAACATTATAATGACTGTAAAGAAAGATGCTCTATTGTTAACACTTGGGCTAGATTGGAGGAGAGAGAGGGGCTTGAGAAAAGAATCCTCTGGTAGCTCAAACATGAAGTTAGTATTGTGAACTGTTGCTGGGAAGGGGTGATCTGAACACTGTAGGGCAAAAATCAATAGAGGCCTTAAACCCTAGTATAACCAACAGCTAAAGTTTATCATACTGGCCCTTAATATACAGAATATGCTGACACTAAAAACTTCATAGCAAAATAGTTCAAATCACGGGCTAAGAAGTCAGCTTACCTAGGCTTGGGTTGACCCTTCCAAGTGCAAACATTGAGATCTACAGCAAGTTACTAAGATTCTCTTATCCTGAGTTTTCTAATTGCAAAATACTTGTTACCATTAATATCTCCTGTCCCATTGTACTGTTGTAAAAAGTAAATTAGTTCTTGCCTGTAAAATGAATAACATAATGTCTGATTAACATAATTCGTGCTCAATAAATGCTGCTATTATTGGCATATGCACCTCAAATTGTCTATTTCTTTCTATATATAAAAACCTGGGAAAATATGCAATTCATTCTTCCCTCTCTCAATTCAGTCACTTTCAAATGTTTTCGTAGCTCACAATAAGAAAAAGCCTTACACAGTCTTCACATGTTCAAGCATGCACACACACATTTCATGAAAATACCCTCACTGAATGTTATAAAAACTCTTTTTTTTAATATTACATTCTCTTCTGTTTCTTTCTTTTTTTAAAGATACTGGTTGTGAATCACTAAATTAACTTTATGACTCACTAAACAGTGTCAATCCACAATGTGAAAAACATTTCTAAATTTCTCCTTGGGTTAATCAAAATTATTACTGAATTGGGAATATATATCCCATTGTGTAGCATCACAAAGATTTGCTTTTATTGAACTGAGCTTAGGCATTATACTTTTGGATTATTTTGAGAGGCTTTATAAGAATCAGTCTCATGAAACTTAGAATTTTATGCATTGTAGGCATTTTTTGAGAGTCTGGTACAAAATCTCACACAACACCTCATTTACAAGAGCTCTTGTATGTCTAGTCCTTACTTGTGCTGTATTTAAAATGGAAATTATGTATCATGTAAGGCATCAAAATCAAAATGTCTAACTTTCCTAATAGAAAATAAGGCAGAAATAAGAATAAGGTAGAAATTTTGTGTATTGGCCTTACCACTGTCTTTATCTTATCACCTTATCATATTTTTCTGCACTTATTTCCCATTGTTCCAATCCCCTTTCTTATTTCCATGGTATCATTTATTTATTTACTTTCATTATTAGTTTTTGAAGAGATGGTATAGCTGCATGGTTCCAAATCCAAGAGGTTCAGACAGTATATGGTTAAAAGTCTCCCTCTCAACTCTGTCCTGCAGCCATCCAAGTCTGTCAAATCAACCAATATAATCACAGTATAATCAATTTCCTGTGACTCTTCCTATAGGTATATAATATCTTAGGAAAAATAAATGTAAACTCACATATCTCAATAAAATTATTTATGATAGATCTACCTAACTAGCTAGCCATTCTCTTCTCTCCCCAAGGTGTTATATGTATGATTCTCTATTTACTTAATTTATGTTGAAGGTCATTCCATATCAGTATGCAGCCTCTTCAATATTTTCCGTGCCTGAATGATACCCCACTATGAATGACCATTATTTTTTAACCAACTTTCTACCGTTGCATACTTAAGTTGTTTGAACGTAATTACAAACAATGGCAATTACAAACAGTACCACGATGAGTACATTTGTATCATTGAGCACGAATGTAAGTATATTCCTAGGTCAGATTCTTTGAAGTGGAATTTATGGCTGATAGATATATGCGTTTGTGCTTTTGATAACTATTGCCAAATTTCTCCTCATTCAGATTGACCAATTTCTGCTCCTAATAGCAACTATGATGGTATTGCATGTACTTCTGTAAAATAATTTCAAATCCTCTTTTAAAAATGATGTGCCATTGATATCTGATTAAGTTATCAAAATGGAAATGAAATTTGGTTTTAGGCACAGTAAGATTTAAGAATTAGAGAAGTTCCCCAGTGATTATGGAGAAAGGAAGATACAGGATTAGTGGAGGATTGGGGAACTGCCAACATAAAAACTGTAGTTTTGACTTAGAATGGATAAGTTCATTGGATATGTAGATGGATAGATGGATTGATGGATAGGTGAATGCATGTTGGATAGACAGATCAATAAATTAATAGACTGATAGACTGACAGAGTAATAGGCGATTTGGAGATTTCCCAGTTACTGGTGAAGGAAAGCAAGTCAGCAAAAGAAGAAGTAAAAGGAGATGTTAATAAAAATATGACAAAGAGTAGGGGATTACAGGCTAAAGAAAGAATCAAGAAGGAGAAGAATCTAATGAATGGAAAGGCTGTGTTGTCTAGAAATAGAGACAAAATCTCTGGGTGTGGCCAGGATAACATTAGTGAGGGCAGCAAATCAGGGCAATGAGAAGGCTAGAAGGCAGATTTAAGGAAATCCAAAAGCATGGTTTTCTATGGATGCTAACTGCAAATGCTGTGCTGACTCTCCAGGAACATGCTACATGATTTAAAATATTAAAAAGATGAAAAAAGTTCCTTCCACAATGGAGATAACCATATGACCAGACTATATTTTCTACATAATTAGGGTACAACTATCATACAGTAAAGGAAGGATATTATATGCAAAGGCAAAGACTGCAGCTGCTTTAGCCCTTCATAGATGTGCAATATAATTAGTGCAAACTTCCTTAACCATCTTGTACTAATGCAGCCAAATTGTTTACAGAATGTACCAGTTTGAAGTATGAATAGGTAAATCAAATACTCGGTAGTATTTATAAATACCAACCTGTGGTTAGTATTGTTAGAAAGGCTATTCAGCGGCATGGAGGAATATCTTCCTTGCATCTAATGTGCAGTATTAACCAATGTGCATTAAGATATTTACCAAAATAGAAAAAGATGAAAAGGAGTTACTAACATCATCGTGTTTTCTACTTAATATTTTTAAATATTTTAAATATTGTATCATTTAATCCTTTGAGAAGATTTTAGAGGATAAAGTGGTGTGGAAGAAAGATAAATCTAAAGGAGAAAAGAGAATAATTGTAGAGAAATGAAGAGTAGGTAAAGTAACAAGAAGGAAAGATGATTGTTGGAAATGGGAAACAGAGGACATGTGTAAATAGGTAATAAGAAACAGACAAACCCAGCCCTTGATGTCTGGAAAACTTACTGTGCAATAAAAGTCCTGAAACTGGTCTCAGCCTGATAGTATCTAGAGAAGGGTAGCCACCGCTAGAGGCTTCCACTGCTGTGAGGAGGGTGCAGGTGAGATCAATGAGAACTCACATGCATCATCAAAGCATCGTAGAAAACACAACACATGTTAGAGATCGCCTTGTCCAAAGCTCTCAATTTACAAACTGGAAAACTGAAATCCAGAGAAAGTAAAATGATTTGCCATTGTCATTAGGCTATATTGTGGGAAAACTGGAGTTAAACCCCAGGAATCTGGACATTAAGCCAAAGTCAAGATCCAGTAGAGATCACTCTCCTTAACCCCATGCAATATCCCTACATTCTCAATAACCTTCCAGAAGGCTCTCCAAATTCAATAACATCCTCTCAACCACAAATTTAATGGTTCAAATGCCTGTGTAACCTATTAAGGACCTTACGGGACTCATACAACAAGTCCTCCATCAATCATGCAGAAAAGAAAACAGAGATCCCAGAAGTTGCTATTTGCCTACACTTAACTAGATTGGGGTAAATTTAACATAATATTACTCCCCTGGATCATTATCCAATTGCCCTCATTTATTCCCAAAGTTGATATGTGATAGGCATATATGTATGTGTGTATATATACATATATATATATATATACACACACACACACACACTTCTTTTAATAGGTATTATATATATACTCATTTTATACACACACACATATATATACACATTCATTTATACACCACCTGTCATTTTTACTTAGTTGTTCCAGGTGAACAACTTTTGTCTTCTCAATCACTTTGTAAACTCCCAGGAGGCAGAAACCATGTCTTACATAGTATTTTGTCATCTTGTCCCATCAGCACCTCAGGCTTGCAGTTACCATGTAAACTCTACCCACCTAAAGCTTTGCAGACTGGTGGCTGTTTATCTCAATCTTTACTTGGGGATGATTCTAAGCGAAAATTAAGCTGTTTCAAATGGCCCTCAGGATACTCCATTACGGAGATGCTAATGCCATTTCTACATTTAGAAGGCTCATTGACCAGCTAGCTGCTCACTTTGAAGAATGCCACTTGATAAGTAGCTTTTATACTAATTCATAAACTCCTTTTCCATCACTCTCTTTTCTTACATTTGCTGTCAGTTTAAGCTGGCCCAAGAGAAGTGACTTTTACTATTTGCAGTTTCTCTGTTGTTTAATCAAATGGTGGATGGAATCAAGGTTGGCTGCTCTAAAACTGCATCCAAGCAGGGATTCTTAGAGGGTGGAAATGTCAGCCTACCTATTGGGAGCTATTCCAAAGCCAGCTGGAGCTGCCTCAAACACTCTTAATTACAATTTTGTATTTCAAATGTCTCAGTCAATGTGCTCTCTTTAAAAAAAAAAAAGTAAAATAAGTTCAGGTAAACAAAAAGGAAAGGAAACCCAGCAGAATGTAGTTTTTTCTCCAAACTTCACCTGGTGCGGGAAGCTTAGGTGAAACATTCCTTAGAATGTTCTTTCAAAGATGGTAGTCAACTGCTCAAATGCACAAAGTGATCTCTTCTACTGAAGATTAATTACCACAAGTCATAGCCCAGCCCTTACCTAACTTAAGTTGCCAACAGAGACATTTAATTTGGGCCACCCAATTATTTGGAAATCACTCTGCAAATAAACCCCCATAATCCTAGGTGTTGCCAATGGCTTCATCAAGAAAGTAAGCTGATTTGAGGAAAGTGAGGAAATATATGTCAGACTGCACACAACTTTTTCATTAGCACCCTATTTCCAGCTTCTTTTCTTCCATTTCCCTTGCCTTTGATCCCCCTTTTTTTTTTAACCTGCTTTGTTTTGTTCAGCTCCCTACCCTAGTAGTCAATGAAGTTGCAAACATAGCTGTCAATGGAATAAAACTGAAGAGAGAACATTGTTTGTTTATACGACAAAAATGTTCTCTCTGGACATACAACACAAATAGACTCAAGAAGAGGCTCCAGGGCTTCCCTGGTGGTGCAGTGGTTGGGAGTCCGCCTGCCGATGCAGGGGACACAGGTTCGTGCCCCGGTCTGGGAAGATCCTACATGCCGCGGAGCAGTGGGCCCGTGAGCCATGGCCGCTGAGCCTGCGCGTCCGGAGCCTGTGCCCCGCAACGGGAGAGGCCACAACAGTGACAGGCCCGCGTACCGCAAAAAAAAAAAAAAAAAAAAAAAAGAAGAGGCTTCAGACAGCGTTGGCATTTCTTTGACTTTCAGTTTATGGCATCCATCTTCAAAACATAAATGGTAATCCTAATAACACAGTATCACAGGAATTCACTGTTAGAGGCTGTTAAAATTATATGTCTATTTGTATTGGTTAGATGATTCTCATTAGAATTTCCTATTCTTTATTATATTATAGACAAAATTAATTTAAGGCCAAAGCTTGTTTAGATCACATTTCTAACATAAAATCCCTATAATGACAACATTATGGACAGTTCACTTCTTTGGGAAGCTATGTAGGACCAGCAGGAGGTGGAAGGCACTAACTAACGTTATTAAATGTGTATTGTGTGTTATTCAGTGAGAGATGTTAACTATTCTCGTCATACTCCTTAGAAAAACCTGTGGGAGACAAGTTTTCAATGAAATTTATATCAGGTATGACTTTAAAGGAAAATGTAATCTTCAGAGGAGGTAGGAGTGGGATTGTTGTTGTGTGTGTGTGCATGTGTGTCTGTATTTCTGTGTGTGTGTGTGTGTGTGCATGTTTCACAAATAAACCAAATATCCATTCCAAAGAGCACTTCCCTTCACAATATATACTTTGGGAGATCATGGAGTCTCTCCTTACTCATTATGAAAGTCATTTTTGGAATAAGTCTCTAGATGTATGATCATAGAAAGTAGTTTTATTAATGCTTCGTCAAACTTTGTTTCAGATGAAAAATAAAACTGCTTAATTTGCCACAGCTGATTCCAAATTATATCAAACTGTTCTCAAAAGTAAAATCCATACTTAAAAGACAGATTCACCACTTTTAATGATATGAGCATAATGGGGACTGGAGTTTTACAGTATGACCTTAAAAGACCCTTCAACAATTGTTTGAGCTGTACCAGTATCATGAAAATAGGCATAGAGCTTTCAAACATGACTGGTTTGAAAGGGTAGACCTCATTAGAATATATAAAGTCCGTTTTATGTAAAAAAAAAAGGACCTCAGCCATTCTACCTTATATTCTCACCATGTATACAGGTGAAAGAAAGGAAATTATCATTCACTTATTAATGTACTCTTTTTTAATAAATATTTTTTGATCATGAACTGTGTCAGGCATTATGGTAAATACTGGCTGTATAACAGGAGGCTGTTTATTACATGGGACCATTCTCACAGAGCTTACAATAATTACAATAATGACTGTATAAATAAACTTTGATAAAAGTTCTAAAGTAAAAATACAGTGTGCTAGGAAAGCGGAATATAGGGGGACCTAACACAGTTGGAGGGTCACAGAAGACACCCTGAGAAAAAGCAAGAAAAGTTGAGGTCCAGCCACGGTATTAACTGCTTTGGGTACATTATCATTATTTTATTTTCACAGCAGTCTTGACAATTATATATTATTATCCCCATTTTATGGATAACAAAACCAAGACTTAGATAGATTAAGTAATTTGCCCAAGTGCACACTGCTTACATGAAGCATAATTAATATTCCAATCATGCCTACCAGATTCTTAAACTTATGTCCTTTCGACTACACTACACTGTCTCCAACAATGCCTCAAACAATCTGGCAAATCATGCTACATTTATTTGCTAAACCTGCAGGGCTCCTAAGAATGTTAAATGTCACTCAGTTGACATTGTCTAATGAAGACTATTTGTGCCAAGGGAATTTTGAAGATAATCCAATACAAATCAATATTATTTTGGATGAGAACAAATTGGTAACTTGATTCAAATCCTTCTTTTTCCTTGCAGAAATCAATTTCCAAGGAAAATATAGATCCCTTAGGGGTAAAAGGAAGCAGCAATCTGAGACATGGTGGATTGTGTCACTCAAACAGATTTCGAACAGATTCTTTGGCTGACTTTGCCTCATCTCTCATACCCAGAGACTGGCACTCTTCACTGGATAAATTTATGTTCCAACAATCCAGGGAGTTTCAGTAAAACGTATACACATTTTGTAGGTTCACTTCAGTTATACAAATATTTACTAGACACCATCTAAATGTAAAGAACTGTGACTCTCCGCCTCTTTCCTCCAGGAATGAACCTACCTACCACCTAATAGGATGGTATTAGAACACTTTAATAACTTAAGGGAGGGTGATGTAAGTGCTATCAGAGCAAAGTCCCAGAAAGATTGAATGGAAGAAAGAAAGCATATCTGGTTCCTGAGAGAAATGGCATTTGAGGTAAAATGGAAAGAGCGGGTTGGGAGAAGGAAGAAATCCCATGAGAGGGTACATGCAATTGGCTGTGGGGAAGTTTTTGGCACACTTGTGCAACATGGTTGCATTTGACTGAAATATAGGGCAGCTGAGTTCTGGGGGAAGGAGTTGGTAATATTGTGGAGTTATTGTTTGAAGGTAACTGGAAAACTTAAGAATTTTGAGGAAGAGATTAGTGTGTTTAGGAATATGCTTTAGAAAGATAAATTGGGTGAAAATGCAGAAAATTATTGGGATTAAGGGGAGAAGAGACGGTAAGTGAGGAGAAAAATTTGGAGTTTATTAAATATGAACAATGTGCATGAAGGGACCTCGCTGAGGAGAGGTAGTGGGTATTTCTACAGAGTACAGGGATCTACAGTACTATTGTGTTATTGCTAACTGTAAAACATCTGCATTCACTTTCATTTATTAATATATATATGTATATATATATATATATACACAATAGAATATTACTTAGCCATAGAAAAGAATGAAATAATGCCAATCTCAGTAACATGGATGGACATAGAGATTATCACACTAAGTGAAGTAAGCCAGACAGAGAAAGACACATATAATATAGTATCACTTATATTTGTAATCTAAAAAAAGACACAAATGAACTTATTTACAAAACAGAAATAGACCCCAGATATAGAGAACAAATTTAAGATTACCAAAGGGGAAACATGGGGGAGGGATAAATTAGGAGGTTGGGATTGACATATACACATGACTAGATATAAAGGAAATAATCAACAAGGACATACTGTATAGTACTGGGAACTATACTCAACATTTTGTAATAACCCATAAGGGAAAAAAATCTGAAAATGAGTATATATATATATGTATATAGAAAGAAAGAGAAAGAAAGAAAGAAAGAAAGAAAGGAAGAAAAGAAAGAAAAGAAAGAAAGAAAAGAAAGAAAGAAAAGAGAAAGAAAGAAAGAAGAAAGAAAGAAAGAAAAAGAAAGAAAGAAGAGAAAGAAAGAAAGAAAGAAAAAACAGTCTGAACAAAGTTTGTACCAGTTGTTGGTGAGAAACTAGAATTCTTACACACTGTGTAAATATAAATTGGTAAAACCATTTTGCAAAGCTGTTTAACATTATCTAACAAATCTGAATGTATTTACACCTATGACCAATAATGTCACGCTTAGGTATGTCCCAAATAACTGTGTACCTAAGATGGAAACGTGTATAAGAATGTTCATAGCATTTATAACAGTCCCAATGTTTTGCTGCTTCCATGCAATACAATTGTCCATAAATAGGGAAACGGATAAATATGTTGTGTTAGATTCCACAATAGAATACTACATAGCAATGAAAATGAATGAACAGCCACTACACACAACATTGACCAAAGCAGCCAGACTCAAAAGAACACACTGAATATTGTTCCATTCATATAAAGTTCAAAAACAAGTGGAACTAATCTACTGCGTCAGCGGTAGTCTACGGAGAGGATGAGTGGTGATGATCAGGAGGGGAAAGAGAGGGTTCCTGAAGTGCGGCTGGTCAAGCACTTTTTCCTGGCCTGAGTGGCGATTACGTGGGTGTGCTCTTTTTGTGAAACTTCATCAAGGTGTCCACTCATGATTCGTATACTTCACCACGTGAGTGTTATACTTCAATAAAAAGTTTGTTAAGTTAAAAAGAAGTAACTGGGGAATGGGAAACATTACAGAAAAGTAAAGACATCGCAGATGTGAACTAGCAGTGAAGCCAGCAATATGTTTAGTCATTTCAGGTTTCCCTGTTTAATTCAAGATAGCACAGTGTGGCCAAATATCTGGCACTTCAACATTCAGAGATCCAGAAATCACACTGGAAGATGGATAGGATGAATGAGAAATGTAGAATTACCTTCTGCTCTCACACACACACCCGTTTACTCGTGGGGTAATTTGTAACACAGCATGAACACCATGCATTCAATTAGTTTTCCTAGCTATTTTAGCAAGTATTCGTTTACGTGTGTCTGTCTCTAATGTGGGGGGGTGTCTCAAAAAAGGACAAAGAAACTGATGGTCTGACCATCAACATTCAAAATATTTGCTTAAACTATGTTCTGGCATTGTCATTTCCATGACAGTTAAACATAATGGTTATTAATACGTGTACACTCATTAAAATCTACATAAGCCTTGCTTGATGGTTGATGATCCAAAGTTATAAGTCCCAAAGTCTGGCCTGATCTTGTTGTATATGCCAGTTATAACTGCATTCACGTGACAATGATCAATGGGTACTTCTACTAAATGGGTAAAAGTAAAAAAATTAAAAACTTGACAGCCACAGGAACAGTTTGAATCACAACGGAAATATAAAATACTAGGGTTTTAAATTGAAATACAGAATCTATTTTTTTTTCTTTTGCCCTGACTCTGATTTGTCATTCGCAGGCTATTTGGAATCAGTGCTAATGAACTATCATCCTTGAGCTCATTTTTGGTGGATAGGGGCTGAGGAATGAGTCTAAATAGATTGCTCTCTAAGTGCACCAGTATTAGAATTTTCAGCAGAAACTAAAGACTAACAGTCACAAAAAGGAGTTAAGTACCCTCTTATTACAAGGGATAACTTTCTCAAAGGCAGGTCCTTGAGCACTGAGAGGACAGACTGGCAGAGAGTTTTCATTCCAGGGAGCAATGTCATACCTTCATTGTGGATGCCTTTCTTCTGGCTTAGCTGCTAACTCATTTTCCATATATTGAATCCACTTTCACTATTTAAATGCAAAAACCATAATGTAACAGGCTTGACCTCCAGGGTATGATTAAAGTGCTATGGCACTAATCTATTTTTTCTGGTATGGGAAGGCAACTTCTGCTGAATCAGAAGAGTCCCTCCCTACATATCGATAACCAGCTCATGATATTTTCAATTCAATACAATGTCCATTTCTGCACTAATGGAGGGCAGTGATGGCAGAGACAGACCCAAATTCATAGAACACACTTATATACTTAAAATGTTGGTATATTCGATAATTTACTAATCCATAACATACACAAACACATACAACACACAAGCCATGGGGGAAGATCTGACCTATAAAAGCTGAAACAAATGGGGTTCTTTGCCCAATCAAATTCTTGCTAATTCTTTAATCCGCTTTGTATCTCTTCTCAGTTTGATGCAGAAAACCTACCCATGACGTGCTAGTCTTCCTCATTTTCACCTTCCCAGCACTAAGGGAATTAATTGATTGTTTTGTTTTAAAAGGCTTCCTGCAGGGCTGTAGACAAGCTGGGTAAATAAAATTAAGCATGAGAGAATGAGTTGTGCCTGTATATGATATTATATCCTACTTAATTATGTTAATAGAGACTCTAAAATAATTATGAGATGACTGTTCCTATTTATGCCACTCTATTGGTATAAAATTTACTTCCCTCATCTAGGGCTTCAGGGGATCTGTGCATTATAGGGCTCTACTTTTTTCTCTGGGATCTTCCTTTTGACTATGTAATTTGCTTGATAGTAGGCACCAGAAGAAAAGTCAATAAAAGAGGTAAAACCAAACCAGTCAAGAAAATATTTATTTAAATATTAGGACTTTTAAAAATATCATATACCTATACTCTTTATGTCCCTAGTATGACCAAAGTTCAAGAGATGGAAATAACTTGTCCTTGCCCTTTTTGGTGAAGTTACAGAAAGGGAAAAATAATCAACTAGAAGAAGATGGTATGCAACAGTTAAAGTTTAATTACTCTGGTTTTCTTTTCATTCTGCAAATGTGTTTTCTACTACATTTTAAAAATTAGGCTGAAATCCATTTGACCTCCTTCTAACCTCCAGCCATTCACTTAAAACGTGGCATCATCCTATGGACTTCAAGCTTTAAAATTTAGCAAGAGAAAGAGATGTGAGAGAGAAGGAAAAGTGTATTTATGGAGTTGAGGATATTCTGTGACCCAGAAACCATCAGGTGTGTTCTATGTTTTGTTCATTTAATTTTCAGAATAATTTCACAGGAAAAGGATAAGTTTTACTGAGGTTCAGATAAGTTAAATAACATGCCCAATTTCACATTGTTAATACAGCAAAATTAAAACTGTAACCAGGCTGTCTGATCCAAAGTCCATGATTTTTCCAATACAAGTTCCTGAAAGGTGCATGTTCATTATTACACATTATCATCCAGTTTTTTATATGTGTTATTGCTTATGCTGCCATGAAAATAATTAAATTTAACTTAAATAAGACATATTCTTTTAAAAACTTAGAAAACACAGCTACCTCAGCAGGACACTAATAGCAGAAAATATAGCTTCATTTCTAATGCAAACTACCCCAAATAAGTGGCTTTATCTCTGAGACGATCTGATTTCTAGCAGTGTACAGCAGAGGAAAGGTTACAATGGCGATCATGGAGAGATCAGTGAGAGTGTCAGTCCTGGGACAGAAGATCAATTGTATGTATTGTGAGTTCTCCTTGCCCAGAACACCAGGGACTCGAAAGCAATCCCATTCTGCTTTCAATGCCTCCTTTCTCTCTGCTCTTGAATAGTCCCATTTGAAAGTAGACTGTCTAAAGTTCACGGAGAACTAACTCCAGCTCAGAGAGTTCAAATATTTAGTTGAGCTAAGAACCTGGAAGGGCAAATTATTATTATTCTTTTCTTTTTTTTTATCTCAACTACTTCTACTTGTGACTTCTAAATTAGGATGGAAAGATTTCAGATACAGTATTTTCTGCTTCCAGTCAAGTCAGTTAATACTGTAATTTACTGTGTTAATGGTACCATTTGTCCCTTCTGATCTCATCCTACATGCAGAGGCAGCAATTTAAAAGGGGTTGCATAAACTCTCCTTCAACTAAAGGGGAGAAGGGTTGTGATTATCAATAATGCACTTTGCAGAATAAATAATGCACTTTGCAGAATATAAATCAGCATCCTTAGATATCGACTCTGAAGACATTTGGGCAACCTTGATGGCATTACCATTAATAGGTGACTCTGAAGAACATGACTAAAGTACTTAATGCTATATTTCATGCCACATGGTACACAACTGCAGAAGTGAATTTTCACATTACTAAAATAATAGATCAGAATATAATTTGGTCACCTGGACAAGCAGAATTGCTAGCAAACTGCATATATTTCTAATCAAAAACAATTTCAGTCAGGAAAATTTTCAACCTTGAGCTGCAGAAATCTAAGATTACTCTAATCATCTATCCTTTGTAGTTTTCTTCTCTTTTAAAATCTGCCTTTGTTCGCCAGTCTAATCATAGAAATCAGAAATTGCAATTTCAAGAAGACACAAAGAGACAATATAAATTTTGATCCCAAGTGTTTCTTCTTGTAGAACTCCAAAAAGCAGTTTCAAGTCTTACAAATTCTCTTTGCCAACAATGATTAGAAGCCCCGTGGCTGCCACAGTAATTGCTCCATAATCATATCTGTAATACCGGACCTGGTTTATGCATACAATCTATATTCTAATAGCAGTCAACAGGTCACGAGTTAATAAAAATACCATTAACGTCCCCCTGTGACTAAGGAAGAGAGATGTTCATCTTACTAGGCCACAGTGGGCCAATATAATTTCCTTGGCTGTTCGTATAATTAACTGTGCTGGCCCACGGATTTCCCTGGAGGACACTGTGGTTACAGGATGACCTTGAAGCATGCTCTTGGTGGTGTTCTGCCAGAGGGCACAGATTGTCAAGGGTTCGGGGCAGCCCTGAGTGAGGTTCCCAGGAAGATGCCTGTTTATGTAACCTTGCTGGACACCAAAAGCATTTGCACACAGCTTGTATTGATATTTTCTCAGGTACAGGCGCATATAAACAAAGCAACCAATGACAGTTGTGAAAATGATAGCTTTCCTATGACATCTCCAGTCTCTCTTTGGAAAGATAAGCAAAATTGATAAAACTTTAGCCAGACTCATCAAATCAAAAAAGGGAAAGGGCCCAAATCTTTTTGCACCTCTTTCCGAGGCCCAAAACTTACAACTTTGTTGTCCTCTAGACACAACATACCCTCCTGCTTTGCAAAGCTCTCCCTTATCTAATCAAAACACAAAAAGCATTGAGAGCAACTTTCAAGTTCTCCTACATTTTTGCCTTTTTTTTTTTTTTTTTTTTTTTTATGGTACGCGGGCCTCTCACTCTTGTGGCCTCTCCCATTGCGGAACACAGGCTCTGGACGCGCAGGCTCAGCGGCCATGGCTCACGGGCCCAGCCGCTCCGCGGCATGTGGGATCTTCCCGGACCGGGGCACGAACCCGTGTCCCCTGCATCGGCAGGCAGACTCTCAACCACTGCGCCACCAGGGAAGCCCCATTTTTGCCTTTTTAAAGCTTTTTTTTTTAAGGCATAGAAAATGTTTTTTCTCATTAAAAGATGAAAAAACGGGGATTCAAGATCTGAGAAAAGTAAAGGAATGTCACCACTTATCTTTGAGATGCCTCCTACTGGCCTTCATAGTAAATTTGTTTTACTGATGTCTGCAGCTGCACGTGGGGACTGGGGAACTGTGCCAGGAAAGTCATGGAGGAGTCTAAATGTGTGCTTTTTCTTTCTCCCCACCAGCATAGCTCTGCTGTTTTAATGTGGTGCTCTCACTGGTCACTTTCAGTTTCTTAATGAAAAAGTTTAAAGGTACAAACATACAGAGAATATTAGAAACACATCTGTAGCCTTCATTTGGTTTTACTTATTATTTTGCCGTATTAGCTCCTGATACCATTCTTTAAAGAAATAAAATGGTACAGATACAGATGACATTTCTTTACCTCCATCCTGAGAGATAACCGCTCTCCTAAAGTTTTCTCTTGGTAAAGTGCTTTTACTGGTAAGAAACCTGTAGCTGAGTTTTCTGTGTTTTTCAAGTTTATAAGTGATAGCACCCAACCCAGTTTGGGAATGAACTGTGCTCCCTCAAAATTTATATGGTGAAGCCCTAACCCCCAGAGCCTTAGAATGTGACTGCATTTGGAGAGAGGGCCTTTAAGGAGGTGATGAGGATAAGAAGGCTGTTATGTATACCCTAATCAATCTGACTGGTGGCCTTAAAAGAAGAGGAAGAGATACCGGAGAGGGGCACAGAGAAAAGGCCATGTGAGGACACAGCAAGAAAACAACCATCTGCAAGCTAAGAAGAGAGGCCTCAGGAGAAACCAACCCTGCCGACACCTTGATCTTGGACTTCTAGCTTCCACAACTGTAAGAAAATAAATAATTGTTGTTTAAGTAATCCAGTCTATGGGAGTTTGTTACAGTAAATTCCTAGCAGACTAATACAACCCCCTTCAACTTTTTTTCTGTTTTTCACTTTTTACCTACATTGATACATGTTGCTCTAGTTCATTGTTGAAGAGTGGTACAGGATTCGTCGTATGCATGAGCCACAGTTGCTTTATCCACTCCCTCTCTGATGGACATTTGGGTCACTCACGATGTTCTGCTAAAATAAGAAATGTTCAATTGAATCTGATCCCCATGTTTCCTTGTGCATGCCTGAGAGAGGTTCTCTACCTACATACCTATATCTGCAAGTAAACTTTTCTGTTTTATGAGGTGTAGGATATACATAACATCACTAGTTTAAGATATTGTCAAGCCACTATCAAATGTGATTGTAACCAAAAACCCTCCTCCGTGCAATATGAACAGTATGTTACTTCTTTACATTCTCCTCAAGACTTGGTATTGTTAGACTTTTACATGATTTTCCTCATCTGATGGGTGAGAAATGTAGATATCTTAATATTTCACCTTGCATTTCTCTGATAATAATTAAGTTTGAGCATCTTTTCATGTTTATTATACATTCCAGTTTCCTGTTCCTAAAACTGTCTAGTTATGCCATTTGTTCATTTTTCAGTTGGATTTATTTACCTCTTTCTTACCGATGTGTATGATTTGTTTATACACTCAGGCACTCGATCTTTGCAGGTTATGTACAATTGCAAAATCTTCTCAAAGGCTATGGCTTCTATTTTAACTTTGTGAATGGTGTTTCTAATTCAATGGTAATAAAATGCAATAAAAATCATCTCTATGGTTTGGTATTTTTATGTGCTGTTTCAGAAATCGTTTCCTATATCGTAAGAAGAATACATGTTTTTATCTAAAAGCTTTTAAACATTGCCTTTCAGATTTTATCCATTAATCATCTGAAATCCATCTTACTGTATGATAAAAAAGAAAGATCTAATTTTACCATTTTCTATGTAGTGAATTGTTTCTATGCCATTTATTGAAATCCATCATTACTTCTCTAATTACTCCCTCATCTACTAAATACTACCTTGTTTCTATATACACTAAATTTTTATATGCAGTTAAAGTCTGTCTTAAAAATGCTAATCCCGTCACCTATCACTGAGGCAATGCCACTCTGTCTTAATAACTATAGCTTTAGAGTAAGTCTTGACATTCACAGCTGCTGAATTGGAAGACCAGATTAGCTCAAGCCTCCAGCATCCAGGATACCTCATCATGGAGAACAGGACCAGTAGTCACTGTTCAGGGACTTTTGGTCACAGATGTATCAGTGTCGCTGAGGGAACAGAAGAGCGATAAGGGATTAAAAAATAGGATCTCAATGCACTTTAAGGAGAACAGTGGACCTCAGCCAGGCAGCTCAGTGCAAAGAGGAGAGAGGAAGGTCTGCAAACCCTAAATGCTTAGAATATCACTCGGTTCTTCTGTCACTTAATGTTATATGATAAACAACACCTGCCATCTGGTAATTTTCAACACTGATGTTGACTTCAGAATGACAGATTAAAAAGCGTAAAAACATTATTATTTGGATTTACAGAACAGCTCATTATATTTGAAAATATGGGTCATATTAATTATATCACAGTATTTATTTGATTATAACAGCAGATGGTCTTTATATGGATTCAAGACTCATGATATACTGTTTATGTGGACTCTTGTATAGCGAAGGAAGAAAAAGTCTAGAGGGAATATGAACCAGGGGTAAACATCGGGTTATGAGTATGACTTTTATGCTGTTATATTTTAGCTCTGAGGTTTTAGATATGATCTATAACAAATGAGCAAATACTGAAGCCTCGGACCTGGTTTGTTCAATTAATTGTTGAGCGGTGAGGGAGATGAGAGCAACAGGACTCCCATTAGAAAAGCATGACCCATATTTCCTATCAATTACACTAATAAATTGTACGCAAAATGGAGAAACATAAGAAAAGACATAACTTACTATTCATTTCAGACTAAATCTTTGAAATTGAGTATGGGCGGGGGTTGTTTGTTTATGTTATCTGGTCTCTATAAGAAGGAAAATTGGACTAGAAGCTAGAAATCACTGGTTAGTTCAGTACCATTTCCCCATAATGCCGTGCTAGGAAGTGGAATTCCTACAAATATTTCTTACGATAATTTCATAGCTTTACCAACTGAACATGAGAGAAATGTCTCTTCTACTGAATTTCCCTTAATTTTGAAAGCATTCTCCTACCTCCTTAAACATTACTCCCGCGTACCTTCTCCCCTGAATGCACCCCAATAGCCGCAACCGTCATAACAAAACTGTCTTGATGATACAACGGCTATTCGATTGTTAAGGAGGAAACAGATTCAAGAGCTTTTTCCTGGGTGGATCTATTCCAAGACAGAGATGTTTTAGACTCAATATTCTGCAGCAGAGCAGTGCACTAAAGCACTTCGGAAGCCTCAGGGAGCTGTGAGCCAGCAAAATTCCTATGGTGCACAACCACATCCATTCTCTTTGAGCCACGCTGTTTAATTCCTGCAGCCTGCTAATTGGGTAATGTTGGAACACTAGGAAAATGACTACAAAGCTGTAATAGGTTAAAAAAAAAAGTGTACATGAATGTGTCAGGCAGGGCAGAATGGGTGGTTTTATTTAGAAGTGCGTCCACTTAGTTGCTACTGAAGTGCTATGAAGAAATATATACAAATACATGCAATAATACATTAAAAAAATACATAAAGCAAACACATAGGAAATAGTAGGGGCCATTGCAGTGCACGTCCTAGATAATCCTTTAGGACCAAGGCACTTACTGTCCCAGGTGTCTGGAGGTTTCCCCAGTGTCCCAGGCTGCTGATGGCTCACAGCTGGGTCCCTGCCCAATAAAACTTTTTTGAAGTGCTTCACTCAAGGTTACACTCCCTTCCCGGGGGCAACATGCATCCAATAACTGGTCGATGTGGTGATACAAAGGCCTGGTTCCCTTGCTTTTGTTGGGACAGGGGGTCATCCTAGCTCCAGAGCTCCACAGAGACCTGGCTGAGGTCTCTGTTGTGTTGTTGCATTTCACTCAACTTCACCTTCTGCCCCGGCCTGTGTCCCCTCACAGGCGTTGTTTCCAAGAGCCACCCTGAAACCTCTATAAGGAATTCTGTCTGAGTCTCTTTCTCAGGGAAACTGACCTAAGACTGTTGATACCAGAAGTGAGCCTAGAGAAGATTTTCAAACAGGATCTGGGAGCCAGAACACCCACTATCTTGCTGTTGCTGAGTCCCTCATCTCCAGTGGCAGGTCAAACACTGACAGGCCCGGCATATGGTTACAGTACAATTGTTAAAACTCTCACCAGTGCAGAGGCAATACCTCAGCTGTTTGAGAGGTCTGGGGAAATAAAAATGATAAGGACTATGGAATCAGAGGGCTGTTGCTCGGGCTATCCATGCCTTGGAGAAAGACAACAGAAGGCTAAAGGTGATTCATCATCAACGTAAGGCAAAGTGTGACTGCCAGAAGGCCTTCTTGGCAACATGTGGACTCTCTTCTCTGACAGGCGGAGGGCAGAAAAAGCTGAGGATCAACCCAAGATTTAATTATAAGAGTAGCAGAGCTCCGGATAGGGTTGACCTTCCAACCCTACCAAGTGTGCCTGGATCCTGTGAGATAATATTTTTGGAACTGGACTTTGAAGGTGCTGATCAATAAGAGTGAAACACAAAGTTGGATAAGGAAGAGTTTACTAATATGGCAGCACTCTCCCATGACACAGGATTCAATACCCTAGCAAGGGCAATGGGAGACAGTGCTCCTAGGATAACTTGGGAAGGTTGGATAAAGTGATGGTCCATACTAACTGAATAGAAATGCTAAGTCTTTCATGGTATATGGCAGAAAAGATCAGAGAGGTGAGCCTACTGGAGTTGATATACTATCTGAGGTCAAAAAGCCTAGCAGATGACTGTATTCCATGAAAAATAGTTTCTTTACCAAAGCAATATGGGATTTGCTGGTAAGAAAGATACTAGCATCGATAATCACAGTGATGGCCATTCTCTACAGGCCAGGGCTGACGGTAAGAGATAATATTAAATTACTAGGCTCTCTGATAGCAATGGAAATGGTTGGATCCCCAAATAATAGAGGCCAGGTAGAAGTACTAAACCCTCAGAAGCAAGGTAGTATGTGCTGTTATTGTAATGAATGGCACTGTCACAGTAGCAGTCAGGCTAGAGGATGGTGGTTTGGGAGGCAAGTGGGTCTGACCTACATAGAGCTATGAAACGGTTAGTAGAACATAATCTTCCCAGGACCAAATTAGATGGGCAGGCACTAAAGGTATTGTTCAATCTACACAACAACAACAACATCCAGATATATGATCAGAAGGCTGAGGGTGACAGCTAAAATATAATAAAATGTCACTATCTCAAGACCAGTTTTCAGACCTGAGCTAGTTCTCATATCTAGAGCCCTCTGACTGAAGGAGAGGCTAGGTCTCCAACAGGATGGATCATAACACCTAGCTCTTACCTATGGCCTATAGACATTTACTTGAGTAATCATACACTGGGGAAATGGGGGTACCCAGAGATTTCAAGGCCTCTTGGATAAAGGTTCATGCTGGCATTATTATCCATTGACCTGAAGCTTCACAGTGACCCTGTGTTAGAGTGGAGGGCACACGTAGACTACGCATCACAGTCCTGACCCACTCAACTCACGCTGAGCTACTCAGCTGTAATTGAAATGAACATACTTAGCAGCTGAGGGAATTTCCACATAGGTTCCTTGATCTGATGGCAAGAGCTATCATAGCGGGGGAGGTGATATGTGAATCTCTGAAACTGCTCCTGTTCTAGTCAAAATTGAAGATCATTAACAATACCGCATCATGAGAAGCCTGGAAAAATTAGAGCCACTCTTAAAGTATGCAGAGGTGGTGGTTCCCATCACATCTCCATTTATTCACTAGTTTGGCCACAACAAAAACCAGAAAGATTCTGAAGGATGACAGTGAACCACCAAAACAACCAAGTGATGCTCAACTGCAGCTGTTGGGCAAGACATGGCAATCTCTGTTGGAACATGCTAACATGGTCTCAGGTAAATGGTGTGTAGCTACCGGTCTAGGAGATGCATTATTTTCCATCTTTTTCAGGAAGGAAAATCATTAGTAGTTCACATTCATGAAGGAAAAGCAAGAGTATTATAATCTTGTTAGAGGGCTTGTTAAATCTTTCACCCTCTGTCATAATATATACTCCAAAGAGATTTGCATTATTGAGACACTCCACAGATCACATTTGTTCACTATTTGGAGACTATTTAAAATAGACTCAATGAGAAAAATATATTAGAGGCTTCTAATAGGTAAGACAAAGATTCAGAAATGTGCTATATCAGTGAATTTTTAGGGTTTCTGTCATCTTGACCATGCTAGGACACCCCTCCAAAGGAAAAGACATATTATAGCATCTTGCACCTCTCACTATGAGGCATATTGCCAGCTATGCCTCCTCAATTTCAGGCAGAAGACTATTTTACATTAAAAAAAACCTGTTCTGACCCATTTCCTTAGTGGAATGAAAAGTTGGCAGCTTTGAGAAGGGCCTGGGGTAGGAAAGAGCTCTGTAGCAGATCGAGGCTATGGTGCTGGCAATCCTGCCACTTGGACCATATGGCTCATCAGATCCTATGGTATTGCAAGTATCTGTCTTGAGAAAAACAAGACAGTTATGCAGTTCTGGCAAGCTTAATAAGAGAACAACACAAACAATATGCACAGGTATGGCGACAGGTACAGAGGCTACGTATGAGCCAAAACACCATGGACTTTCACTAACCAAGTCTGATCTAACTATTGATGCAACCAAATGTCCAAATTACTAGCCACAGAGTCCAATGCAAAGTTGGAGATAGGGCACCATCCCTCAGGGACAGCGACAAATCACTTGGTAGAGGTTGGTTACAGTGGGTCTCTTCTACCCTTTGTCTTGATTGGGACAAGCCCAACGTGCCATCTTAGCTCCTGAGGTCCCTGTAGAATAAGCCAAGCTACATCACAGTTGAACTTCTCCCTCTGCCCAATCCTGTTTCCCTCATCTCTCATAGGTATTGTCCTGAGAGTGTGCCCCAATAAATCTCCTATAAACAAACTTCTGTCTCAGAGTCTGTTTCCCAGGTAATCCAATCTAAGACAAATGGTAAGGTCCAGGATTTCCCCAAGGGTGAGAGTAATTACCTTCAGAAGAGAACATGAATTAATATCAATGGATGTTTTTCTACATCTGCAAATTCAGTAAAATGGTATTACTTCTTGTTTGAAGTAAGAATTTTCTTTTTGCTCAAGGGTGAGTTAGCAGCAACAATTTGGAGAAAGAAATTATTTCATTCACATTCTATTGAAGTGACACATTGTCTCTCTGTCATGGCCTGGGAAGTCACAGAATTAGGTCTTATATGGACCCCACATATACATACAGTCTATCAGAGTGCTTTGAGCAAGTAACACTGCCTCATTTTGTACATTATAAATGTGAAGTCGAGAGAGATTTGTTGCCTTGCCTAAGCTGCATAGCTGGGTTAGTGCTTAAGGGGACATTAGAAACCAGATCTAGCAATATTTAGTACAGGCTTTTTTTTTCTATTAATATGCTATCTTTCTAAGTCTTCAAAACTCATTAAAGTCTAAGTAAAATAAATCATTTTAATGGGGATATTTCACCTATTTCTAAACAGCTATTTGGTAAAATATCGTGTGCATTTCTCAGAATATCATTATATGATGCTCATACTTCCACATGGGAAAAGAAGAGTTGTACCTTGGCTAATTTTTGCTGCTGAGAAAAATAAAAGGGTATGTCTTTAAGACCACCTTAAACAGAACTACAGATAACCCTTGAACAATGCAGGAATTAGGGACACCAACGCTCCGCAGAGTGGAAAATCCACATATAACTTTATAGTCTACCCCTCCGTATCTTCAGTTCTGCATCCATGGATTCAACTAACCTCGAATCGTGTGGTACGCATTTATTGAAAAAAATCTTCATATAAGTGGACCTAACCAGCTCAAATCTGTATTGTTCAAGGGTCAGCTGTATATAAAAATATGGGAGAGCCCATGTTATCCCAGATTTCCATGGAAAACAAATATCTTTCAAAGAGTCAAGAAGAACTTTTATTTAGATTTTAAAGAAATAATTTCTGATATTAATTTCTTTCAATAATCACAATCTTCACCATCAGGTAAGTATTCTGAAATCAACCCAAGTCTCTTGAGATTCAGTTTATGCTCATTGAAACATTTTCTCTTCTTAGCAGTGATGAGAAATAAACCTGAGATGTTACCAGTGCATTCTTTGGACAATAGTTATGAAATGAAAATTCTATGTGACTTATTTATAATCAAAATATCCACTGATGGTAAATTGTACATCATTATATTCTAAGGAGCTAACTAGATTAAGAAAATGAAATATATATAGCTGATAAATATCCCAGGTAGAATTTACATTCAGAGTCAATTCTGACTTTATCCTAATTTTTTTTTAAAAAGGTGTAATACATAAACATGAGTAGAGTATACAATCATAGCTTAGCACATGTACCCTTTCTACAAAAGGGTAGAAAAAAAACAGAAAATAAAAGAAAGGACTGACCAAGAATTAAAAAAAAAAAAAAGGAATGACATAAGTGAGAAAAATCAAATTAACTTTGCTTAATGGCACAAACAAGAAAACTAAATTTCAAATAAAGAACAGCAGTCATATTTCAAGAGCAACCATCAGTTTGATTTTCTTAGAATATGGGTTTTTGTTTTCTAATTGTTGAAGTATTTGCCTCATTATGACAATGTAAAAGGGGAAGGAGGTATACTCTGCATACACAACTTGAGCCACTGGGGTTGTGCCAGAAAGAAATGGACTCCAGTCAGAGCAATCAGCTCAGGGTACCAGTTCCATCCTTGCCAGCTTACTTGCTTACAAAACTCTCTCAGCATCTCTGTGCCTTAATGTTTTATTTGAAAAATGAAGCCAAGGGGACAGGCAACTGCAGTCTGTTTAGTCCTACAATTCTATAACAATTCTTGTTTTCCCAGGCTTGCTATTTTAGAAGACATAAAACAGTGATTTTAGACATATTCATTGAGCGCAGACTCTATTAATAACACTTTCCATTTACATAGAACTTTATACTTTTACAAGTTTGTTACATTACCTATCTCAATTAATACCCACAGTGAGGCTGTGAGCTAGGTAATCATATCTCCATTTTAAAAATGAGGTAATGTGCACTCAAAGAAATTAAGTAACTTGCCCAAGATTACAGAGGATCCAAGGGCAGACCAGACTCAAAGCAGAATGTCCGCACTCCAAGGCTGTCCCACTATCCAAACTACCTGCTATTGTGAATGAAGAGCTTCTTTGAAGGAGATTTCATTGGATCTAAGAAACACTCATTGCTCCAAAATTATTTCATAATTCTCTTGAATGTGCAGTGGAGAACTAGAAGAGATGGGAATACAGAAAGCCCAAGTCTACTTATATGCATATCTGTTAATCCCATCTGGGTGAGTTCCCCTACTTGTACAGGTCCATATTTTCATTATATTTCATAATGTAGTTAGATTTTAGACAAGTTTTTAAATTATTATAAAGTAATAAAAATTATTAAAAATTATCACTTTTAAAAAGTGTGCTACCTGTTCTAACACCTACTTTCTGAAAGACTAAGATATCTTTTGCCATTCTTACATCCCCCCAAAAGAGAGGTTCTATGGTTCAAAAAGATTAGAGAACTCTGACCTTAATTAATTAATGCTAACCTTAATCAATGCATAAGTGAGTCAGGATGTCTTTAGCAGAGGACTTTTCAGAGCCTTTAATATATTACTATGCATTGTGAATTATCTAAAGGAGGGGATAATATTCAGTATTTCTCAGATTTATTTGAGTATTAACTTTTTTAAGGAAAACAATATCTCAACAAACTCCTGTTCTATAGAGTATATTTTGGGAATTTTGTCTTCTTACAGCTAGAAAAATCCTTAGAGATTATTTATTTTAAATTTTACAAGTATCAATGAGTAAAATGAAACCCAGAAAGGTTAAGTAACTTGCTCAGAGTCACACAGTTAGTGGCCTGGCTCATGACCAAAACCAAGAACTTCTGACTCCCACTTGAATACTGTTTTCATTTCACATACCGTATTTCTGTCTACTAATACAAACAGTAAAAATAGCTTTGCCACCTGATACATAATTGGCACAGCCAAACTCATTTAGCATCATTCTAAATAATATACAGTAAATTCTCTTTCCAAATCTAAGATATTCATTTACTAGAGTATGCCTTATAATAGACTCAACGTCTTTAAATATGTTAATTTTCTGAATTCATCAGGACACTAAACTTTATAAAATAATTTAATGTTTTGTCTCTACAAGTGTTAGAATCTTCTTTATAAAATAAGAAGCTATGTTTTAACGAAGAAGGCAAAAGAAATCATATCAATTGAGAACCTATAGTGTGCCCAGCACTTTCCCAACAATATCTTTAGTTCTCAAGATAATTTTAAAAAATAAAATTTTAAAAATTATTAGTTCTGTTTTCAATGGGAGATGAAAATAAGGCTCAGAATGTCAATTAAGATGTCTTATCATTTGGCCAATTAGTAGAGGAGTCAAGATTTCAATGCAACTTCGTGTGGATATATATAATTTAATTCTTTAAGTCTCCATTTTCCTTTTTATTTAATGGGGGTAATATCTAATTACATCCAATATGATAAATATTAAAACATTTTACATAAAGTGCTCATACACATACAAAGTACTATTACCATTCTTAGTGAAGAGCAAATATATTTTAACATTTTTCTTCATTTACAAGTCTTCTAGTAACATATATTTAAAGACAAATATCCCCATCAGAGAGAAACAGTAAGAAACTTCATGAATTATCCCTTTTTTTGTTTGGGTTCTAAAAGTTCCATCTTACTTTTAAAGTTGCACTGTAGGCCTTGATCATATTTGTTGATCAAGCATGTGTAAATCTGAACACCTTTAATGAGAATGCAAGATTTATGGAATTCAAAATTGCTTTGGGAAATGAAAACACAATTTCATTTATTAATGGTCACTAATGGCCTATAATCAAGGCAGCAACTGCTAGGCAAATAAATAAACAATTAGCTGGTTTATTTGAAGCATAAGCTGGGGATAATCCAGCAATTTGTTCATTATTCTTATCTGCTGGGCCCTTTACCTCTCAACTCCATAATGGAAAAGCTGGATATAAACTGAATGTTTTTATATTAAATTATATTTTAAATAGCCTAGGTGAGTTTGTGCTTATCTTCTAATTTAAATTCTGTTTATATCTACATTTTTTATTCTGGGTTTCCTTAAAGGAGACATTAACAGATTAAAATACAATAACTCCCCACTTATCCAGAAGGTCCAGCTTGTCAGAAGTCTCTGATAAAGGCCTCAGAGAAGACTGCATTAAGGCCCTTAAGGATTCATGAGGAACTTTATTGACTTTTTAAATATGCAATTCTTTTAAAGCTTAGTTATCCGGCTTCTCAGCCTCTGATAGATTAGTAAAAGCAAAACAGAAAAGGTCAGAAGCTGTCTGAGGCAGGTGAAATACGAACAGAGGTGATGGCTGACAGCCTTTTACCACACTGTCCAAAAAACCTGGTCCATAATGACTGTCCTGGATCACGAAGAAAGGGCTAAATGATGTTAATGCTGCTTGGAATTTTCTGGTTAAGTCATGCATTTTAGAATCATGACCCTCAAATGTGGTTAAGTTCAGGTAGCTGTAAAGTTGAGTGATATGTGCATGTGTGTGTGTGTGTGTGTGTGCGTGTGTGTGTGTGTGTGTGCATTAGCAATGCCTTCTTTTAGGAGGTACCATTTAAGAAGGGTCTTAGTAAAGGAGAAGGAAATCACTAGAAAGATAAAAATGAGGCAATATTTTGAAAAGAGAGAACAACATAATTCAGTGTTCTAGTGAATTAAAAGAGGGGTGAATGGTGAGTTGTCTAATACAGCTGGAGTACAAAGTCGAAGTGGGAGGATAAACAGAAGCCTGGCTCCATCTGTTTCATTTAAGTCTTTAATTATTGTTAAAGTCTTTTCCTGTCCTGCACAATAAATGACACTACCTTGGGAAGGGATCACTCAGTTACTTATAAACTGCTGTGATTAAAGGGCCTGGGATATGATTGGGTTAGGAATATAAAGGAATAGAATAGAGTATGCCTAGGTATTCAAAAAGGTAAAGAGAAAAAGTCACCAAATCTATGCCAAAAATCTACTGTAAACCCTATATTGTGCTACATTTTTTTTTTTTACATCTTGTCTATTCTAATTTTCACAATAGTCATAAGGCACCAGCATTGGTATTTTCAGCTTAGGTGAGAAAACTGAGATTCAAAGAAGTTAAATGTGACCAGTGCCTCCCATCAGGAAACTTGAACAAGCCTCTTAGATAGCTTCATCCACCAGAGGGCAGACAGAGAAGCAAGAAGAAATAAAATCCTGCAGCCTGTGGAACAAAAAACACATTCACAGAAAGACAGACAAGATGAAAAGGCAGAGGGCTATGTGCCAGATGAAGGAACAAGATAAAACCCCAGAAAAACAACTAAATGAAGTGGAGATAGGCAACCTTTCAGAAAAAGAATTCAAAATAATGATAGTGAAGACGATCCAGGACCTTGGAAAAAGAATGGAGGCAAAGATTGAGAAGATGCAAGAAATGTTTAACAAAGACCTAGATGAATTAAAGAACAAATAAACAGAGATGAACAATACAATAACTGAAATGAAAAATACACTAGAAGGAATCAATAGCAGAATAACTCAGGCAGAAGAATGGATAAGTCACCTGGAAAACAGAATGGTGGAATTCACTGCTGTGGAACAGAATAAAGGAAAAAGAATGAAAAGAAATGAAGACAGCCTAAGAGACCTCTGGGACAACATTAAATGCAACAACATTCGCATTATAGGAGTCCCAGAAAGAGAAGAGAGACAGGAAGGATGCGAGAAAATATTTGAAGAGATTATAGTTGAAAACTTCCCTAACATGGGAAAGGAAATAGACACCCAGGTCCAGGAAGCCCAGAGAGTCCCATACAGTATGAACCCAAGGAGAAACACGCCAAGACACATAGTAATAAAATTGGCAAAAATTAAAGACAAGAAAAATGATTGAAAGCAGCAAGGGAAAAACAACAAATAACATAAAAGGGAACTCCCAAAAGGTTAACAGCTGATTTATCTGCAGAAACTCTACAAGCCAGAGGGAGTACATGACACATTTAAAGTGATGAAAGGGAAGAACCTACAACAAAGATTACTCTACTCGGTAAGGATCTCATCCAGATTCAATGGAGAAATCAAAAGCTTTACAGACAAGCAAAAGCTAAAAGAATTCAGAACCACCAAAGCAGCTCTACAACAAATGCTAAAGGAACTTCTCTAAGTGGGAAACACAAGAGAAGAAAAGGACCTACAAAAACAAACCCAAAATAATTAAGAAAATAGGAACATACATATTGATACCTACCTTAAACATGAATGGATTAAATGCTCCAACCAAAACACACAGGCTTGCTGAATGGATACAAAAACAAGACCCATATATATGCTGTCTACAAGAGACCCATTTAAGACCTAGGGACACATACAGACTGAAAGTGAGGGGATGGAAGCAGATATTCCATGCAAATGGAAATCAAAAGAAAGCTGGAGTAGCAATGCTCATATCAGATAAAATAGACTTTAAAATAAAGAATGTTACAACAGACAAGGGAGGACACTACATAATGATCAAGGGATCAATCCAAGAAGAAGATATAATAAATATAAATAAATATGCACCCAACATAGGAGCACCTCAATACATAAGGCAACCGCTAACAGCTATAAAACAGGAAATCAACAGTAACACAATAACAGTGGGGGACTTTAACACCTCACTCACAACAATGGACCAATCATCCAAACAGAAAATTAATAAGGAAACACAAGCTTTAAATGACACAATAGACCAGATAGATTCAATTAATATTTATAAGACATTCCATACAAAAACAGCAGATTACACTTTCTTCTCAAGTGCGCACAGAACATTCTCCAGGATAGATCACATCTTGGATCACAAATCAAGCCTCAGTAAATTTAAGAAATTAAAATCATATAAAGCATCTTTTCTGACCACAACGCTATGAGGTTAGAAATCAATTACAGGGAAAAAACCGTAAAAAACACAAAAACACATGGAGGCTAAACAATATGTTACTAAATAACCAAGAGACCATTGAAGAAGTCAAAGAGGAAATCAAAAAATACCTAGACAAATGACAGTGAAAAAACAATGATTCAAAACCTATGGGACGCAGCAAAAGCAGTTCTAAGAGGGAAGTTTATAGCAATACAATCCTACCTGAGGAAAAAAAATCTGAAATAAACAATCTAACCTTACACCTAAAGGAACTAGAGAAAGAAGAACAAACAAAACCCAAAGCTAGTAGAAGGAAAGAAATCATAAAGATCAGAGTAGAAAGAAATGAAACAAAGAAAACAATTGCAAAGATCAATAAAACTAAAAGGTGGTTCTTTGAGAAGATAAACAAAATTGATAAACCATTAGCCAGACTCATCAAGAAAAAGAGGGAGAGGATTCAGATCAATAAAATCAGAAATGAAAAAGGAGAAGTTACAACAGACACCACAGAAATACAAAGTATCCTAAGAGACTACTACAAGCAACTCTATGCCAATAAAATGGACAACCTGGAAGAAATGGACAATTTCTTAGAAAGGTATAACCTTCCAAGACTAAACCAGGAAGAAATAGAAAATATGAACAGACCAATCACAAGTAATGAAATTGAAGCTGTGATTAAAAATCTTCCAACAAACAGAAGTCCAGGACCAGATGGCTTCACAAGTGAATTCTATCAAACATTTAGAGAAGAGCTAACATCCATCCTTCTCAAACTCTTCCAAAAAACTGTAGAGGAAGGAACACTCCCAAACTCATTGTACGAGGCCAGCATCACCCTGATACCAAAACCAGACAAAGATACTACAAAAGAATAAAACTACAGACCAATATCACTGACGAATATAGATGCAAAAATACTCAACAAAATACTAGCAAACAGAATCCATCAACACATTAAAAGGATCATATACCATGATCAAGTGGCATTTATCCCAGGGATGCAACGATTCTTCAATATACGCAAATCAATCATTCTGATACAGCATATTAACAAACTGAAGAATAAAACAATATGATCATCTCAATAGATGCAGAAAAAGCTTCTGACAGAATTCAACACCCATTTATGATAAAAAAAGTCTCCAGAAAGTGGGCATAGAGGGAACCTACCTCAACATAATAAAGGCCATATATGACAAAACCACAGCCAACATCATTCTCAATGGTGAAAAACTAAAGGCATTTCCTCTAAGAAAAGGAACAAAACAAGGATGTCCACTCTCACCACTATTATTCAACATAGTTTTGAAAGTCCTAGCCATGGCAAGCAGAGAAGAAAAAGAAATAAAAGAATTCAAATTGGAAAGAAGAAGTCAAACTGTCAATGACTGCACATGACATGATACTATACATAGAGAATCCTAAAGGTGCCACCGGAAAACTACTAGAGCTAATCTATGAATTTGGTAAAGTTGCAGGATACAAAATTAATGCACAGAAATCTCTTTCAAGCCTATACACTAATGATGAACAATCTGAAAGAGAAATTAAGGAAACACTCCCATTTACCATTGCAACAAAAAGAATAAAACACCTAGGAATAAACCTACCTAGGGAGACAAAAGACCTGTATGCAGAAAACTATAAGACACTGATTAAGAAATTAAACATGATACACAGATGGAGAGATATACCATGTTCTTTGATTGGAAGTATCAACATTGTGAAAATGACTATACTACCCAAAGCAGTCTACAAATTCAATGCAATCCCTAACAAATTACCAATGGCATTTTTTACAGAACTAGAACAAAAAGTCTTAAAATTTGTATGGAGACACAAAACACTCTGAATAGCCAAAGAAGTCTTGAGGGAAAAAAGTGGAGCTGGAGGAATCAGACTCCCTGACTTCAGACTATACTACAAAGCTACGGTCATCAAGACAATATCGTACTGGCCCCAAAAGAGAAATATAGATCAATGGAACAGGATAGAAAGCCCAGAGATAAACCCATGCACCTATGGTCAACTAATCTATGACAAAGGAGGCAAGGATATACAATGGAGAAAAGACAGTCTCTTCAGTAAGTGGTGCTGGGAAAACTGGACAGCTACATGCAAAACTGGACAGCTATATGCAAAAGAATGAAATGAGAACACTCCCTAACACCATACACAACAATAAAGTCAAAATAGATTCGAGACCTAAATGTAAGACTAGACACTATAAAACTCTTAGAGGAAAACATAGGAAGAACACTCTTTGACATAAATCACAGGAAGATCTTTTTTGATCCACCTCCTAGAGTAATGGAAATAAAAACAAAAATAAACAAATGGGACCCAATGAAACTTAAAAGCTTTTGCACAGCAAAGGAAACTATAAACAACACGAAAAGACAACCCTCAGAATGGGAGAAAATATTTGCAAATGAAGCAAATGACAAAGGATTAATCTCCAAAATATATAAACAGCTCATGCAGCTCAATACTAAAAAAACAAACAACTCAATCCAAAAATGGGCAGGGGGCTTCCCTGGTGGTGCAGTGGTTGAGGGTCCGCCTGCCGATGCAGGGGACACGGGTTCGTGCCCCGGTCCAGGAAGATCCCACATGCCGCAGAGCAGCTGGGCCCAAGAGCTGTGGCCGCTGAGCCTGCGCGTCCGGAGCCTGTGCTCCACAACGGGAGAGGCCACAGCAGTGAGAGGGCCGCATACCGCAAAAAAAAAAAAAAAAAAAATTAAAAAAACAAAAACAAAAAAAATGGGCAGAAGTCCTAAGTAGACATTTCCCAAAGAAGACATACAGATGGCCAAGAAGCACATGAAAAGCTGCTCAACATTGCTAATAGAGAAATGCAAATCAAAACTACAATGAGGTATCACCTCACACCAGTTAGAATGGGCATCATCAGAAAATCTACAAACAAGAAATGCAGGAGAGGGTGTGGAGAAAAGGGAACCCTCTTGCACTGTTGGTGGGAATGTAATTGACACAGCCACTATGGAGAACAGTATGGAGGTTCTGTAAAAAACTAAAAATAGAATTACCATATGACCCAGCAATCCCACTACTGGGCATATACCCAGAGAAAACCATAATTCAAAAAGACACATGCACCCCAATGTTCATTACAGCACTATTTACAATAGCCAGGACATGGAAGCAACGTAAATGCCCATCGACAGATGAATGGATAAAGAAGATGTGGTACATATATACAATAGAATATTACTCAGCCATAAAGAGGAACGAAATTGGGTCATTTGTAGAGACGTGGATGGATTTAGATACTGTCATACGGAGTGAAGTAAGTCAGAAAGAGAAAAACAAATATAGTATATTAACGCATATATGTTGAATCTAGAAAAATGGTACAGATGAACTGGTTTGCAGGGCAGAAATTGAGACACAGATGTAGAGAACAAATGTATGGACACCAAGGCGGTGGGCGGTGTGTGTGTGTGTGTGTGTGTGTGTGTGTGTGTTTGATGAATTGGCAGATTGGGATTGACATGTATACACTAATATGTATAAAGTGGATAACTAATAAGAACAAGCTGTTTAAAGAAATAAATAAAATTAATTAAAAAAAAAACAAAAAACACATGTGCTCAAGAAAAAAAAAAGAAGTTAAATGTGTTACTCATAGGCATAGAGTAATTCAGTGGCAAGGAGAAATTTCATACCCAGGTATGTGTGGCCCCATAGCTGCACTATTTTTAACACGCCATATTACCAGCGTGGGAGAAGGGCTCTGCAGAAAGAAAAGCAGTATAAAAAAGTGAAGTATGGGTTCTTCAAAAACTAAAATTAGAACTGCCATATGATCCATCAATTCCACTCCTGGGCATATATCCAAAGAAAAAGAAAGCACTAATTCAAAAAGATCAGAATTCAAAGGACACCCCAATGTCCATGGCAGCATTATTTACAATAGCCAAGATATGGAAGGAACCTAAGTGCCCATCAAGAGATGAATGGATAAAGAGGATGTGAGATATATCTATATCTATACAGATATAGACATATAGAAATTGGGTTGGCCAAAAAATTCATTCGGGTTCTTCCATAAGATGTTATGGAAAAACCCAAATGAATTTTTTGGCCAACCCAATACATATACACAATGTAATACTATTCAGCCATAAGAAAGAGTGAAATTTTGCCATTTTCAACAACATGGATGAACTTGGAGGGTATTATGCTTAGTGAAATAAGACAGATAGAGAACATACCGTATATATGTTGTATGATATCACTTATATGTGGAGTCTAAATAATAAAACTAGTGAATATTACAAAAAAGAAACAAACTCACAGATATTAAGAACAAATTAGTGGTTACCAGTAGCGAGAGGGAAGGGGGAAGAGGTATGACAGGGATAGGGGATTAAGCGGTACAAACTACTATGCATAAAATAAATAAGCTAAAAGGATATACTGTACAGCACATTGAATATAGCCAACATTTTATAATAACTATAAATGGAGTATAATCTTTAAAAACTGTGAAGCACTATGCTGTACACCTGAAACATATAATACTGTAAATCAACCATACCTTAAAAATTTTTTAAAAATAAAAGAAAGTGAACTATGGCTTCTAACAACAAACTTTACCTACTGCAAAATAATAGTGGTTTGAATTCCAGAATAGGTAATTATAAATAAATTATTATATATTGAGCACAAACTACATGTGTGTATACATATATATACACATATATACACAGTAATAATAATGATGACACATACTATTGAGTATCTATTATATAGTAGGCAACATATTTTACATACCCTGTTTAAGAATGACTATTCTCATAATAAAAATGAGGAAACTATGTCTAAAAGATTTTAAATAATTTTCCAACCATGACGTAATTCTAAGTGGTGGAGCTACATAAACTAGTCTGTGCTTTCCTCTCTTGGTATAGTGCCTCCCTAATAGCCCCAAAAGGATTAAGTTTAGTAGGAGAAAATGGTATGAGACTAGAAAATGAATCCTTAATGATGTCAGTAAGAAACAACAGATTCCTCATCACTATATATAATCAGTTGTATGTACATACATCTATCTTTGGAAACAGAAGCATTGGAATGCTTCATGTTGTTCCTACAACTATATAATTAGCCATAAGAAGGCAGTAACTTTAAAAGTCCCTACTGTACACAAACTTCTGCTGTTGTTCTAATTTTTATAATTACTTGCAACTGCCAGCTTCCTATGTTACCCAAACCGAATGAGACATTGGGGCAGTTTACAACCTACTCAAGATCATTAGCAATGAAAACAACTACTGCAAAATCTTTTCAAGGTTTTCAAATGATGTGGTTGAGGGACCTGGTTCTAGTGTGGAGTCTTTTACTAATTCAGCATGACTTTGTATGTGTCATTTACATGATCAGATATATTTTTCCCTTCTTAACATTACAATGATAGATCTAGCATTGTCCATTTTACTGGTCTGAAAAGAACTGTACACTAGGGTCAAAAGACTCAGGTTTAAGAAAAAAAAAAAAAAAGACTCAGGTTTGAGCCTTGCCGCTTCTTAATTTTGAGACACTGATCAATTCAAATCCTTTGAGTTTTAGTTTTCTCCTTTATGAAGTTTTGCTATCTGGCTGGCCTACCTAATAGATCCTAATGTTGAGGATCAAATGAAATAATGAACTGAAAGTGTATTAAATTCTATAAAATGCTATAAGACATAAAATGATCCACATGAATTGTCTTACATATTGTAGATATATTAAATATTTATGGAATGAATAGCAGACAAGGGGCCAGTATTGAACAAGATTTAAGAGTGCTGCCCCTGAGTCCAGCAGCCTGGGTTCAAACACTGACTTCATAACCTACTAGGTGAATAAATTTGGAGAAGTTACTTAACCTCTCTGTGCCTGTTTTTTTGTTTTTTGTTTTTTTTTTGTTTTTTTTTTATGTGTAAAACTGGGAAAGTAGTATCTGTCTCTCAGGCTGTGGTAAGGACTAAATAAGACATTCCATGGACGGTGCATGGTACTGCATTCAGCACATGTAAGTATGCTACATTAAGTAGCAAAATTTTTTTTAATTAATTTTTATTGGAGTATAGTTGCTTTACAATGTTGTGTTAAATAACAAAACTTTTAATGTCATTCTTTTCCTGAGATTCAAATGAAACCAATAAAAGGAAGGAAGAGATTGAGGAGGACTCCACAGAATCACCAGTCTCTTGAAAACTTGCGAGTGTGTGGGTGAGAGGTGATTAATTATTATGGACACAGGTAGTTTGAATCAACAGCTTCTGTTCCATCCCTATTATTTCTAAAGGGATAAGGAAACAACACTATCAGGGAGATTATCCAAGAACATAGCAAGCCGCCTCTCTTAATTTCCCACCTCCTTCCCATTGCTCTCTTTTTCTAAAATCCCAAAGGAATACTGAAAGTCAAGGACAATAGGAGAAACAGGATGGTTAAAAAAAAATTAGGTAGGATATGCCAGTCATTTTTCCTGTCTTATTTATGACATGTAGCATAACTGGATAATTAAACACATGCAGACGATGTTCTTTTCTCTACTGAGAACATCCTTCCCTCCTCTGCCTGCTTGATGAACCTCAGAACGTCTTCCAATATCCAAGAGGTCTTCCCGGCCATGTAGGCTGGCCCGAGGTCCCCTCTTCCACTGTGTTCAGGAATCCCTAAAGCCCTTCTGTGGCTACATTTTATCAAACACTAAAACTATCTGATTACCTGTTGGTGAAATCTTTCCAGAATATAAGTTCCTCATGTCTTCCTCAAAGACAACGACCAAACTCATCTTTATATCCCTGAGGGAATACCTGGCATATATTAGCACTCAATAAATGTTTACTGAAGTAGACTAAATTGTTTTTCTTCTTGATCATGTTAATAGATCTTAAACTTTAAATCACTTTTGAGAGAAGTCAAAAATCTAGTCTATAATTTTCTAGACCAAACTTATTACTCATAACGTTTTATAGATAATTTCTAATGACACAAAACAAACATCTGTTAAGCTTCAGAGTAAAAAAAAAAAAAAAATCATTCTACACAATACAGAAGCTCTTAACTTGCTACCATTTTTTTGTAAAGCTATCTGGTGTTGACTTAGATTTATTTTTATTTTATTTTTTGCTGTACGCGGGCCTCTCACTGCTGTGGCCTCTCCCATTGCGGAACACAGGCTCTGGACGCGCAGGCTCAGCGGCCATGGCTCACGGGCCCAGCCGCTCCGCGGCATGTGGGATCTTCCCGGACCGGGGCACGAACCCGTGTCCCCTGCATCGGTAGGCGGACGCTCAACCACTGCGCCACCAGGGAAGCCCTTGACTTAGATTTATAATACAACTTAAAAGGATTCATTCCTGTTGGTTAACTTTGTGTATAGCCCTCTGATAGAATGCCCACTTCTGTTCTGACTGCCTGCTCTTACGATTGCCCTGAAGCTAAGTTCCTTAGGCATAGAGATGGAGTTATTTATTAACAAATTATATTCATTGCTCAGAATAGGCTCTTCTTACTAAAAAGGGAAAGGATGAATACTCCCCTGGTACAATTATAGTTAACTGTAAAACAGCTGTTTCTGTTTTTCTACTTTGTTTACCTAACTCTTCCATTCAATCAAGAAAACTTTCTTCCATGGTAGAGAAAAGTTACCTCTGGAACTCTTTGCCCGGGTTTTGTGCCGCTTCCCTAAGACCATAGACTGCTTGGCTACTTTCACAGGATGACTGGTAATTTGATCATTTGTACCTACACTGATTTCTTACATATATACCACACATATTTCTTTTTTATATTCCACACAAATCATAAGTAACAACTATAAAGCTATATGACAAAATGAACAGTTTATAAGTCATTTATTTTCTGGACAGACACAAGTTCTAGGACTGCATTTCACAAGAATTTATTTTTCTTCACTTCTCTGGCCATAGCCTTTTATGAATATTCTATTACTAATTAGAATTTTGTTTGACAAAATCTAAGCACATCTTCTGTCCAAACCCTCATATGGCACAAAATTAAGAATAAAAGTATTGTGTTTCCTCCTTGACATGTGCACAGTCCACGTGAAACAATGGTACATGCTCAGTTGTTTATATATGCAAGCAATATTCTTGAATATGCAATGCTTATGTGAGTGTGTATTCCTGGATATAGAAAGGAAAACATTTAAAATTAAAACAAAAATGTACCTTATAGTCGACTGAAATGGGCATTTCCAGGAAAAGATTGGAAGTAGCAAAAAGTCAGTACTCAGGAATAATAGGGATAAAATTGGGTAAGGTTACAATGTAAAGTATAGGAGTATCTTCATCTTTGGTTGGGTAAGGATAATGGCAGAACTGGGTGCATCTACCTTCCCTCAGCCAAAGAATTATGGGTGCCTCTGGATGTATTTAAATATTTGTGCGTTCATACTCTTGTACACTGTTAAGTAGTCATTGATGGTTATACAAAGTAGGACACACATTCTCTTGCTAAATAATACAATAGCGATTTCGTTAAATTTGTCATTACTGAAAATTGTACTGTAGGAAATACACTAGCCAATCACCTTCAGAACCATTCAATTTGCTCATGTCCATCTAGAATGAAAGGCTTGCTGCACTGCTGTGTTTAAGACTGGGTAATGACTTTAAATCTGGGACACAGATTCTTTTTGCATGTCCAATCAATTTGTTAGGAATCTGATCCTGTGCTAATAGGGCTGTGTGCATTAAAATTCATTCTTTGAAAATTTTATATGAACTGGATGCTGTATACAGCCTTCAAACTCCATGAATTTGGCCTTGCCTTGCCCTGCCCTTCCCTTCCCTTCCCTTCCCTTCCCTTCCCTTCCCTTTCCTTTCCTTTCTTTCCAAGAGTTTATATTTTTTGAGAAGGAGTCTATTGCTTTCAGAGGCATAAACTGAAGACTAGAAAATGTTCATGTACTGGTGCTGTGAATTCCTAAGTTAGTGTGTGTTGATTGTAAAGTAACCAGATTCAAATACTGGGGCAAGTATATTGCCCCAACTTCTGAGGAAGTTCATGCAGTCTTAAAATACTTTAATTTTAAAGTATTATTTACAATTAAAAAGTATTAAAGAGGGCTTCCCTGGTGGCGCAGTGGTTGAGAGTCCACCTGCCGATGCAGGGGACGCGGGTTCGTGCCCTGGTCCGGGAGGATATCATGTGCCGCGGAGCGGCTGGGCCCGTGAGCCATGGCCGCTGAGCCTGCGCGTCCAGAACCTGAGCTCCGCAACGGAAGAGGCCACAACAGTGAGAGGCCCGCATACCGCAAAAAAAAAAAAAAAAAAAAGATTGAACCACCAGTCATCAAGCAAAAGAAGCCAGTAAGGAGTCCTAAGCTGTCAAGTCCTTGAAGGCAGGATGTATACTTTACTGTCTTACCTTTCTGCTCAACATATCATTACATACGTGGTTGTGCAAGTCCTTGAAAATATTTTTTGAATTGAATTAATTGATTGGATTATGTAACTGATCACCCTGCTCAGAGTGAAAATTCCTCGAATCAACCAAAGCCACACTGTTACTTACTGGCATGTTCTGACTTTCAATCATAACGTGAAAAGGCAGGATTGCTATTTACTATACCATTTGAAACCCTTGAATCCTCTGGAAAAATTAGACAGGGTATAAATAAATGCCTAATTAAATAAAATTAGGAAGTTATACATGCTTCACATATTATTTATTGGTCTCTCTCCAGAATTTTAGGTTATCAAAAGATACTCCTTTGTCTATGTATAAACAGATAGAAACAGACAGTAGGTGATGCTCACAGACTGAGAAAATGAGAGACAAATCTGAAGCATATTTGGACCGTGAATTAGGGTTAGAAAGTGGAAAGAAGTTTTGGAGACAGAGAGAGAGAGCTCTTGATGAGCTGAATTTTCTGACTCCTCTCTTCTGCATCCATGGATCTTTTTCCCATGATTCTCCCTTCCTTCCTCTAATTCACACAGTCTTTTCTCTGGGCAAAGCTCTAGGGGCAATCATGAGGAAGAAAAATCTCTACGACTCACTCAGTGCTCCCTCAGCTCATTTCTGTAAAGTTAGCAGGTACTCCTTATAACAAAGGGGTCAAGTACATCATGGACAGGTGGAGAGGGAGGAGAGTTCACGCTGCTACACTCTGTTCTCACCACACAGAAGGAGTTACTTTTGTAGCTGTGGTTCATGTTACCTAATTTGCCACAAATTAATAAAATAATTTGCTAAACTATATATTCTTCACTATGGATCAGAATTTAAAATTTTGAAATACTCTGTAACTGAGCTTTTGTCACGTCCCCGCCAGGACTGACTTAACAACTGGGGATACTTTTCTACTTACTTTTTCCTGTGTATCTATCTGTCTGTCTGTTTGTCTATCTTTTCTACCTATAACCTAAAACATTTTCCTATAGGGACGAATGTGACACTCTTTTCTTAGAAAAGAAATAGGTAAATAATTTAAAAGAACTGAACGACAAATACCTCAGAGTTTCTCCAATCTTAATGATGATTTAGGTCTTAAATTTTCTGCATGTATATTGTGTATTTTTAAAAATTAAAAAAATAATCATTTAAAAATGCTTCCATTATGAAGCTATTCAGTATCTGCAGTCTTGCCTCCTAAAATGCTGAACTCTTGAGAGCCGGGCCCATTTTTTATTGGTTTTCAATTATCTTTACCTATATCTGATTATCAACACTTGGCAAATACAGTTTTGATGGCAGATGATTTACATTTCATTGTATATATTTATGTTTTGATCAGCATGTAGAAACTTGACCACACATTAGAATATTAGAAATTACCGAGCATTGTATTGCCAACTCCGCAGGAAGCTTTAAGACATATATCAACATTTCCTAAGAAGTCAGCTGTAAATACTTACTCAGTAAATGAGTGATTTATTTTAGAAAAAGAAAGGTTATTTAAAAAGAAAATTCTGGAGTGAATTCTCAAATACCAACAACTCATCAAAATGGATTTTGCTATTGAAAATAGAAAGAATGCCTTAGTTTGGGGGTATAGATTGGGTCTTTGACCCATCTGGGTATGAAACTGAGCCGGACCCTTCAGGGTCCTGTAGGGTATATGACCCTCACCCTGGTGTCCCCCCTCTCTTCAAGTAAAAGGCTTTGCTTTAATCCCTCAGGCCTCCCTTCAGTCTGCTGGCTCGAGGGTTAACGATTGGAAGAATGTGAACCTGTGGTAACAAAGAATAACAGTTGGGCCTGGAGAACTGGTAACAATACAAACAATAAATCAGCCATATAGCAGGGTCACAGAATCTTTAGTTCTTCCCTAAGGTACATAGATAACAATGTCTGACACACATTCCTAATTTTTTTTAATAGAAATCAGACTCCCACCAGATGGAAACTGCTGACCACAAGCATGTAGACCCCAGACCCATTAGAACCAGAAGGTTGATAATTGAGATTCCTGAAACATCACCCTGTTACCTCACCGTCAACCAATCAGAGGATTGTCCACAAGCCAATCACGCACCCTGTGACTCTCTTCTTCATATTGTCTTTCAAAACCCTTCCCTGAAAGCCACTGGGGAGTTTGGTTCTTTCAAGCATGAGCTACCAGTTCTCCTTGCTTGGTGCCCTACAATAAACACTATACTTTCCTTCATCACAGCTGGATGTCAGTAGGTTGGCTTTGCTGCACATTGGGGGAGTAGACCCAAGTTCGGTTCAGAAACAGGTGCATTTAGCAAATTACAGTCAGCCCACCATATCCATGGGATCTGCACCCTCAGATTCAACCAACCACAAATCAAAACTCTTTTAAAAAATCCAGAAAGTTCCAAAAAGCAAAATTTGAATTTGCCACACACTAGCAACTATTTACATAGTATTTACATTATATTTACAACTATTTACATAGCAGTTACATTGCCTTAGGTATTGTAAGTAATCTGGAGATAGTTTAATATATAAAGAAGGATGTGCCTAGGTTATATGCAAATACTACGCCATTTTATATAAAGGACTTGAGCATCCTCAGATTTTGCTATCTGTGGTGGGGCTGGGGGAGGGGAGGTACCTTAGAACCAATCATCTGTGGATACCAAGGGATGACTGTATGTTTCTAAAATCCACTGAAATAATATAATCTCATAAAGCTTTCACTTAATATTTAGGTATTTCTGCTCCCCTTGCTTCTGACCTCCTGTGAAGTGTTTTCAGACCTTACACTATTAAATTGGAGTTATATGTATGCTGAGGTTTTGAAAATCCAATATTTTATCAGTCACCAGTTCTCAAGGAGCTAGTATGGTAACCTAGATTTAAGTATCACTACTAAAATCTGTAGTACATTTCAACTGTCTTATCAGTTAGCCTGGAAATCTCACAGGCTACAAGCATATTTTAAACAGATAATGTTGCCATTAACATAAAAAATAAGGCACTCCATATTCAAGAGGAAGAGACTTAAGAAAACAGTTACAGATACATATTTACATAAGTAATATATATTTCACACACTAGACTAACTTGTGTATGCCTGTTATTGTCAGATCTGTTTAGAATGACATTTCAATTTGAAGCACTTCATATATAAAGAGCTTTCTGCTGAGGGTGGGCTGCAGAAACTTTGGATTCGGATAAAAACGCACAACCCACAGACCTTGAGGTTTAAGCCATATCAAATTGTAGTGAAATAAACAGGTGTAACCACACAAGAAAAAACAGTAGCTTTGCTGGCCATGTGAGATGCTTCCTGTGTGTATGCAACAGCTGAAATATTACCATTTCAAGGAGCCCTGCCTTCTTTTTTCTTCTAAGAAAAGTCTGCCACCTGCACAGTTTCTGCAGAACACCTCAGAAGATATCTTTCACTTACCTGAAAGAAAGAACAACAACAAAAAACCATTTAAACATCATTTCATGATGAATTTGTTTTTGCAATCGTAAGTTAAAAACCCTTGCGTTATATAAAAGACATGTTTCTAAAACGTTGTATATGCATTGAAGTTTTGTAAATCAAATCCTACTTTCCCCTTGTCCTGACATTATAGCTTTAGATTATTTTTGATAATTTGATAGTTTGTTGGTCATCCTCCCTGATAAAATCATTTAAATATCTTGCATAGAGCAGATTTTCTTGTACTACAAGAAAACAATGTCTCAATCAAATGCGGAAGGCAGACATCGCCTGGCTTCTTGATATATTTAATCATTTAATCAGTCTTTCATTCCTTCATTTATTCAACAAATATATATTGACCTTATTGTGTGCTGGCCACTTTGCTAGGCCTGGAGGTGATCAAAACACTCACCCTGACCTTAAACATCCTGTATTGCATCTAATCATTCTTACCAGTCAGCTGTCCATCTGTCAAAAAGGACTATACTCAGAAGCCCCTGGCCCCTTAGTCCCTGGACATACTCAAAAGTCTAACACAGAAAAGCTGTATCTTTCTCTGGCCTTCAGTTTTATGCTTAGTTTGCAACATTACTGTAAAGACATGTTTTTTTTTTGCCAGAGAAACACGGTCCAAAACAGAACAGGGAAACTCAGGGACATAGTAGTAAATAGCATATTAGCAATCTGACAAATCATCAGGAGGGACCTGTACTGCTTAGATCATAGATGCTCATACCCAGCATCTAGCAATCCCCCAGCATCAGCACCCCTACATCTGGCACTTCTCTCTGGCACCTTTTATGGTGCACTGAGACTTTTCAAAGGTCCTTGGCTTAACTGAACTGTGACTCCCCATTCCTCCACATGAGAATGCCTCCAATTACCATCCAATTCACACATCTTTTATGCTACAAACCAGATGAGCCAAACAGGGCAGTCCCAGTCTCTAGAGGAAAAAAAAAAAAAATCACTTCCTGCTTTAGATGAAAGCTGTGTTGGTCCTACTGGGGATTTATACTCTGGAATTTCCTATCTGCCACTGGATGTTGCTGATTTATATTCTATCTTAACATCCACAATGAGAATTGGAGGCTCTTGGCTTTCATCTCACCCAATCTGAAAACAAGGAATGAGTTCCTTTCAGTGGGCATGTGACAAATGAAGCTGTTATCAACATACAGTAGAACTTACCAGAGCTATCACAGAGGTTTGTGAGCTGAGCCCCTATGTTTTAGCCCCTGCATGTAGCTGCTGTTTTGTCGGACACTCAGCAAATGCACTCTAGTAAATGAAAACGATTAGATGGGATTTAGTGTGTGAGGTGACCCCTAGGATGACTGCATTTAGGAAGGCAGCTAGGACAGCAAGGAACAACTTTCTGGATTCTTAGGGTCTACTTGCGTGGAAGATATGTGTCTTCTTCACTTAAGCCTTTCAAGGTGTTTATCTGACTCATTTGGTTTTGAAGTAAGTAAAGAGTTTTAAAGATGCAAGTTCTTAAGAGGTATCAAATGGTAAGATTCCTTTATAACACCACTAGTTATTAAATGCATGTGTATGTCTTAAGAAAGCACTATGAAAATATAAAGTGCTTTTCCACACACTACTACATTTGTCCTCATGTTACCAAGAGCCAATGGATGAACATCAACAAATCCCTATATAAAGTAAGTATGCATATCTAAACCTATGTACTGGTACTAAAACAGGATTACACTGTATTATAAATTGCCACACTCTGACTTGGGAGGAAGAAAAATGAGATGCTGAATGCTCATGTGGCTGTACGTGCCTTTGAATACTGACTTGTCTCAGTCAAAAATCTTCAGATTAAGTAAAGCAACCAGGCACACTCTGTGATACCCAAGCCTAATCTACCATAATTGTATTTCTTGGCCAAAATACCAACCATCCGATGCACAGTGAACTTGAGGCTAGTATATTTTAATGTAGTTTGTAAGGGGCCATAATAAAGCCAGGAAAGGAATAATAATGAAGCTTGATAACTTCTTTCATATTCGCAAGACTTCAAAATTTTTTGAAGCCAGTAATAGCTTTTAAAAATAGCGGGTAGAGCTTCCCTGATGGCGCAGGGGTTGAGAGTCCGCCTGCCGATGCAGGGGACGCGGGTTCGTGCCCCGGTCCGGGAAGATACCACATGCCGCGGAGCGGCTGGGCCCGTGAGCCATGGCCGCTGAGGCTGCGCGTGTGGAGCCTGTGCTCCGCAACGGGAGAGACCACAACAGTGAGAGGCCCGCGTACCGCAAAAAAAAAAAAAAAAAAAATAGCGGGTAGAGGCTGCTGAAGGTGATTTGGGTGGAGTTGGAAAGAGAAGCAATCTGATATTCTTGAGGCAGAATCATGGAGTGATTAAATGAGTATGCTCTGGAGTCAGAATTCCTGGCTTTGAAAAGTTACTTACACTGTATAATCCTCAATTTTTGCATCTGTGACATGGTAATAATCCCTATACCTACCTCACGATAGTGTCTAGCCTATGCCTGCTCACAAGATCCCAGTACACGTTAGCTATTATTCTTATTTTCTCTTGGATAATCTCAGCTCCATCTTTGCTTTGTTGTGCAGAAGGTGAGTTGGAGGTAGAAAATGTAGAAGGGACTAAATATACACAAGTTTTCCTTTATGGCTGGGCACAGAATCGGCTGATTGACCATCTCTTTGGCAATGGCTTAGGGAAGTCACTAAGGGAGGGAGGTATCACTGAGAGACGAGGATGAAAAGGACGCATTGTAACTGTGTGCTCTTCCCTCTCTGCTTCCTTAACGTTTCATAGGCAGGTTCTCATGGCTTCCTATGATGAGCTTGGAAAAGGGGTGCGCTGAGCACATGGAAGCAGGTATGGGTAGAAGCTCAGGTAGAATCTCTTAGCTCGCAGGGCAGGCACAGCATTCTGAGTCTCGGCGTTACGGGGAGGATCACTAGTAAAACTTTCTGGCCACGCAGTAAACTAAACACCTTTTTTTTTTAGGTTGTCACTGAAATAAAATGATAAAGTTTTAATAGTGTTTCAGTGCCTAGATTATTTTCAACAAAAAGAGAAAAAAGCGTTAGGAGAAAGTGTGACCCCACGGCAGGTCAGCCTTTGTTTCTAGAGCCTGGGGCAAGGCTACAACTAGAGGTCTACATGCCATATGTCTAAATAATTAATCATTATAAAGATAACCGTTAATAAAACATATTTTATCCTCCCACCTTGACAACATAGCTTCATAATGACCTGTAAGGCTGGATTAAAATTTAAAAGTCTAAGACCACTTGGAATTCTGTACCAGAACATATGGTACCACAAAGAAAACTGGCCCTGACCCTAACCTCTGAGCCACGGGCTTCCTCCTGTTTCTTTCCACCCCTGGCTCAATCAACACTGTGAGGAGACTCACATCCATGTGGACACCCATAGGTTACACATCCAAGCTTTAGCTACATCCCACGCAAACAACTGCAACGTTGGCCACCCCTCTGGCCTATACATGCACACACTAGTGGTACAGTTTGCCCTTGCAAGAACAGACCCAGGGAAGAGTTCCTGCCAGACCCTGATATCAGGCTCAGGGCTTCTTGGGCAGGGAATTTTGGAGTCCTCTGAACCTAGATCACAGCCTAGAAGGGGTGGCACAGGCCCTGGGTGGGCATATATCTTTGACCCCCAAAGATTCCTCACCCCTTGAGGGGGTGTAGTTGATGGAGGGGAGGATGCTCTAAAGCAGGAAACTCATGGAGGGATCCTCCTTACCCAGAGCTAAGAGTCATACGGCTCCATGGAGTCTCGGATAACATCCACAAGGGAGAAGAAAATACGACTTTCTAAGAATAACCAAGGTCATTGTTGCCTTCCAAGTGTATAGTGAACATCAGCCTTAGAAGGCTCACTACCACACACTCTAACTGCATCCCTACTGCCTCTCTCCTTGTCGGCATTGTTTTTTCTTATTGCCCCCTTCCGACTTTGCGATTCTCTCTCAGTTTTCAATAGGAACTTTACCACGCGGAGAGCACAATGGGGCAGGTGCTTAACAGCTGCAGCTAAATAAGGACAAGACAATTTAACCCAAAGTGTCTTCTCCAAGGAACCCTGGGAATATGAAGAATAAGTACCAAAACTGGAATTTGGCCAGGCGTTGAAACTAACCCTGCCACTCATGGGATCCTCAACCATCACCCATGATGGGTTTTAAGCCTTGGGTTTTAAGTCTCCTCTGAAGGATGTAGGTACAAGAACCCAGGACTACAAGTGTAAGAAGCAAACAGGTCAGTACCAATTCATGAATACCATTCTTGCAAGGATAGTTTTCAAAGGAAAGCTCTCACTGGAAGTTCCACATAAATCAAAATCATAAATAAATAATATTGTATAAGTACTAAATGGACCTAGCATCCCTAAGATAGTTTACTCAAAGCTTCAGGCATTCTAAAATCAGATTTGTTTTGATGTTCTTCAGGCTCCATTTTTTTTACTTCATGACAATGAAACAAAACTTTCCTTAAAACAGACAAGTATGAATCACTGCTACCTCGGGTAAATGCCCCTCACATTTCCTGAAAAAGTCACCTTCTGAACTTAATGTTATCAAAACAACAGCAGGAAAACTCTAAACTCTTGTTAAGTAACCATTAATTATTTATCCAAAGAGCCCATTGCTTATGAGTAAATGTAATTCTTGGCCCAGAGGAAAAAAAAACAACCAACAATTCTTTCTTTTTTTTTTTAATGTGTTGAGGCCGCTGAGGTATAATTGCAAATTTTTATCAAAGGGAGTCTACAGAAGTGCTGTGGAAAGGCAGAATTTGGCCTATATTATCTACATGAATGGACTATACTGCCTATGTGAATATTGTTGGCCTGAATGATGATACAACCATAGCAACTCTACTCTCATCTGGTATTCATATTAGTGGATTAGGAATTTACGTAGCTGAAACTGCAGAATGAAAAAGTAAACAAGATTAGTACACTTAAATACTATAAAAGACTAAAAGTATAACGAGGATAGTCTTATACTTAAATGACTCTTTATAATTAAAAAAAACGTTAACCATCTATCTCATTTCCTCCACAAGACAACCATGTGCAATGCTGTGTCTAGGAAACATTCTCATCCATCATCTGTCTTTTACAGTTTTCTGTTCCATCTCTAAAGCATAAATGGAGAATCACCTCCATTGATAAAAAGAGGGAATAGAGCCAGGACTTGACTCTTGTTTTTTTCCACCAGGCTTCATTTTTTCCAAGAGCAACCTCTGGAATTTACACATAGAGGTAAACACTGTGTATGCCTTAAATTACATTTCTTTACCTGGAAACTTCTTCATACCTTTTTCTCCCCAAATTAAAGGACGAGACCATGGGGAAGAAGCATATGCTTGGCCAGTTATGAAAACAAACTCGTTTCAAGAAACTTTCCCTTCCCTTTATTTCATCTTCTGTGTTATCATCATTTCCATCTTCTTCTCAAGTTCCTCTAATTGACTTAATGGAATTATTCCTTTGTTCTAATTCCCTTATATTATAATATTTATGTATGAATTTACTTATTTTTATTCGTTAAGTCCCTCAAAAGGTCAGATGACAAACTCCTTGCCTTTGACTGTTGCATTATACATATTTCTATTTCTGGTTCTTTAGGACTTTGGGACGAACCAAAATTAGCATCAAGGATTTAAACTATATGAACAATGGCATTTAGTAAAACCTTTGCCATGTTTTCATGTGAATATACCTACTAGCGTGATTTATATAAAAATTTACTTAATTCTGATGGTTCTTTCTAAATTTCACCATCCTCTCCTCCACAAACTCACACCAAACTATTTAGTTTGCTTTCTTGGATACCCACTGCCTCAGAGGTAACTGACTTGCTTCTATTCTTTTCCTGTCATCAATTTAAAATACTTCTATTCTATAGATGAAGTTAAAAGAAATTAAGAAACTTTCCTGAGGTCATAGAGCTAGTAAGATTGAGCCAGGAATTAAGTCAGTTGCCGGATGTGAAAGACCTTCCTCTTGACCACCCTGCATTTCTGCCTTTAGGAAACAGCCTCACTCCTCACCATCTGCTTTCTTTTTTTCTTCATTCCATCTATAAACCACAAATGGGAAAAAGGCAATGAAGCATAAAGCAGTGAAAGGAAAAGGGATTTATGAATATTTTCTTCAATATTACAGCAATTGGTACGTGTGTAATAGAGTGAGGCGATTCGCATGCTTGTCCCTGGTGTTCTCCACCAGTGATTCTGATTTTGCACATGCCACAGATCAGGCCCCATGATCAAGGTCTTTTCTCTCACATTCATGTATCCATTACCTAGGAACCATCCCAAGTTTCATTCCGCTGAAATGCTAATCTGCTCACACCCAGGTTTTACAGGTAACTAACCTGGCTTCATTCGCTGCCACCCCTGAGAGCCGAAGATGCTGAGAGAGTTGTCTCTTTAGCAGCTACATCATCTCCGTAACTACTGTGCTTCATCCTTTGCATCCCCCGCTCCCCCTTACCACTCCCCACCCCGTTTCCAGCAGGGATGGAGGAGTAAATTACATTATATTCCTCTGCTCCATAAACTATGTCAATTTCTGTGGAAAAAATATTAAATATGGTAATTTACTCTCTCTTTTTCTTAATCCATTACGTTCTCTAACCTCAGTCACACCGACCCTGGAAAGAAAGCAACTGCAAAGGCATCTGGGTAATGTCATTATGATAATTTGCTGGCACGAATCTGTAGAAATCACAAAGTAGCTATTCGAGTGGGGAATCTCTGGGAAAAAGCATGGTACCCCTCCCCCTCAGTCCTCTCTGCACCTGCAGTCCACTTCAGCGGAGCTCTGTCTTTGTCGTTTGGAGACTGTGACCCAACACGTGCACCTCTCTCACCTGAAGAAGTGATTGGCAGGGTCGGACTTGATCTTCTGAACTAGGGGCAGAACACAGAAGAAAGAGAACTCTAGTAGGGAATCGGGTGCCTCCCTGGGAGGGATGCTCACCGGATGATCTGACAGCAATTATTGGGAGCATATTTCACAAAATGGGCAAAGAGGTAGCATTTCTTTAACCCACAGTAGGGGTGGTCTGTAGAGCAGGGGAAGTTTAATATAATGATAATACAACACAAAGCTGAGTAATGAGGTTGCCATTTTGTTTCTCTGACCCGCCCCGTTGTTAAGCTTTCCTGTGTGTGCTTTTGTTAACATGTCAGGGATTTGTTCACCTGCCCTCAAGTGGCATCAGTGCTCAGCCCAGGATCCCCTAGGAGCCACCAGGAACCACAGAATCACAGAGTAGAAAGAGACACCAGAAGGCATTAAGTCTTTCTCTGCAGGATCTGTCTGACTCTCTGCATGTTCCAAAATGAAAGAAGGCAGGGCTGGCCACGTGGAGCAGCTACCCATCTCTCTGGTGCTAGAGTTGACCTTGCTGCTTACGAGAGGAAGGGCTGCCATGAAACACTGACACCTAAATATTCTCTTTGAACTCTTAAACATATTTGCACTTACTGCACTGTCTACATGGGTCTGGAAGAAAGTATTTTGTATCATTTCAAATCTATAGTAATGCTTAGACAGAATCACATTTATTTTAGAACTGATGATTTCATATATTCTCATTGGAATTAGGTATAAATAAATAACCCTCATCTGTCTCCAATTCAGGCATACTGCTCAGCTTGAAATTTGTCTAATAATTTGAGCAAAAATAAAAAGTAAACCATGCACAGTGATGTTTTATTTTGACATAGCCTCTCAATTTTTCTGCAGATATGAATGCGTCAATTCCATCTATGTTCTCCCACATACGTTTTGGCACAATCTCTGCATTATGACAGCAGACTTGCATTAATTATCTAAATGTTGCTTAACCCTATAGCCCCTAAAGTACATTATACAACATGGAAGGACACAAGAGGTTGTGCATACTGTTGACATTGTTAATTCACGTGTGACCGTACTGGGCTGAGAGACGTAGGAGGCAAATGTGACGGAGGGTTAAGTCTCCCAACACCTGTGCCTATCTTCTTGTTACAGTGCTGGTCACTGTAGGAACTTTATTGCATGGTGGGGTTTTTGGTGGTTGTTGTTATTCATTTGTTTAACATTTCTGAATCTAGAAAATGAGCCAGTTTGCTGTGGGTAACTATATCGCTCAGCATCGAATAGATTTCACATGAAGAGTAGGAAAGAGGATTATGGGTGTGTTAGGAGTAGAAACTAATAGAAAGCTAGATTTATGTGAAGCTTTGTTGAAAAGAATGCCAGCATAAAACCAGAGGATGGTACAGTTGTTAGCTATTAAATACAATGTAGCACAGTGAAGGTAAAACCCACCTCTGGGGCAGCCCAAGAATGATCTGAGCTGAGGGAGGACTCCCAGGCTGAGCTGCACTGTCCACTCCCTTCTGGGTCCCAGCATCACTGCTCCAATCCAGAGCCTCTTCCTCTCCCTCAGGGACAGACTGCCGCATCCTCCGTCCTCCCCAACTGCATCCGGTGCACCTCTCTTGGCCAGTCTCCAGAGTCTTCACACCTCCCCCCACGACACCAATCTAATAAGGCCAGTCCTCAGTCAGAAACACTATGTGGTACTCAATGCCTTCACAATAAATGGAAACTCTTTCACATGGGGTTCAAAGCCTTTCACAATCAGGCCACACACCTCCTGCCATTCTTTCTGGAGCCCCCCATCTATGCAGTTCTCACCCAAGCCACAGAAGACCACTTCAGGGCTTCATCAACTTTCCCACACCCATGTCTCTGGCCATAGAGTTCCTTCTTCTCGTATTGCTGTGATCTCTTTGTCAGGCCTGTTGAAACCCATCCATTCTGCCAGCTTCTGTTCAAATGTTCTTCACTCTCTGAAGTTGTCCCTGATGCCTCTCTCCTGACCTCATTCCCATCACAGGCATTTGTGTCTCCCCTGTCCCTATGCCCATAGCATCTCTTTTTTATTGACCTCCATGTCCTACTCTGCCTTGCCATCCCCTTAGCACATAGGAGCCTGTCTTCCTCCACTAGGTGGCCAGGTCCTTAAGGGCAGAGAAGGCAACTGAATGTTCTGGATGTTCTGATTCCCAGAATAGTGCCTTGCACCTAGCAGGTGCTGAGTTAATATCTGCAGACTCAAAGACTTCATTAAACTCCATTCAGAGAAACAAAGTGACTCCATTCTACCTATTCAGCAGTGCTCCACGGAAAACAGTATGGATCACTTTAACCAATATATTATGCTACATCTGTTTGGCACGTTACAATTCCCTGAGTGCAGTGGCAGAACGCAAGAAAGAAAGGAACACGCTGAAATGTCAGTGTCCCAAAGGCAGAGCTTTGACGGTGCTGGAAGCCGCTTGGGGATGTCTTCCGTTGTCTTTCAACAGGAACAGTTACCGTAGGCTTCGGTAAGGAAGAGAAAGGCAAAACATCTCTAATTTTCCCATGCCTAAAGCTCCTCTTGCTTGGCAGAAGCTCTCGATGTGTGGGAAGGCCTTTGGGACAACTCTCTCCACGGCTGCCAGGTAGCTGCTTTTCCTAAGTCTGATGCAGCTTCCTGTCAGACTCCCTCCATCCCCTTTGCCTGCCGGGTTACAGAAGGATGGATTGACATTATGTGTAAAAATAGCAGAGGTTAGATGTGAGACCCAGGTGCTTTAATATGTGAGCACTTTCAGTCCAGTCCCTCTGAGGGGAAAACCAATACAGATATTGACAAGGGAAATTTATGTTATATCTTTGTAAGACATTCCTAAAGCATCTCTAAAAACAATTTCCACAGTAGCATTTGCCTTTTCCTTTTCTATCTTGAGTACCCTCTTCTGACCATCCAGCCTCGGAGCTAAATGCAATCACAACACTGGATCCAGAAGAGTAAACAAGGGAGGTAGAGAGGAGATAAAAATCTTGCTCTTCTGCACACAGCGTTTTGAGTTAAGCGTTCAGCCAAAGTGCTTAGGCAATGAGCATCCGCTTCCAGGAGGCTAGGGGGAGCCCAAACACAGTTGAACACTCCCTGGTAAACTGAACTCATTTAAATTTTCTGTCCCACAGCTTGAGAGCATCTTTTGAAAGTATCTCCCTTCATTGGTCCAGGGAAGAGTCTAGGCATCTCTGATTGGAAGATGGAAAAGTAAACGCAGCAGAATCCCCCAGATACATTCTAGGGTTGCTTTTTTTAAATGGTGTTTGCACCAGACTGTCGGATAACACTCGGTTTCCAGCAGTTATACAAAGCCACGGCAGGAGTAACCAGGAAGATCATTTCATAGCTGGACTGGAAAATTCCATATGGAGGTAGTTTGCAATTGGCTCGTATTCTCCACCTAACCCACTTGTTCTTTTTTTTTAATATATAAATTTATTTATCTTTGGCTGTGTTTGGTCTTTGTTGTTGCGCGCGGGCTTTCTCTAGTTGCGGCGAGCGGGGGCTACTCTGTTGCGGTGCGCGGGCTTCTCATTGCAGTGGCTTCTCTTGTGGAGCATGGGCTCTAGGCATGCAGGCTTCACTAGTTGTGGCACATGGGCTCAGTAGTTGTGGCTCGCGGGCTCTAGAGCGCAGGTTCGGTAGTTGTGTGCATGGACTTCATCGCTCCACAGCATGTGGGATCTTCCCGGACCAGGGCTCTAACCCATGTCCCCAGCCTTGGCAGGCAGATTCTTAACCACTGCACCACCAGGGAAGTCCCTAACCCACTTGTTCTATTTTTAATTTGATGTCTTCTGTAATAGCACTTTTTTAACCCTTTTCAATTTGTGATTGGGCTTCATACTTCATTTATATATTCTTTTGGCTTTCAAATGCAATATATAGATAAGAGTGAGTTTGTAACATATAAATCAATAACAATATCCCTAAGACAAGTAGCCTAGAGTCAGTTCCTAATTTACCAACAGGTAGTTTGCGTATTGGTTGTTTGGAAGTCTACTCCCACCCTTTAGAAATAGGAAATTTCCTGATGGCACTTAAAAATTGCCATAATATACAATAAACTTGATCCTAACTTGAGAAGCAAAATAATATAGTAGAGTTACTTTATTAACTGTGTGAATTTTTTAGCAAGCTATTCAACGTGACTGATCATCACTCCTTAAAGTGAGGATATTCTGGGTTATTTTGAGGCTTAAATGAGAAAGCGGTTGTAAAGTGCTTACCACTTTGCTTGGCACACATAAATGCCTGATATTCTTAGCTATCCAGAACCCGACATAATGCTTGGAGCAAAATAAGTACTAAAAAAATCTTAAAAAAAAAAAAATGAATGAATACATGAAGGAAATTCCACATACAACAATATCTTCATGGGAAATATACAGGATCACATTTTCCTGACTACCTTCTCCCATCCCCTGTTCTTTTGCTAAATTGGGTGGAAGGTTCCTCTCCTTTACTATTCCTTGAATAGTAACGAGGATTCCTCCAACTCTACTCCATTTAGGCAGCTCCAAGACCCAGTAAGTATAAGGCTTTGGGTAGAAATGAGAGGGGTGAGTATCATTTGAAGGGGGGCTGTCAATGGCTCTGGTCCAGAGTAGAGGAAGGAGTATAAATACTAGTTTTGAGTCCCTCAAGCTATAAAGGAAGGAAAAAGGCTCAGATTAGGGATACAGGGAGAGCAGCCTTGAAAAGGAGAACACAACAGCATGAAGGAGTTCAGGGGGGAGAAAATCGTGTGTATTATAATTAAAAAGGCAGGAGTTCTGGGAATGCGGGGAGAGGACTGATGACATGGGTGAGGGGAGAAGGAACATGCTTAGATGGGGTCTGTAAAAGGATGGGGGCAGAGGCAGCAACAGGATGAGGTATGTCAATGTAGCAAGCAAAGGGGAAGACAAAGGGGAAGAGGAAGAAAATCTCTTTGTGGTCAGTCCTAGGAACTGTTCAGTCTCACAAGCAGGATGAACAGTAAGGCAGAAACCACACTTGGGCAGGTGGTTCAGAGGGGCTGATTATATTACTAACTCCCAAAAGGTCTTCAGCCTCTGGGGGTGGGGAGAAGTCAGTGACTTCTGTTCAGGCCAGAGAAGTTAAAAAGACACCAGGTCAGGGACAAAGCTGCAGGACAGGCTACATCACAGGCAATTACAGGACAAAGGAAGGCAGATTCCCAGTTGGAGGATGGTACCGTCAACAAAGTTCAGTGAGACAGGCTACTCAGCCACCAAACTGGAGGAAAATCACCTCTGAGACTGTAACAGCCTTGGCCCATTCAACTTATTCCCTCTTTGGGGTCTTGAAGATCAGGCCTGATGTTTCTTGCCTGGCTTCATATCATTGTTGCTGTACTCAGTGAAGTGTCCAAAGACAGGTCTACCTAACTTGAGTGGATCATATTTTCCCTCAATCTTGTGAGTAAGTCTTCCCTGCAGTCTTTTTCCTGATTTGTCATCTTCTAGAAATGCATATTCCCCTGGAGCAGAGACTAGACTTCGGTAATGAAGCCAGGCCCGGTTTGGTGTCAGCTTCTGTGACAAGGCATGAAGGCTGGACCTACTTATTGTGGAAACAAAGGACCACCTCCCACCAAAAAATAGGGATATTTGCCCAGTGAAGATTTCCCTGTTAGTGAGAATTGCTAAGCATCTTAATCGTAGGTCTAATAATTTAATAGAACATACAGAAAAATGCTACTAGCACTTCCGTACTCAAAATTACAAAAGATGATTGGACATGCTTTGCTTAACTCAAAGAAAAACGTTTCTGGATCTAGTTCCCACGTATCTGCGAGTAAGTAAAGTCTCTTGCACTTTGATTCTGTGGCATTTCATGTCATCACAAAGGTAGGGTGTACACTGGTGCCTAGAACAGCACCTGCATGAAGGAGGTGATGGGTTTTCACACTTTATATATGATGCGTGACTCAATTTGCCATCTTAAAAAAAAACAGCAACAAACAAATTTTACGAACATTTTTTATTGTTTTGATTTAAAAGAGCTAGTGAAAATTACTGAGACATGATTTCTCAGAGGGAGGTTACTAGCTCCAGAATTATATGCTCAAATAATGTGCCCCTTAGTATTCTGAAGATTTTTCCAAGACACAGAAATATTCAGTTCACTGAACACCTCACGATGTCTGAGGTTTTCTGTTTATAAACTGAAATTGCTAATTCAAACTCACAAAGTTGCTGAGAGAACTAATGAAATGCCAAGGAGAGGGGAAAGAAGCACTTAAATGGATATGTGTGTGAGTGACCATATTTTTATATATATATATATATATATAATTTTATATAAGTTTAATATATATAGTTACCTTTTTTTTCCCCGTAGTTTATCAGGGGTACAAAATGAGTTTGTATATAGAAATGGGACTAACTAACCCAGGTTTTAATTTGACATCTCATTGCTGTGTGACCTTGGTTAAGCTACTAACTTTTTCTGAACCTCAGTTTCCAAGAGGCCCTGATGTGAAAATTCATATGAAAATACTGTGTAAATAACAAAGCATTTTATAAATGTATGTTTTGCTGGAACCTAAAAGGATACAGGAGCATAAATACACAGAGTTTAAAGACATTAAGCCACAGGGAGATTTCTTTGTAGCATACAAATGCCTAATTTAGATTCCAAAGATTAGAACATAGAGGTATTCCAAGGAAAAAGCGTTGAGGCCTTATGTAGCAAATAAGAACATAGATTATATATGTTAGAAAAATGTTAAGTATTTCCTCTTTCCACCCAAAGAACAAGCAAGGGCTTAAGGTCTTTTAAATTCAGAGAGAGAGTAAAAAAGAGTGGAAAGAAAAGGCTACCAGTAATGCATGTTATGAAGTATATTCTCATAGCAATACATTTTCTAGATACAAGACTGGAGCAGGCGCCATGGGTGAAGATCGATATGGACCGGAGATACCAGTGTTCGGTTTGAAGTTTCTTCTTTTAGTAGAGACCTTGGACTCAGACTGCCACGGACCCACAGTAAACAGCACCCAGCTACCATCTCTCCTCTCCACTCCTTCCCTCTTACATCTCCCTTCCTTTTGGCTCTAGCGTTTTCCACTACCTTTGTAAAGGATAAAAACTTGTGACTGGTATACTCACATCAAGAGGCCCTCTGATTTCTGGGGTGATATACCCATTTGACTTGTGTGCAGCCTCTTCAGCACTCCTAATAATCCTAAGGGACTCAAAGAAGTTAAGAGCTTTCTCTAAGGTGACACAGCTGGTGAGAAAACTGGGGTCGACCTTCCGACCTGGCTGGCTTCAGTGCCTGTATACTCTTTCCCAAAGAGTTGAGGAGGAGAGTTCTAGGGGTGCAGAGTTCGATGTGGGGCAGGAAGGCATGAAGGGGATGGCCAAGGAAGTGTTAAGATGCCGACACTCCCTTCCCCGCATTGTTTTTTGTGAATACCACCTCAGGCAATACAAGGAAAACGGCAGCCTCGCGAAAAGAACTCAGTAGGCTGACAGAACATACTATAGAGAAAATGACAAGGGCTACTCTGTGGAAGAAGGAGTCAATATCAAAGGTTCACCTCTGACTAGACCAAGTCTGATCTGCAGCTGGAACCAGCGTGGAAGGAATGAGCTGCCCTGCCCTCCCCGCCCCGCCCCTGACAGCCTCAGCAGGCACACCATTTGCCCACGTGGTGACCCTGACCTCATGGCTAGGTTCATATTCAATGTCAGCTTGCTGCGCTCAGGAAACCTTTTTACCCTTCTAGCATTCTCTGGAATGTTCTTTCTACATTTATATAACAAACCATTACTCACGTCCTGGTCACTTTTAGAGGATGCTATTGTAGTCACCTCCTTCCCTTTTTACCATACATGCCCTGCCTGCGTGACATCTTTCTTTCTCCCTTCCTGCCTTCCTGCCTCCTTCCCTCTCTCCCTTCCTTCTTGTCTTCCTTTCTCAAATGTTAATTGAGCCTCTTCTGTGGGCACTGTGGTAGACATTGGTTCTGCTGGACCTATATAGTTCCCAAGGGCCTTGCATTTCCACTGTTCTCCTGTAGTTTTCCTTCTATATATGATTTTTAAATGAATCCTTTTGGCCAAATGCTAGAATCAGGATTTTTCTCCTCATTGTCTTTGGAAGGGATCATCCAACTACTGTTTTTTGTTTTTGTTTTTTAATTTTTTTTTGCGGTACGCGGGCCTCTCACTGTTCTGGCCTCTCCCGTTGTGGAGCACAGGCTCCGGACGCGCAGGCTCAGCGGCCATGGCTCACGGGCCCAGCGGCTCCGCGGCATGTGGGATTTTCCCAGACCGGGGCACAAACCCGTGTCCCCTGCATCGGCAGGCGGACTCTCAACCACTGTGCCACCAGGGAAGCACCCCTCAACTACTGTTTTTAATACAGCTCTTCCAAAAAGTCAAACAAGAATGTGTATGCAAGAAAAGTATTTTGGGGGTGTTCTTAACATGAACATAGGTCATTAAAGAATGTATAGATGGACTTCATTCATTGTATCACTTCCTTGAAACTATAAGTAATATTTTGTTTACATAGGTGTAGATGATTTTTTTCTGAAAATAGTTTTCATCAGATTTTCAAAGGGGTCTAAAACCTAAAAATAGATGAGAACAACTGAGCTATCTGAAGGCAATGGTGATAACATTTCTAAAATTTGTTCTCTGTATAGGTGTTAACATTAGGCTGCTTCTCGTACATCATTTGATTTCATGATGATCACAATTGTGATGGACCCAAATGAAGACTATTATAACTGAGGATGACTTGATGGTACATTTTAAAGTTTGGCTCGTCTCAACACGATATGAAAAGAATTGGGATTATTTACAAGAAGGGGCCAATGTAAGATCTAATTTACAATGTATGCTCCACTTCAAATTAATACATTATAAACTATGTTCAATATATAAAGTATTGTGATGCATTCACACAGCAATAAAACACATCTTTATGGGAATGCTTGGTGAAAAAATGGGTTTCAAAAGAACAAAAATTAGCAATATTTTTAGTCAGCTTTGCTTAATGCAGTCTTATGTACATGATGTATAGAGGCTGGACTCTTGCACAATGGTGTCTGATTTACAGTTGATCATACTATACAGAGCAATAGTTCAGTGATACCTTTTAGTTTAACGTGCCCAAATAATCCTTCTTTCTGTATTTATACACAAGAGATTTACAGGCTATTCTTGCCTTGTCTATACAGTGGGGTATAAAAAGCTTCCAGGATTGATAATCTGAAAGAATTAGCTGGCCACATCCTAGAAAGAAACTCTAGAGGTGAGATACACTTGAGCATGCCCAGCTCCTCCCTCTTTTACCATAGTGACATCAGACCCGCTCAGCCCAAATGAGCAAGAAAAATGATTAAGAGTTCTACGTCTTGAAGCTCCATAAATAAAAATTAAACCCCTCATCAAATCATTCTCACACTTGAAGTTTCAGGTGACAATTCTAGGTTAATTATCCTAGAAACTAGATTAGGAGGCAAAATAGGCAATGGAAATACCAGCCTCATTCCACTGGTGGCGTATGGAGGAAAGAAGCTGTGAGCAGCTTACAGAAAAAAAACAAAACAAAACAAAAAAAACATCATATCAGTCAATCCATTCATTAATTCAATCAACAAAAATGTATGCCCACTCCAAGATGTGTATCCAAGTGAAAAGAAAACCTATGTTCACACAAAAAACTTTACCCTAATGTTTATAGCAGCTTTATCTGTAGCCACCCCAAAAAGGAAATAACCCCAAATGTCCTTCTACTTGGGCATGGATAAACAAACTGTAATACCTCTATACCATGGAATACTAAGTAATAAAAATGAACAGGGTATTGATACATGTTACAACATGGATGGATCTCAGCTGCATTGTGTGAATTAAAAGAAGCCAGACCCAAAGGCCAAATATGTATAATTCCACTGATGTGACATTCTGGCAAAGGAAAACTATAAGGACAGAAAACAGATTAGTCATTACCAGAGGTAAAGAGTAGGGAAGCCTTAACTACGAAGGATTAGTACAAAAATGTGAGTGTGTGTGTGCATATGTGTGTGTGTCTGTGAGGGGGAAGGGGGCAATGGAACCATTCCATGTCTTGATTTTAGTGGTGTTATACAACCCTGCATCTGTCCAAACACACGGAACTGTACACCAAAAGGAGTGGATCTCACTGTATACATATTGAAAAATAAGTGTGAGAAAAAGGATGGTAATAAGATAGCCCAAGTTCAAAGCAACTTGATTCAATTTTTTTTCTTGGACTCTATGAGTATTTCAGAGATGGAAAGGCAAACAACACATTACCAAAATACAAAATTCTTTTCCTTGACCTTAAACATCACAAACTAATGAGCAAAACAAGCTTGTTGGGAGAAACAGGAAAAGCTTTAGTAGCTATACGAGGGGTATGCACAATCTAAAGGATGAGGAAAATCTATTATTACTGGAATAGATTTTCCCTTCCTGGTCACTTTTGTCAGAAATGTATCGTCGTAGCCGTGACTTTTGCTACTAAAACAAGTGCAGCTCCCCAGAAGTAAAAGAGGCTTCTGGGGGTTGCCCCAGCAGCCCCTGGTAGCTTTCCATTCTGATATACAGTGTGAGGCTGGTAGGCACCATGCCCCCTCCCCTCCCTTCTGTCCCATCACTTCAACTGCTGTTATTCAGCAGAACATAGCCTGCCATTCTCCCCTTTTCCTACAGCTGTACTGATTCCACTATTGGAAAGATATTCTCCTCCAAAGAGCTCATGGTTTTCGGGGTATCAGTGGGCTAGCTGCTGAAATAAACAGCTTCTGGGGACCACAGAAGGGGCAAGATTTATTTCTTCATCTGTGGTGGATATATAGAGTTGATAGTTTAAAAAATAGCTAGACTGCACTTCTTGTGGGCTTTTTATTTTATTTTATTTTTCCTTTTCCGTTTTCTCCATCCCCTGGGAGCCAACTGAGCAGCTCCCTCCCTGCCTTATCTCACTGACTACAGTAATGAGCTCCAGGGGGACCTCAATACTGCCTTTGAAGTAACACGATTCTCCGAATACACTTTGAAATTTCTCTCATACATTGTTTGTTTCCTGTTCGCTCTGACTGTCTCCTTGTAGGGGGGTTTGACAGCTGTTGGGGGGAGGGGTGGTCCAGCATGACAGTTCTGGAATGTGTAAATTGAACCACCACAACAACAAAAACACAAACAAAATAAGAAAGAAAGAAAGAAGGAGAAAACAAAACAAAACAAAAAATCTTCCAACCCACTGCCATAGCAGGAACAGAAGGCTGTGGGCTCTAGGAGCTGAAGCATCCTGCTGGCTGCGAGCAGAGGAAGACAGCCAAGGATAGACACAGCTGGGAGGTCTGAAAACTGTCACAGAGGAAATGGTCTGCTGGAGACAGGTTCTTGTGGGGAGAGCTAAGATACAGCCAAGGGGAGAGGCAGAGAGGGAGAGGGACTCTGCCTTCCTCTCCTTGGGATTTCAGCGCACAAAGATCCTGCATCTGAAATAGTTTAGCATCCTGCGTACCGAGAAGGGGGGATACACAGCACAACCATTTTAATCTTTATACCTTGCAGGTTTTGGAGATTCGGGGATGGGAGTTAGCATTTAGGAGACACGAAGGGAATAGGATATAAAGTGTGGGGAGCGGGGGGCTCCCCTGGTGGCGCAGTGGTTGAGAGTGCGCCTGCCGATGCAGGGGACACGGGTTCGTGCCCCGGTCCGGGAAGATCCCACATGCCACGGAGCGGCTGGGCCCGTGAGCCATGGCCGCTGAGCCTGCGCGTCCGGAGCCTGTGCTCCGCAACGGGAGAGGCCACAACAGTGAGAGGCCCGCGTACCGCAAAAAAAAAAAAAAGTGTGGGGAGAAACCTGGTCTAGACCCTTGCTTTAGCCATGCACTTACACTCTGGATGAAAGAATTAAATTTCATTCTACAGAGATCTTATCAGCCACTATTTCCAACTAACCAGATTGCAACTTGACAATGTACAGTTGTGGGAATAGAGAGAAAACCAGATTGCACTAGTCCTTGAAACAGGAAGAGGGTAATCCTCTGCCCAGAAATTCAGGACAGAATGAAAAACCAGACTGACAAAGTCACTCAATATTACTGGGATTTATTTTTATGAAAATTCTTGAGAAGACCATTAGATTTGGAAATACGAGCTGGAGGACAAGCACACCCAGGGAAACTTGTTTTGCTCCAGCAGAATAGCAAAAGGCGGGCCGAGTGAACCTTGCCCAGTTGTGAGGACACTAGAAGCTTCCAGTGTGATCTCACTTCTGCTTCTCTGGGCTCCTTCTGAACATGTGCCTGTGGTTTTGTAATCACAATTCAAACTCATATATGAACATGGGTCTATAATCTCCTTGACTCCCTTGTCTTACATACTTACTGAAATTTTAGTCCTCTTTTTTTGACTCCTATGGCTTCTTTGTCCTGTACTCCTGGCCTAGTCAGTCTCCAAGTCATGTTTATTCGTTGTGAGATTATTTTATCTTAGTCCTCATCTGTTTTGCTATCACTCCAAGCACCTATCATCACCTAGCTAAACTCTGAAACCACCCCTTAAATGATCTCCTTGGCTCTCTCCTCCCCTATCTCCCTCCTTAAACTTCTGCTCAGTTTTCTTGCATCACTGCTTTAGTGTCTAATCACAGGTCAAAAACCCTTAAAATTCCTTATTTTTATGAATAAAGACAGCATTCCTGAATTCAAAATTAAAGGCAGATAGCAATTACCAGCTCCCAGGCTAAGCTGTACAGAAACAATTAGGACTACCTCATTCCCACTTCTAGGGCTTCTCAAACCAACAACCCCACCCTTTCCTTCCCTTGTTGTATGTGGTGCTCATAGCACTGGACACATGTAACCCCTTTCTTTCCTTTTATGGGTAAGTATTTAGCGGGCCTAATATGTACAAGGTTTGTAGTTTCCTTCACTCTAAGTAAAATTTAGAAAGTTTAATTTAAAAAGCCAACCTTGGAGATGTCACAGAAATGAGAAGGCTTATGAATGAAAGAAATCCCAGAGAGAGAAAGTCAGGGATCTCCTGTGCGTGAAAGTGTTCCTTGGACTGTGATGGACTGGCACACTGAGGGAGCAATTTCATTTGTGCCCTTTGCCTTCCCTTTTTCTCCCCCTCCCCCTTTTGAAGTGCTGATCTTTGCCTGCCTGTGTTTTATTGGTCCAGGGATCACACGTTAGAGCTGAGAATTGCTAAAGCCTCATTAGGGCAAAAAACAGACAACAAAAAGAGATTCTTTTTCAGCTTACATGGAATACTCACAAGAGTTAAATTTGCCCCAATCCAGGGATAAAGGCTCCATCATTTCCAATGATTCAACATCCAACTATGTTCTCTAACCATATTGCAATAAAATTAGAAAAGTAATAATGAAAAAGAGCCAAAGATATTTCCTATGTCTTGAAACTAAAATGCTTGCTATTAAATTACTCTTGGGCTAATGCAGAAATCATCAGGGAAATTATGAAATACTTATAACTGAATGACAGTGATATCACCACACCACATATGAAAGCTGTCAGGGCACAACTAAAGCAGAACCTGAGGAAAATGTATAGTTTTAAAAACATTTATCAAAAAAGAAGAAAAATTAAAAGATTGAAATAAAATGAGCCATGATTCTGTTTGATTCATTGGGAAAAGAGGAACAGACCAAACTGAAATTAGGAGATAATTATTGAAGAAAAAGGCAGAAATCAAGAAATATAGAACAAAAATGCAATAATAAATATTGCTCAAATCTAAATCTAGCTCTTTTAAGACTAGTTAGACAAACCTCTGATAATACTTGCTAAAGGAAAATGGAGGTATTTTCAATCAAACAAAATACAGAATGCAAAGTTGGACACAGCCAAAAACAAAACAGCAATTAACAAAAATAAAGAAAATTACAGCCAACTCTTCACTAATACATATGAAAATAGATGAGACATTCACCTGAAAAAGTATACAAATTACTGTGGCAGACTGTATTCTTCATAAATGTCAATATGTACTTCCAGAATCTTGCCACTCTTTCATCAGAAATAAAGTCCATTTTCCCTCCCTTTGAGCCTGAGCAGGCATGTGACTGCTCTGACCCATAGAGTGTGGCTATCTGGATAGCTGTGTGATTTCCAATGCTATGTCTTCCTCCACTCTGGGAAAGCCAGCCGCCAAGGTAAAAGCCTAAATTAGCTGACATGGGAAGACAACATGGAGAGGCCCACAGGGAAAGGAACCAAGGTCTTCACAGAAAGCTTGCATTGACAGTCAGATGTGTGAATATATGAGCCTCCAGGTGACTTCAGCCCCTAAACTTCAATTCTTCCAGCTGGGGGACAATATCACTCAGGAACAAGCCACCCCACTACATTCCTGTCTCAATTCCTGACCCGCACAATCTGTGAGGATAAAAAATTATTGTTTTTATCACTAAGTTTCAATGTAATTTGTTACACAGCCATAGTAATTAAAACAATTGCCAAACCTGGAACAAAAGTTAGAAAGTTGATCAATAACCATTCAAAAACTTGAGATGGCAATGAGAGGCACTTTGCTACTTCTAAGCAGAGTTTTACAGGAAGTTCAAAACTTTAAAGACAAAATAATTCCTGTCGTACACAAATTGTTCAAGAAAACAGAAAAAAAAAAACAAACGAAAACTATGATTCTAAAGGTTCTAAAACTAGTAAGTACAGTACAAAACATTAATAATTTTATTTATGGGCATATATGAGAAAACACTAAATAAGAATTATCTAACCAAATCCAAGAGATTATTAAAAAATAAATTTACCAAGCAAAATGATTGTTTAATATCAGTAAATCTATCAACATAAGGTACCTATTCACTAATTTTCTCCTAAAGGAGAAAAAGAGTCACCTATTTTTGTAAGTGTAGAGAAATAAACTTTTGATAAAGTTATGTATATATGTATAATGAATATTAACAAAACCAAACAAACAAGTAAACAAACAAACAAAAATTCTCAGAATACTTGGAATAGTAAGACACTTCTGGAATTTTATAAGGATTATATACCAAATCTACAGTAAGCATCCTTCTAAAAGGCATTCCCTTACAGATATGGAAAAAAAACAAAGATGTCCATTATCACTGTTGTTATTCAGTATGGTACTAGAGGTTCTGGCCAGTGCAAAAGCACATGAAAAAGAAATAAGAGCTTCAAGGATTGAAAGAATTATAGCAAAGCTCTAATTATCGGCAGATGCTATGACTATTTACATAGAAAAATCAACGGATTCTTCATATAAACTATTAGAACTCAAAATAAACATCTGAAATACTTATAAGTAAGAACAACTTGCACAAATCAGTATCATTCATCTATTTTGCACAAACCAATATATTCATCTATCTAATACCAGAAACAGCCAACTTGACGATATAATAGATATTAAGTGCCATTCATAATAACTAAAAAAGATAGAAAGTAGAAATTGCCTTGGTCAAAAATGCACAGTCTATTATACATAACATTGTAAAACAACTATACCCCAATTAAAAAGGAAAGAAAAGAAAACAACAAAATAGTGCACAAACTCTTTATAGAGAAAATTTTTAAATTCTATTATAAGTTACAAAGTAGATTTAAATAAAAAGTGAGACACTATGGACTCTGGTCTAAAGAGCCAGGTATGAGGCCTCTGCCCCCAGCACCGAATGAGCAAGTGAAACTAGAAAGCACAAAGGGAAAAAAGAGGGAGAATTCTTTGTGAAATATGAAGAAGGAAAACTCCTTGATCCAAAAGACTGGAAAACTAACTCAAAAACACATTGAAGAACTTTGAAGCCATGTGGCTGACAGGGTTGTGCTGCTCTGGACAGGTGTCAAGCGTGAATCTCTGAGGATGACAGCCGAGTTCAGGACATTGGACCACCAGAGACCTCCTGGCCCCACATAATATCAATCAGTAAGAGTTCTCCCAGAAATCTCTGCCTAAATGATAAGACCCAGCTCCACTAAGCGAACAGCAAGCTCCAAGTGCGGGACACCCCATGCCAAACAATTAGCAAGACAGGAACACAACCCCACCCACTAGCAGAGAGGTCGCCTGGAATCATACTAAGTTCACAGACACCCCAAAACATACCACCGGAGGCGGTCCTGCCCACCAGAAAGACAAGATCAAGCCTCATCCACCAGAACACAGGCAGCAGTCCCCTCTACCAGGAAGCCTACACAACCCACTGAACAAAACTTACCCACTGGGGGCAGACACCAAAAACAATGGGAACTATGAACCTGCAGCCTACGAAAAGGAGACACCAAACACAGTAAGTTAAGCAAAATGAGAAGACAGAGAAATACACAGCAGATGAAGGAGCAAGGTAAAAACCCACCAGACCAAACAAATGAAGAGGAAATAGGCAGTCTACCTGAAAAAGAATTCAGAGTAATGATAGTAAAGATGATCCAAAATCTTAGAAACAGAATGAAGAAAATACAAGAAACGTTTAACAAGGACCTAGAAGAAATAAAGAGCAAAAAAACAATAATTAACATCAGAGTAAATGAAATTTACAATTCTCTAGAAGGCAGAAGAAAGGATAAGTGACCTAGAAGATAAAATAGTGGAAAAATCTACCACAGAGCAGAATAAAGAAAAAAGAATGAAAAGAATTGAGGACAGTCTCAGAGATTACTGGGACAATATTAAACTCACACACAGTCGAATTATAGGGGTCTCAGAAGAAGAAGAGAAAAAGAAAGAGACTGAGAAAATATGTGAAGAGATTTTAGTTGAAAACCTCCTTAATATGGGAAAGGAAATAGTCAATCAAATCCAGGAAGCACAGAGAGTCCCATACAGGATAAATCCAAGGAGAAACACGCCAAGACACATATTAATCAAACTGTCAAAAATTAAATACAAAGAAAAAATATTAAAAGCAGCAAGAGAAAAGCAACAAATAACATACAAGTGAATCCCCATAAGGTTAACAGCTGATCTTTCTTTTCAGCAGAAACTCTGCAAGCCAGAAGGGAGTGGAAGGACATATTTAAAGTGATGAACAGGAAAAAACTACAACCAAGATTACTCTACCAAGCAAGGATCTCATTCACATTTGATAGAGAAATTGAAAACTTTACAGACAAGCAAAAACTAAGAGAAAAATACCACTAAACAAGATTTAAATCAAATGCTAAAGGAACATCTCTAGGCAGGAAACACAAGAGAAGGAAAAGACCTACAATAACAAACCCAAAACAATTAAGAAAATGGTAATAGGAACATACATATCAATAATTACCTTAAATGTAAATGGATTAAATGCTCCAACCAGAAGACATAGACTGGCTGAATGGATACAAAAACAAGACCCATATATATGCTGTCTACAAGAAAACCACTTCAGACCTAGGGACAAATTACACACTGAAAGTGAGGGGATGGAAAAAGATATTCCATGCAAATGGAAATCAAAAGTTGGAGTAGCAATCCTCATATCAGACAAAATAGACTTTAAAATAAAGACTATTACAAGAGACAAAGAGGACACTACCTAATGATCAAGGGATCGATCCAATAAGAGGATATAACAATTGTAAATATTTATGCAACCAACATAGGAGCACCTAAAAACTTAAGGCAAATACTAACAGCCATAAAAGGGGGAATTGATAGTAACACAATCATAGTAGGGGACTTTAACACCCCACTTTAACCAATGGACAGATCATCCAAAATGAAAATAAATAAGGAAACACAAGCTTTAAATGACACATTAAACATGATGGGCTTAATTGATATTTATAAGACATTCCATTGAAAAACAACAGAATACACTTTCTTCTCAAGTGCTCATGGAACACTCTCCAAGATAGATCATATCCTGGGTCACAAATCAAGCCTCAGTAAATTTAAGAAAATTGAAATTGTATCAAGAATCTTTTCCAACTACAATGCTATGACATCAGATATCAATTACAGGAAAAAATCTGTAAAAAATACAAACACATGGAGGCTAAACAATACGTTTTACTAAATAACAAAGAGATCACTGAAGAAATCAAAGAGGAAATCAAAAAATACCTAGAAACAGATGACAACGAAACACGATGGCCCAAAACCTATGGGATGCAGCAAAAGCAGTTCTAAGAAGGAAGTTTATAGCAATACAGTCCTACCTCAAGAAACAAGAAACATCTCAAATAAACAACCTAACCTTACACCTAAAGCAATTAGAGAGAGAAGAACAACAAGGACAACAGAAAAAAACCAAAATTAGTGGAAGGAAAGAAATCATAAAGATCAGATCAGAAATAAATGAAAAAGAAATGAAGAAAATGATAGCAAAGATCAATAAAACTAAAAGCTGATCCTTTGAGAAGATAAACAAAATTGATAAGCTATTAGCCAGACTCATAAAGAAAAGAATGGAGAAGACGCAAATCAACAGAATTAGAAATGAAAAAGAAGTAACACCTGACACTGCAGAAATACAAAAGATCACAAGAGATTATTACAAGCAACTATATGCCAATAAAATGGACAACCAGGAAGAAATGGAGAAATTCTTAGAAAAGCACCACCTTCCAAGAATGAACCAGGAAGAAATAGAAAATATAAACAGACCAATCACAAGCACTGAAATTGAAACTGTGATTAGAAATCTTCCAACAAACAAAAGCCCAGGACGAGGTGGATTCACAGGCGAATTCTATCAAATATGTAGAGAAGAGCTAAAACCTATCCTTCTCAGACTATTCCAAAATATAGCAGGAGGAACACTCCCAAACTCATTCTACGAGGCCATCATGACCCTAATACCAAAACCAGACAAAGATGTTACAAAAAAAGAAAAGTACATGCCAATATCACTGATGAACATAGATGCAAAAATCCTCAACAAAATACTGGCAAAAAGAATCCAACAGCACATAAAAAGCATCATACACCATGATCAAGTGGGGTTTATCCCAGGAATGCAAGGATTCTTCAATATATGCAAATCAATCAATGTGAGAAACCATGTTAACAAACTGAAGGAGAAAAACCATATGATCATTTCAATAGATGGAGAAACAGCTTTTGACAATATTCAACACACATTTATGCTAAAAACTCTCTAGAAAGCAGGCATAGAAGGAACTTAACTCAACATAATAAAGGCTATATATGACAAACCCACAGCCAACATCATTCTCAATGGTGAAAAACTGAAACCATTTCATCTAAGATAAGGACCAAGACAAGGGTGTCCACTCTCACCACTATTATTCAATATAGTTTTGGAAGTTTTAGCCACAGCCATCAGAGAAGAAAAAGAAATGAAAGAAATCCAACTTCGAAAAGAAGAAGTAAAACTGTCACTGTCTGCAGGTTACATCATACTATACATAGAGAACCCTAAAGATGCTACCAGAAAAATACGAGAGCTAATCAATGAATTTGGCAAAGTAGCAGGATACACAATTAATGCACAGAAATCTCTTGCATTCCTATACACTAATGATGAAAAATCTGAAAGAGAAATTAAGGAAACACTCCCATTTACCATTGCAATGAAAAGAATAAAAGACCTAGGAATAAACCTACTTAAGGAGACAAAAGACCTGTATGCAGAAAACTATAAGACACTGATGAGAGAAATTAAAGATGATACAAACAGATGGAGAGATATACCATGTTCTTGGATCGGGAGAATCAACATTGTGAAAATGACTACACTACCCAAAGGAATCTACAGACTCAATGCAATCCCTATCAAATTACCAATGGCATTTTTCACAGAGCTAGAGCAAAAAAATTCACAATTTGTATGGAAACACAAAAGACCACGAATAGCCAAAACAATCTTGAGAAAGAAAAATGGAGCTGGAGGAATCAGGCTCCCTGACTTCAGACTATACTACAAAGCTACAGTAATCAAGATAGTATGGTACTGGCAGAAAAAGAGAATGGAATAGGATAGAAAGCCTAGAGATAAACCCATGCAAATATGTTTACCTTATCTTTGATAAAGGAGACAAGAATATACAATGGAGAAAAGACAGCCTCGTCAATAAGCTGTGCTGGGAAAACTGGACAGCTACATGTAAAAGAATGAAATTAGAACACTCCCTAACACCATATACAAAAATAAACTCCAAATGGATTAAACACCTAAATGTAAGGTCAGACACTATAAAACTCTTAGAGGAAAACATAGACAGAACACTCTATGACATAAATCACAGCAAGATCCTTTTTGACCCACCTCCTAGAGAAATGGAAATAAAAACAAAAATAAACAAATGGGACCTAATGAAACTTAAAAGCTTTTGCACAGCAAAGGAAACCATCACCAAGACGAAAAGACCACCCTCAGAATGGGAGAAAATATTTGCAAACCAAGCAACTGACAAAGGATTAATCTCCAAATACACAAGCAGCTCATGTAGCTCAATATCAAAACAATAAACAATCCAATCCAAAAAATGGGCAGAAGACCTAAATAGACATTTCTCCAAAAAAGCTATACAGATTGCCAACCATCACAGGAAAGGATGCTCAACATCACTAATCATTAGAGAAATGCAAATCAAAACTACAATGCGGTTATCACTTCTCACTGGTCAGAATGGCCATCATCAAAAAATCTACAAACAATAAATGCTGGAGAGGGTGTGGAGAAAAAGGAACCCTCTTGCACTGTGGGTGGGAATGTAAATTGATACAGCCACTATGAAGAACAGTATGGACGTTCCTTAAAAAACTAAAAATAGAACTACCATACGACCTAGCAATCCCACTCTTGAGCATATACCCTGAGAAAAACATAGTTCAAAAAGAGTCATGTGCCACAATGTTCATTGCAGCACTATGTACAATAGCCAGGACATAGAAGTAACCTAAGTGTCCATCGACAGGTGAATGGATAAAGAAGCTGTGGCACATATATACAGTGGAATATTACTCCGCCATAAAAAGAAACGAAATTGAGTTATTTGTAGCAAGGTAGATGGACCCAGAGTCTGCCATAAAGTGTGAAGTAATTCAGAAAGAGAACAAATACCATATGCTAACACATATATATGGAATCTAAAAAAAAAAAAGAAAATGGTTCTGAAGAACCTAGGGACAGGACTGGAATAAAGACACAGATGTAGAGAATGGACTTCAGGACCCGGGGAGGGGTAAGGGTAAGTTGAGATGAAGTGAGAGAGTGTTATTGACATATATACACTACCAAATGTAAAATAGATAGCTAGTGGGAAGCAGTCGCATAACACAGGGAGATCAGCTCGGTGCTTTGTGACCATGTAGAGGGCTGCGGTAGGGAAGATGGGAGGGAGACACAAAAGGGAGGGGATATAGGGATATATGTATACATATAGCTGATTCACTTTGTTATCAGCAGCGACTAACACACCAACGCAAAGCAGTTATACGCCAATAAAGATGTTAAAAAATAAATAAATAAATAAAAAGTGATCGGTACCCTGTTCTTGGACGAGATAACATTGTAAAGATATGTGTTATCTACAGTTACTCCCAATAAACATACCAGTAGGATCAGCAGAAGTATTTTAAATAAATTCAATAAATTTATTGTAAAATGTATACAAAAAATAAAAATCATAGATCACTAAATCCACTTTTAAAAAGTAGACCAGAGAAAACCTTACAAGCATTAAGATATAAAGTTATGGTAATGAAAACATAAAATTGCCACAGAAATAAACAAATCGACCAAATGAAACAGAATAAAGAGCTTATACATAGATCTATGCATATATAGGAACTATATAAATGGTAAAATAGTAATATGAATCTATAAAGGAGTAATTATGTAAAATATATTTGGGGAAAAAATAGGTTCATTAAATGGAGGACAATAAAGTTCAACCTCTCCCTGATATTTAGATACAAAGATGAATTCCAAACAGATTTACAATCTATGTAAATAGTAAAACAATTATGCTAATAGAAGAAACTAAATATATTTGTTACCTTGGGGGTAGGAACATAATTTTAAACGACTCAGAAAGCACAACTATAAAGCAAATAATAAAATAATCATTGGCTTTGACTACACTGGAAATTAAGTATTTATGTTCATTGCGGGTTACTGCTGATAAAATTGAAAGATGACATACATTGAGAGGACATTTGAAATCTTAAAAGGATTAGTATCAAGAATATGCAAGAAAATTCCTATAAATCCACTAGACCAAGGCAAAGAACTCAAAAGAAAATAGGCAGAGAATCAAAAATAAAGTTCACAGAAAGAAAGAAAAAAAAATGCATAGCAAAAATACTATTGATCAGAAAAATATAAATTAAAATTACCTTGAGATACCAATTTACACCAATCTGGCAAAAAATAAAAGTTGGATAATAACAAATGTTACAAGAATATAAGGAAATGGGATTTTATTGGTAGGAATGTATAAAATAGAGCAATCTGGCAGAACTTAATATAATTATGCTTGAGTTGAATTCAGGAAGCTTGCTTATCCCACTATTGGGTATATACTTTAGCACTGCAGACTTCAAAATAAGGTACCTCTGAAGGTACACAAAAACTACACAAGGAGGTATGCAAGCGCAAATAATTTTAAGCGAATCCATTTTCTGATCCTCAGATTTCATGCAGTCTTGAATTAATCTGCTGGTTTTCTTCTTTCCCACTATTTCTTTAATTATTGCCCTTCTTCCACTTTAAGAAGAAAGGCCAACCTCTTAACCATCCAGAGTCTTACTCTGGGACATTTCCTTTACTCAAAAATCTGTATTCCAATAAAGGGACAATGTGAAATCTGCAGGGTGATGTGTTAAATTAGAAGCAGGGTGTTTTGGTCAATGTTGGGATATTCTGAACTCAAATATGTTAAAGAGTGTGGCAGAGGAGTGAAGACATAGTTCTTTTTATGACTTCATTTTTCCTACCTTTGACTACCTTCAAAGAAAACATGCATCCTGAGGAAGAGTCCAATGGCAGGGCAAAGCTAATGAAGTGTTGCTAAGAAAGCTGATGTTACATTATGTTATTCAGGTAAAATCTAGGACTCAAAACATGATTCTGTGCATTTTCTACCCATTTTTAAAATTATAATATTCAAATTCTCTAAGAAGTATGATGGACAATTTTAATCTGTTATGAAAGACTCCCTCTCTGCCTATTTATTATTCTGCTATGAGAAAGGCCCAGGGAAATCCTTTCATTCACCCCAGCTAGCTCTATGCCTCAGTTGCATATTTTGCATGATTTGAAGAAAAAGGGGGAAATTTTCCATCTTTATTTCTCATAGATTAACATTACATCTTTAAATTAAAAAGAAAGAAAAACCTTAAGAGGTGTTTTATATGTTTTGAACATTTATTTAGATCCTTAAACATTTTTTACAAAGTTTTATGAAAGTTTATACAGTATACTAAAGCATTTAAGACTTAGAGATGTGTGATTGCAAAGAACTAAGAAAAATTTTACATTTTAATTTATATACAATTAGATACAATTGTATTTTTATATATAATTTTTGTTGCAGAGGATTATGGTAGGATGATTAATATACTTCCAAATGTAAAAGTGTACTGCATTAGAATAAAATTATGTGAGGGAAGTGGAGTGGTATTAAAAGTTCAAGGAGACAAAGACAACACAAAATTGTTGACCGTTAAAGGCTTTGTTTAGGTATTGTTACCCTTTTTAGAGTAAGTGTTAATAACAAAACTCTATGGTGTGTCCAGATTGTTGTCTCTAAATATAATTCGCATATTGACTACAAACAAAACAAAATAACAAAAAAAACCCTGTTTTTTTTTGAAAAATAGCTGATTCCACACCTGGAGCAGGGCATTTATAATATGAGTCTTGCCATGACTGAAAGAAACATTATCAAAGACTACTAAGGTCATATCAAAAGGACACAAATGCCTGCTTGGAAAGTTGCCATGGCCCAAAGTGGGAAATTCTGAGCATCACATAAATAAAATAATAATAATGACTGCAATAGATTGAAACATATATAAAAGTCCAAAAAAAAAAAAAAGTCCAGAAGTTCACACTGATGAAAAACAAACAAAAAAACTTCATTGATGATCCTTAAATATTGCTAGGGCAACACCTCATTATTCTGAAAACCGATTAAGGGAAAAGATCAAGTATTTGTCTTGCCTTTCCCATAGAAGCTGTTTTTCGGAGTTACCAAATAGTTGATAAGGAAAAGTTCTTCTTTATAGAAAACCACAGATAATAAGTACAGGAAGAAAGACAGAATTAGAAAGTCAGAATTTTGTAACCCTAATAAACCACTGGATATGGTGATCACAGACAGCCGCTAAAACTATTTGATGGCTTATGGTGAATTTTAAATGGCTGGATCAGGATGAAGACACCTGAACCCACTGATGAATCTTGCCAGCACTAATAGTAGGACCACCTGCTATTAGGTGCCTCCTGAAATTAACAGTCTTTAATTTCCTTAATCCACTACATCTAACTTTCAGTTTCTAGGAAATGTGAAGAAAAGAACATGTTTAAACAATACCATGAAGACACAGTTGAGAAAAATGAAGAGCTAATTTTGCTGGGACATTCTGAGGAATACTTTCTTTCTTAATAAAATGAGATAAAGTGCTCCCTTCACGCCCTGACTCCTACAGCCCTGCCTGCATGACTTTTGCATAGTGTCGTATACGAATGTGACGGCAGAAACTGCTGAAACCATCCTGTGAAAAGGGAAGAGACCTCATCTGCGGGTGACAGAAAAAGGTGGAGGTTGTGCTCTGCAGACACAAAACTAAGACAGTGTTTAGGGATCAACATCTGTGAAAGGAAACTGAAGGAAGCCACATTGGGCAAGAGGAAGAAACCATACTCTAATCGGGTCCGATAGACTCTCAGCTGACATACAGTGAGCTCTTGAACAAAGCGTTTCCAGAGTGTCCTGTGGGCAATAACTTTAAACCCCAATCTCATCCTTGCTAAGTCATTAGAGGCAAGCTTCCCTGGGAAGAGCTGGCTCCCTGCAGCTCAAGCTGACCCTGAAGGAGCTTACAGAAGCACTTCCTTGAAGGGGAAACTTCTGCTGTATCTACCATAGAACGTTAGCTCTTGATGTCATTGTTGAGCCTCTAAACAAATCCTGGTACTAGCTAGTCAAGAGAGGTGGGGTGAGGGCAGAAGCATTTGAGGAACAGGATTTACCCTGTCTGGGGCTTGTTCTACAGGCTAGGTGTGCTCAGATAGGAGAGTAAAAGGTAAACAAGGTTCTAATCCCAAAGGGCCCTCCCTATATTTACTTGCTAAGTGGTTAAAATCATATCCTAAATTGTTAAGGTCCAATGGGGAACCAATGAAAGAGTTTTAAGCCGGAAGTCAGATCAGATTTTCAGTTCTGATAACACTTTACCTACTAAAGATTTGAGTGATCCAAGGCTTGGGGCAAGTGGAACAGGCAGGAGACAGGGTAGCATGCATTGAATGGTGGCACTGAGCATGGAAATTAGTAAATATATCTTCAGCCATGTGTATGTTTTACCCAGTAGCTGACCAAGGGTGCAGACATAACAGGGTAAGATTTGCCAGAAGAGAAATACTAGGAGTTGGTGGTAGGCCTGAAACAGGGTACTTAAAAAAGAAAAATTAGCTAGGTGGGTTACTGGGTTAAGTGATAATCAGGATGACTTCTGCTTATTCAATATTACTTTTCCAAAATTCTAGAAAAATTGTATGTGAAGATATAAATGCATTTGTGCATTTATAGTAAGGGCCTGCAATGGGTTGAGCTGAGCCTAAGTTTAAAATCAGCTTGGTTGTTTGCAGGGTGCTTACTCTGAGAAAACTTGTTTATTTCTTTTCTCCTCAGTACCTTCCTCAGAGGTTTGCTGGAGGATTAAATGAGAAACAGTGACATAAAGTGCCTGATATGTAATAAATCCTAAACAAATGGAAGCTGTTCTTATGACTTATGTCATCCAGGACACATGAAAATAAAATTTTTGAAAAGAAAAACAGGGGCTTCCCTGGTGGTGCAGTGGTTGAGAATCTCCCTGCCAATGCAGGGGATATGGGTTCGAGCCCTGGTCCGGGAAGATCCCACATGCCGCAGAGCAACTAAGCCCGCGAGCCACAACTACTGAAGCCTGTGTGCCGTAGAGCCTGTGCTCCACAACAAGAGAAGCCACCACAAAGAGAAGCCCTCTCACCACAATGAAGAGTAGACCCCGCTCACTACAACTAGAGAAAGCCTGCGCACAGCAATGAAGAACCAACGCAGCCAAAAATAAATAAATAAAAATTAGTTAATTTTTTAAAATCTATACAATTATTGAATCACTATGTTGTACCCCTGAAACTTATATAAAATTGTAAATCAACTATACTTCAATAAAAAATAATAAAAAGAAAAAAATTTAAAAGACGAGGATGAAACAAATGCATATTATTAAAAAAAAAGAAAAACATATTGGTTCTATAAGAGGGAGAAGTTTATCAACATTTAAAAGCATAGGAAAGAAAGAAGAAAGAAAGAAAGAAAGAAAGAAAGAAAGAAAAGAAAGAAAGAAAGAAAGAAAGAAAGAAAGAAAGAAAGAAAGAAAGAAAGAAAGAAAGAAAAAAGAAAGAAAGAAAGAAAGAAAATATTTAGGACCAGTCATGGATACACAAATGCCCCATTACTTACAAAGAACAGGTGACTCTAAAATTCATAAATCTGAATAAAGTACATATGAACCTTCCAGATATGTTCTAAGAAATAACTTGCATGTACAAGTGCCATACAAATTTATTATACTAATAATATCATTCAATTATGTCCAATTAAATCCTATTAACTCTTTATTTTCACGACAAATATGTACTTTAGAAAACTTGTTTGCTAAGGACAATTCAAGTACAGCTATTTATTTGCAAACTTCAGGCTGTGTACAAAATTGATAAGATAAGAAAGTGATATACTGGGCTTCAAATAGGAAAAATAAGTCCCTGATATAATTAGTGGAGCATGCATTGTCACTATTTTCCAAAAAGAATGAACCATGCATTCTTTTAACTGCTTCCCTATGTCAGCCTAGAGCAAAACCTCCAGGGATGTGAATCTTGAGTGCATATACTCTCCATATAATTGTGATTTGATTAATATTTTAGACCAAAGTACAGAAAAAGGGCCAATCATCTTTATAGATGACACAAGATAGGAGGGGAAAACCATCATAGAGGATTCAAAAAGATTTTGACAGGCTGAAAAATGGGTGCAAACTAGCAAGATGTGAGTAAGTCTGGAATAATGTAAAATTTTGCCTTAAGGTTTAAGACTAACGGGATGGGGAAAACTTAATATATTTTCTTAGGGGGAAAAAAGGCTGATTTTGTTGACTACACAACAAAAGGAAATAAAAATACTGTATTGTACTATATACTGTATTTCAATACTGCTAAAAAAGATCTATTATCTTCTTGTAATACATTGACATAGCAATTTGCTAAATCCACCAAATGTGTCGTCTGTTATGTGCATGGCATTGTGATAATCTGTGTGAGAAATTCAAAGACCTTGTAGGAGGGTTTAAGATTTACTAGATCAAGAGATAAAATGGTCCCACTGTACCCTTCATATAATTATTGAAGCCCCACTATGTAAAGCATGGTAATTGTTATGAGGTGGCAACAGATAAAAGACAGCCACATCTTATAAAAGTCTGTAATTTATTACAGATCATAGGATGGGGAGATAGCTTTTTTTTAATTTTTAGATTTCAGGTTTATTACAAAGTATACCTGCTCAAAGAAATCCAATATCCAGTGGATGAATTAATCGTATACTCACATACCTATACACAGATACATTCCCGTACAGAGAGTTCTTTGTTAAATATTCAGAGGGTTTACCTGTGGTCTCAGTGAAGAGGGCCACTCCCTCACCTTGATATCAGTATGGCTGAAATTCTATTTACAGGTCTCAGGTCCTCAGCAATTCTAAAGTCTCTGATTGCCCCCAGATCTTTTTTCTTCCTTTAATCATCAGTTTTTACTTAACAAGGTTGACTTCTGGATTGAGTTTCATTCTGAGAAGAGAGATTTTAATCAATTCATCTGGTAATTTGTCTGATTAATTGACAAGACAAAGGCCTAGGAAGTGGGATAATTTTCCCCATCCTCTAAGGTCAGCTGAATTTTGGCTAGATATACTTCATCAACCCTGCTCTCTTAGACCTTGCTTTCAGGCAACTCTATACACATGTAAATCCAATGTGCAAACACTTTGTATACCATTCTCTCCCTCCTTTCACTTTTTATCTACATAGATTTACTGGTAGCTCAATGCCATTGTCATGTTTTACTTATAAAATTGTGCAATCATCCCTACAACTACTTATACAGTAAGTCCCCTACATATGAACTTTCAAGTTGCAAACTTTCAAAGATGCGAACATGTGTTGGCATGTCCAATTACGTAAATTAGTTTATGTGTCTGGCGTACAGTGTAATGTGTGTGCATCCTCTACAAGTGGTTGTGCTTTTGTGCACTTTAGGATGACTTCATTGAACTCCTTGCTGTGCAACACAAGGAGCTTACTAATGAAGACCCGATGGAACTGGAGGCCCGGAGAAAGGACGAAGAGAGATAAGAGGAAGAAGTAACTGAAGAACTGAAGAGATTCATGACGCAGGAAATGGCAAGGGGATTTTCTTTATTTAAGGAGGCACTGTTGGGTTTTGAGGCACAGGACCTGAACACAGAATGGTACACGAAGGTTGCAGCAGCCGTTCAGAATGCAATCCAGTGCTACCGTGTCATCTATGATGAGAAAAAAAGAGCTACTACCCAGACATCACTGGATCGTTTTTTCAAGAGGGAAGATAGAATTGAATACAGCAAGGAACCAGAACCTGTGCCATCAACATCAGGCGTGAGTGAAATTGCAGCTTGCCGTCCATCTCCTATTGCTGACGACCCTTCAGCTCTACCATCTCCCACCTCCTCTCCCTCATCCAGTCAGTAACTCTTCCTGCCTGTTCACTCGATGGAAGCCCCTGTACGCCAGCTGTTGTGCTGTACTACGGTACTTTTCAAGGTACTGTACTGTGAGATTAAAAATACTTTATTTTTGTGTTTGCTTTTTATGTATTACTTGTGTGGAAAGTATTATAAAACTATTACAGTGCAGTACTATATAACCCATTGTGTTAGTTGCGTACCTAGGCTAACTTCGTTGGACTTACAAACAAACTGGACTTACAAACGCACTCTCAGAAAGGAACTCGTTTGTATGCAGGGGACTTGCTGTACATTATTTTTTAGCAACTGCAAATAATAATAGCGGACATTCATATAGTAGTTACGTTTATTATATATCTGGAAGTCTTAAAAGTGTTTTACATAGAATATCTCATGTAATCCCTCACACAAGCCTGTGATATAGTCACTATTATTATCTCTAAATACTATTAAGACAGTCTCTGTTGTATTTTGATCCATAGATCCTCACACAACACAGTTTTTTGGGAAAACCTAAGAAAAAGTTTGTTTTTACTAAGGGCATTGTATAGGAATATGTCATATGATTTGATGACTGTCAAGAATTTTCATTAAGGAGAGAATAAACATGGTAGGGACAGTGGGAAAGTAAAACGCACATTCGAAGTACAGGTATGAATAAAGCACCAAAGTAAGGAAGTGCAAGATGTGTTAATAAGACATTCAGACAGCAGGCTAGAAATCACATGGCTTTGAATGTCATGTTGAAGATTTGGGCCTTTATTCTATTAAAAAACAAAACAAAACAACATTATTTCAGGAATTGAATGATTTATCCCCTCATATATAAAATAAACAAAGAAAAAAATATACATATCCGCCCTTCCTGGAGGAGTCTGGACCTGGCAAGAGTTCCCAAGAAAATGCTAGAGTTTGAAGATGTAAAAATCTTTTGACATTTAAGCTGCTTCACCTTTGAATGACTCCTGAGCAATATGACAGCCAAACTCAGCCAACCCAAGCACTCCTAATACAGTTATCAATATACTAAGTACCCCAAATCACAGCTATCATCCATATTTTTTCCTAAGTTTATATGAATCATGTATGTAAGGTGTGACTATAAGACAAGACTGGTATTTTCACAGCCATGCCAGAACTTATACATCCACGTGAGTGTTTCGCTTCGTGGGTATTAACTTGCACTTTACCATTGATGTTGTCAAAAACCTGCAGAGAATGACATTTAAACCCAAGTCCCAAGCCACAGGAGAAAGGCTATTTTCTTAATTTACCTGTATATTTTGTTATCGAGGCCAAATGGAATTAAAGTTGAAATTGCCCACTCTATTCACCCTTCTTAGTTCCACAATGACTTCTTGCTGTTCGGAAAAATAAAACTCATCCTCAAAGAAAGGAGATTCACTACCAGCATAGGAACAATAGCTACCATTATTAAGCACTTAACATGTTCTGGAAACTGTGGTGGTAAGTGACATAGGTGTATGATCTATTATGTGTGTTAAGCCAGGAAGTAACTTTCATATAGTTGAGTTAAATATCAATAACAGTCACACAGTTGGACATAGTCGAGCAGGAAAAAAAAAAAGTCTGCATCACAGTATGTAGACTATTTATGTAGCATAGTGGCTAAGAGCTGGTGACAGGGGTGAAGGTGTCTGATTTTTAAATCTTGGCTTCAACACTTGATGTCTGATCTTGGGATGGTTATTTGTAATCTCTCTTGTTTTCCCCATCTTTAAAATTATAGTAAAATGCATACTATGTACACTATACTTAACAAAGTAGTTGGTGCTAGCTCTTTGCAGGTTGGTTTAGGGAGCTTCAGCTGGGAAGGCTTGTGTCTACTCCACACGTTCCTCCCATCCTTCAACAGGCCAGACTAGACTTCTTCACATGGTGGTTTCTGGACAGAACTCCCTGAGAGGATGAAAACAGAAGCCTCAAGGCCTCTTGATGCCTAGGCTCAGAACTCCTGCACCATTCTACCACATTCTTTTGGTGAAAGCGTCTCACGTGTTCTACTGAGATTCAAAAGGTAGAGAAATAGGGCTTCCCTGGTGGCGCAGTGGTTGAGAGTCTGCCTGCCGATTCACGGTACACAGGTTCGTGCCCCGGTTCGGGAAGATCCCACATGCCGCGGAGCGGCTGGGCCCGTGAGCCACGGCCGCTGAGCCTGCGCGTCCAGAGCCTGTGCTCCGCAACGGGAGAGGCCACAACAGTGAGAAGCCCGTGTACCGCAAAATATAAATAAATAAATAAAGGTAGATAAATAGACTCTACTTCCTGATGAGAAGAGTAGCAGTCACATGACTAAGGGGCATGCATATGCATACAGAATGGAAGGAATGAGTTGTGTTTGTTTTGTTTTTTTTTTTAATATACTCTAGTATTGTTAGGAGTTGGGGCCTTAGGGCAAAGAGGAACTACTTCTGAAGAACTTTAAGAGGGGAGTCACTAGAAGATCGCATTCACTTTTAAATGATTACTCTGTCTAAAGTGCAGAGAATGGATGGATAGAGAGAAGACTAGGTACAGAGAATCCAGTTGGGGTGAGGTTACAGTAACCCATTTCAGAGATGATGGTGACTTGAAATAGGTAGTGGCGGTAAGACAGATGGAAATGAACAAATGGAGAACCTCTTACATGATACAGAATCAAAAGACTTGGTAAATGCAACTGGCTTTTGGAATAATAAGATTTGTTAACCAAACTAAATAAAGCCAAGGAACTGCAAGCCATGGGTTGAAAAGAAATACAAAAGAAAACAAATTAAAATTTGCTGAAAATGGAAAGATTCAGCTGCTGGTGACATTTATTTTTGTTCAAGTGTCCAGGGATACCATGGAATGGTGGAAAATCTATTAAGAATTACTTGATAGCATCCTTTTATAATGTCATTTTCAACAGGACTTTAATTTACATTTTATAAATTATGCAATATTTTATAAAGTAAGTAAAGTCTTTTAGTATTCTAAAGAGCAACACTATATTTTGGCAGCTTAAGAGTTTTGAACATATAATTTCACTTTCCCTGATTCAGTAATAAGCTTTCCAAAAGGTGAGACCTGTAGAAATGTTGAAATGAGTTATTCCAACTCCTTGTCAATTTTTTAAAAAGTAATTTCCACATTAAGTACTATTCACATACAAACCATAATGGGGATGTCTCATATGCCCACAGTAAATGCCTAAAGTAAGTTAATGGTTAATCAGGAATGTTTCTTTTAATCCTTATAGAGATATTAAAGGTAAAAATTCCAATGACAATGGAAATGCACTCTATTTGTAAGAAGAGTGTACTTTAAGTTTGGAAAAGGGGAAGGGGTCCCTTGTACATGCCTCATTAACACACTGAGACTTGGGAGGTGGTACTTTTCCCAACAAGATCAACATCCCTTTGGGATTTGTATAGGCCTGATGTGGGCCACTCTGACATGAACAGTCAAATTTAATTACTTACATGGCAGTTGACCTCTTCCAATAAGCACTGAAATCATTGTTTTGAAGCACTGAAGCCACTGTGTTTGATCAAATTAGCAAAGATGAGGGCTTCCCTGGTGGCGCAGTGGTTGAGAGTCCGCCTGCCAATGCAGGGTACACGGGTTCGTGCCCCGGTCCGGGAAGATCCCACGTGGTGTGGAGCGGATGGGCCTGCGAGCCATGGCCACTGAGGCTGCGCGTCTGGAGCCTGTGCTCCACAACGGGAGAGACCACAACAGTGAGAGGCCCATGTACCACAAAAAAAAAAAACACAGCAAAGATGAGATTCTTTCTTTTTTTTTTAACATCTTTATTGGAGTATGATTGCTTTACAATGGTGTGTTAGTTTCTGCTGTATAACAAAGTGAATCAGCTATACATATACATACATCCCCATATCTCCTCACTCTTGCAACTCCCGCCCACACTCCCTATCCCATCCCTCTAGGTGGACACAAAGCACCCAGCTGATCTCCCTGTGCTATGTGGCTGCTTCCCACTAGCTATCTATTTTACATTTGGTAGTGTATATATATCCATGCCACTCTTTCACTTCATCCCAGCTTACCCTTCCCCCTCCCTTGGTCCTCAAGTCCATTCTCTACATCTGCATCTTTATTCCTGTCCTGCCCCTAGGTTCTTCAGAACCATTTTTCCTTTTTTTCTTTGTAGATTCCATATATACGTGTTAGCATACGGTATTTCTTTTTCCTCTTTCTGACTTACTTCACTTTGTATGACAGTCTCTAGGTCCATCCACCTCGCTACAAAACTCAATTTCGGGGCTTCCCTGGTGGCGCAGTGGTTGAGAGTCTGCCTGCCGATTCAGGGGACACGGGTTCATGCCCTGGTCCACGAGGGTCCCACATGCCGTGGAGCGGCTGGGCCCGTGAACCATGGCCGCTGAGCCTGCGTGTCTGGAGCCTGTGCTCTGCAACGGGAACGCCACGGCAGTGAGCGGCCCACGTACCACAAAAAACAAAAACAAAAAAACCCTCAATTTCGTTTCTTTTTATGGCTGAGTAATATTCCATTGTATATATGTGTCACATCTTCTTTATGCATTCATCTGTCAATGGACACTTAGGTTGCTTCCACTTCCTGGCTATTGTAGAGCTGCAATGAACGTTGTGGTACATGTCTCTCTTTGAATTACGGCTTTCTCAGGGTATATGCCCAGTAGTGGGATTGCTGGGTTGTATGGTGGTTCTATTTTTAGTCTTATGAGGAACCTCCATACTGTTCTCCACAGTGGCTGTATCACTTTACATTCCTACCAACAGTGCAAGAGAGTTCCCTTTTCTCCACACGCTCTCCAGTATTTATTGTTTGTAGATTTTTTGATGATAGCCATTCTGACCAGTGTGAAGTGATAACCTCATTGTAGTTTTGATTTGCATTTCTCTAATGATTAGTGATGTTGAGCATCCTTTCATGTGATGGTTGGCAATCTGTATATCTTCTTTGGAGGAATGTCTATTTAGCTCTTCTGCCCATTTTGGGATTGGGTTGTTTGTTACTCCGATATTGAGCTGCATGAGCAGCTTGTATATTTTGGAGATTAATCCTTTGTCAGTTGCTTGGTTTGCAAATATTTCCTCCCATTCTGAGGGTTGTCTTTTCATCGTGGCTATGGTTTCCTTTGCTGTGCAAAAGCTTTTAAGTTTCATTAGGTCCCATTTGTTTATTTTTGTTTTTATTTCCATTTCTCTAGGAGGTGGGTCAAAAAGGATCACACTGTGATTTATGTCATGGAGTGTTCTGTCTATGTTTTCCTCTAAGAGTTTTATAGTGTCTGGCCTTACATTTAGGTGTTTAATCCATTTGGAGTTTATTCTTGTGTATGGTGTTAGGGAGTGTTCTAATTTCATTCTTTTACATGTAGCTGTCCAGTTTTCCCAGCACCACTTATTGAAGAGGCTGTCTTTTCTCCATTGTATATTCTTGCCTCCTTTATCAAAGATAAGGTGACCATATGTGCATGGGTTTATCTCTGGGCTTTCTTTCCTGTTCCATTGATCTATATTTCTGTTTTTGTGCCAGTACCATACTGCCTTGATTACTGTAGCTTTGTAGTATAGTCTGAAGTCTGAGAGCCTGATTCCTCCAGCTCCGTTTTTCTTTCTCAAGATTGTTTGGGCTATTCGGGGTCTTTTGCGTTTCCACACAAATTGTGTAATTTTTTGTTCTAGTTCTGTGAAAAATACCATTGGTAGTTTGATAGGGATTGCATTGAATCTATAGATTGCTCTGGGCAGTATAGCCATTTTCACAATGTTGATTCTTCCAATCCAAGAACATGGTATATCTCTCCATCTGTTTGTATCACCTTTAATTTCTTTCTTCAGTGTCTTAGTTTTTTGCATACAGGTTTTTGTCTCCTTAGGCAGGTTTATTCCTAGGTCTTTTATTCTTTTTGTTGCAATGGTAAATGGGAGTGTTTCCTTAATTTCTCTTTCAGATTTTTCATCATTAGTGTATAGGAATGCAACAGATTTCTGTGCATTAATTTTGTATCCTGCTACTCTACCAAATTCATTGATTAGCTCTAGTATTTTTCTGGTAGCATCTTTAGGATTCTCTATGTATAGTATCATGTCATCTGCAGACAGTGACAGTTTTACTTCTTCTTTTCCGATTTGGATTCCTTTTATTTCTTTTTCTTCTCTGATGGCTGTGGCCAAAACTTCCACAACTATGTTGAATAATAGTGGTGAGAGTGGGCAACCTTGCCTTGTTCCTGATCTTAGTGGAAATGGTTTCAGTTTTTCACCATTGAGAACAATGTTGGCTGTGGGTTTGTCATATATGGCCTTTATTATGTTGAGGTAAGTTCCCTCTAGGCCCACCTTCCGGAGAGTTTTTATCATAAATGTGTGTTGAATTTTGTCAAAAGTTTTTCTGCATCTATTGAGATGATCATATGTTTTTTCTCCTTCAATTGGTTAATATGGTTTATCACATTGATTGATTTGCATATATTGAAGAATCCTTGCATTCCTGGGATAAACCCCATTTGATCATGGTGCATGATGCTTTTAATGTGCTGTTGGATTCTGTTTGCTAGTATTTTGTTGAGGATTTTTGCATCTATGTTCATCAGTGATATTGGCCTGTGGTTTTCTTTTTTGTGGCATCTTTCAGACAAGATTCTTTACATAACTGGCACTTCAAAATACCAGATGCTAAGTGGATGGTGTACCCTGATCTGTCTAGAGTAGACTTCTTCTACTGCATGTATAGACCAAAGATTTACAGCCTTATTTCTATGATATTTCAGTGCATTTCCTATGGTCTCCAGAGATGCCTGAATAGTCTTAATTCATAATATATTTCAATTCAGTTAAAATGTACGCTAAGACTTTTTAAAAATGATATGGGGTGGGTAGGCACTTTCCTGGTGGTCCAGTGGTTAAGACTCCGTGCTCCCAGTGCAGGGTACCAGGGTTCAATCCCTGGTCAGGGAACTAGATCCCTCATGCCATAACTAAGAGCCCTCATGCCACAGCTAAAAGATCCCACTTGCCACAGTGAAGATGTTAGCTGCAGCAACGAAGATCTCGTGTGCAGCCAAATAAATGAATATTCAAAATAACTTTAAAATTAAAAATGATATGGAGTGGGTGAAATGGGTGAAGGGGATCAACTGTATGGTGATGTATGGTAACTAGACTTGTGGTGGTGATCACTTTTAGAAAACAATTACATGAAGTATGCAATAATAAAGTAATGCCGCTTTAAAACCTTTGTTCTTGATTTGCATAGATTCCTTCTTAGATACTGAAAGTGGGGGAAGGGAGAGTCATTAATTACATGTAAAAATAATATGTCATCCAAATTGCATTTTATGTGGATTGAGGGGAGAGAGAGAGGTGACATTTTGAGGCTGCAAAATAAAATGCTGGTCCATAGGAACTCCTTTCTCATTTTAATGGCTTGAAGAAACTTCATGAAGGAGGTGAGGAGAGATTTTAGAATAACTCTACTGACTAGTAAAAGTAATTAATAAAAATAAGAGAGAATTTTTTAAACCATGGCATAGGTTAGTCACGACGAGGGAGTCATAAAAGACAGCTAATGGAACAAGAGAGGAAAAGAAAGAGGATACCATGGGCTAGAGACAAAAACAAAATTTTTAAGGCAAGTTTGCAAGGGCTTGTAGGATTTTGATGGGGCTTGTATTTCAGTGGGCCCTTGATGTGTTATAGCTGGACAACTTTCATGAGGCCAGCTGGACAGAACCCATTCACAAGTCAAGGGGCAAAAGGGCGCTCTTAAACTTGGCTTTCTGCTTTACTTCAAATGTGTTGATGAGGCCATTGGACCTTAAGGTCTGATTTCCCTCTTGATGTAATAGTCTTTGCACAGGTTTCAAAGATAGGGATTATTAGAGTTCAAGGAGCAATAACAAAACAGACAAAATGGGAATAATTTAAAAGGAGCAGCAAAGCCAATCTAATGTTAGCTCATCTTCTTATTTAAGTTCTTCTCTCCTTTCAAACTTTTCAGGCACTCAGCTTTGTCCTGGACTTTTTCTACAGCTTCAAAAAGCAGCTATGAGAAAAAAAAAAAAGCCTCTTTCCTAAGGCCCCTTCATCCTCCTCCACCATCAGAATGTGGTCTGAATCCTATCATAAAAGAGAAGTCATATTTAATGAGAAAGTGGAAAGAAGACAGAGATGAAGCAGAAATCACAGTGGCACAAAAACAGAAAAGGAAATTTCTTTGCTTAATAAATATTTATTGCAAGTGTCTGCCAATTACCTTTTAAAGATTTTTATATGCGTCCTACGTCTTTCATCTTTTTCATGTCACGGTTTATTCAAGCCGGGAAAAGTGCATGTGTCAGGTAAATGTTGATTTACATGCAAATTGTATTTTCTAACCTTGCCTTTAAGTGAAAAAAAATTCCGAAATGTATTATTTCTCATTAATTCCTACTTTTTACAAAATTCAAATATTCAATATCAGTTGTAAATAGATTAGGGCTTGTTTGACTTTGTTTGGCACTTTTGCCCCTCCCTGTGCCTTCTGGAAATCTGTGTTGACCGAAATCAACAAGAGCAATGTCTTCTTTGGCTGTTTTTCACCATCTCTTTCTGTTTACAGTTGGACCCTGAAAGGATGAACTCTTAGTTCAAATTCATGTGTTTGGTTTACATTTACCTTAAGAGGGGTCCCACTATATGATCCCAAGAGAAGACCTTTCCGAGGGGTGAACTGGGACAGGAAGAAGACAAAGAAAGGAAGAATGGGAAGGAGTCAGGGTCTAACAATGAAATTGATGACTTCAAAACTATGGTTAAAAACTAGTTTATTTCCAGTTTCCCTTGCAATGGGAAAATGTCGTGTCTACTCTAGTGTGAGGAACAGCACAACCTAGACCAGAGTTGAGAACATTTGCCAAGATTATGTAAGAAATTGTGTACCCAACAAAATATTTTGTCTTCATTTAAGATTTTCAACAGGAGGAGAAAAATACCACTAATCAGAGACAGATGTGAATTTAGATTTTCCAGAAAGTTCTGGCTGTGGTTTCTAACCCTTGTTCTCTCCTCCTCAATATCCTTTGCCCCAAAATATGTCCTTTCAGAAAGTTTACTTAGTTCTATAGGTAAGAACCAAGGAATTTATTTGATAAGCTATTGATTTGAAAAGAAGACAAATCCTTTCTGGCTAGAGAACAAAAGGCAGGAGTTCATGAGGGGGCTTCCAAGTAAGAGACACTGAAGTGCCCAGAACTAGGAACAAAGGAATAATTACCAGGGGATGTATCACTCCATGAAAATATGGGGTTACTGTAAATAATTATAGCAACACTTATGAGGTAGCTAGAAAGCAATGACAGTATTTTGAGGTTGAGAACCATAGAGTTGTTTGTTCTCATTTTAGGGGTTAGCCTCACAGCTGCAACCATGTGCTGAGAAATGCCAAAATCTTATCTTTTGATGAGTCTATCATAAAACTAATAAAACTTAAGCTTCCAAATTCCTCCTTCGCACAGACTCTGATGAGTGCTGGGGGTTGTAAGGTGTTTTCAAGTGAGTGAGGAGGTGAAGGAAGGCCAAGTTGTAAACAGGAGGTATTTCTCAATGAATTTTTTGGAGAAAATGCCCATAGAGATTTCATGCCTACAGGGATCTCCAAGCCTTAAATAATTCGCGATTATTTGATTTCTAATTCAAGATAAATATTCCCTTACTATGAAATATGTATAATGATTTTGTACATGTAAATTTGTATTCTTAAGAGCTTCCCCAATTTTATAAGCTTCAGAACCCACAAAATCTGGATCACTTTTACATGTGTTATGACTTAATTCTACTTTATGAGTTTAAACCGATTTAAGAACTGATTTCCGCTTCTGATGACTGCTTAAAATGTTTTAGGTTTATCCATTTCAATGCAAGAACTCTAGGGTAACAGGGGTAAAAAAAGACTGGAGTTTACAGTGCAATCATGTTTCCTTACAACCACATGGGGGCAGTATCCCTAAAATACAGAATGTAAATAAATGATTTGACTTGCTTCAAGTATTAAACGATGTTTACAAAAGAAGCAGAGGGAGGGGAGGGAAGGCCTTGCACATATAATACAGTAATAAATTGTGTTTTACTTGTTTATATTGTGATTTTCCTCTATTAAATCAAGCATGAATTTGATAGAATAAAATCCCATTTGTGTTTTTGATTCTCAGGTAATACATCTGGCCTTTTTATATTAGGTCTCTGAATGATTTTAATAGAGAGTAAAATAAGTTCTAGGCAATGAGAAATACTATACTTGGTGCTCATCCATTGCCCACAGCGGGAGGGAGCAGGGATGAGCTGTGACCCTCAGGCTGCGCACACTCTTCAGTGTGTCATGCTGTTAAAGAATACATGAAAAAAATATCAAATGTGATCACTGATTGCATTATTGCTGAGATTATAAGGCATTCTTTATCCACTGAAATGGGTCTAGAATTACATTAAAACTTGGATATATGCTAATCCTGGAAGTTATGCTTAGTGAAATAAGTCAAACAGAGAAAGACAAATACTGTACGATACCACTTACATGTGGAATCTAAAAAATAAAACAAGATAGTGAATACAGCAAAAAAGAAAGACTCACAAATACAGAGAGCAAACTTGTGGTTACCAATGGGGAGAGGGAAGAGGAGGAGCAAGATAGGGGCAGAGGGTTAAGAGATACAAGCTATTATGTATAATAAGTAAGCTACAAGGATATATTGTACAGCATAGGGAATACAGTCAATATTTATAATAACTATAAATGAGTATAATCTTTAAACATTGTGAAGCACTATGGTGTATACCTGAAACTTATATAATATTGTAAATCAACTATTTCTCAACAGAAAAAAAAAATGGAAGAAAAAAGCCTGCTAATCCTACTGATTATAATCAAGGATATTGTAATTTGGGAGAGAAAATTATTGCAGGCTTTTGTCCATCGCTCGTGATTTCTGTCTCCTGTTTTGTGGCAGGCTGGACACCTTTTGAAGCCTTTACATAGATCCACTAGACTTTCTTGAGCAAAAAAGAAGCTCACAGATTCTCTGTGTACTAAACAGACCGTTGGCAATAGCTAAACAGCTGTTGGCTGTATGATACATATTTGGCTAAAAACAAACCCATCTGTATTTAATGCATTATTGCCAAAGTGTAGTAACATGCTGTTTCCAGTCTGAAAATACTGGTACCCTCTTGTGAGATGATCCAATTGAAAATCCCACAACATGGCTCTTGCACTTCTTGGCTGTGCAAGCGGAAAACCTAGGAGTGTGCCAGCGAATGCCAGAGTTTGTTTCCAGAGGCTTCAATTTGGGAGGCAAGGAGGATGGCAGTGGATAGGCACAGACTAGATAACCCTTTCCTTTGATAGATTCTTTATTTTATCTTGCTTTTCAAAAGAACTCCTTGGTGCCTATTTCCTCTTTGTAAATGTATTGTATAATCTTTATTTTTACTGATTAAAAAAGCAATATATTTTTAATAGTAGAAAAATTAGAAAATACAAAGAAAAAAGAAGGAAAAGAGTTATGCTTTATCCTGCCATGCAGTTTACTTGGATGTGCCACTTCTGAATAACGTTGTCATTTACTGACCCAGGTGCGTAACATGACTCAATCAATCCACTTCATAGGATCATTGTACTTGGATGACAAGTGAAAAAACAGACTACCGGTCAGGCAGTTTGCTAAGGCTGTTTAGCTCTTCAGTGCTCAAGCAAGGATTTGAACCTTGGTTTGCATCATTTAGAGCTGAGAGTTGGGGCTTCGCCACTATATAGCACACTCACGAAAATAACATTATTCAAAAAAGATGTCCCTAGAGGTCAATGGAATGTAGACAACTGTGTTTATGATAATTTAATCCACTTGAGATTTTAAAAACTAGACTATATAATAACTACAAATGGAAACAACAGCTTAGTTTGTTGTGAGTGAAATATTCACAAATGTACTAAAATGTATCTCTAAACAATTAGATTTGGGATTTCCTAATATATTTCATTTAAAGAAAATAATGTGTTAGCTAATGAATTTTTATAGTTAATTAGTGTAATGGAATTTTTCTCTAAATACTAGCACTTATTTTATTTGACAAAACACTGAACAATTTGGAGGGATTCTTGTAGTTTTTTCATGATTTGAATAATGCATAGCTTTTTCTCATAATAGGCAAATGTTCAAATCAACCTCAAAGAAATCTTCACCTGGAAAGCTCTAACTAAATGAGCATTTTTCTCTGACTACCACTAGCACCAGCTTCCGTAATAAATAGTCAACAGCTGGAGTGGTAACAGAATTCTCAGTGCAGCTAATGAGAGCCCCATATTTCACAGCTCAGAGGCTGTAAAATACTTCTCTTTAAAAAAAAGATATTTATAAAAATCTCAGTTCTTTGTTTGAGTGTAGAACCAAGGAACTGCTGCTTTTAAAGAGATAAACTCTTTGCACTAATAATCAAGTTCAAAGAACTGTAAAATATAAATGAAGGTAATTTCTAAAGTGATTGGTTTTCTTATATGCAATGTCACAATCACATCAAAACAACAAAGATGTGTCTGGAGTATGATTAAATCTAACAATCAATATTTTTAAAACATTACTTTCCCCTACTTCTCAAATGAAAGAAAGAAGGGATGGCAACATTATCCATGGAAATGTTCAGCTAAATGCTATAAAAATGCATGATAGGGCTTCCCTGATGGCGCAGTGGTTGAGAGTCTGCCTGCCAATGCAGGGAACACGGGTTCGTGCCCCGGTCCGGGAAGATCCCACATGCCGCGGAGCGGCTGGGCCCGTGAGCCATGGCCGCTGAGCCTGCGCGTCCGGAGCCTGTGCTCCGCAACGGGAGAGGCCACAACAGTGGCCCGCGTACCGCAAAAAAAAAAAAAAAAAAAAAAAATGCATGATAGATTAGTCCCAATACACGAGAACATCCTTGAATATATACTTTTAAATATGGTGACAAAATGCCACTTCCCCAGGAAGACATTCTAAATAATTCAAATTAACTCTAAAAACATGTTTGCTGATTCTTTTGTTTAACTCACTTGCTCCCAACCGGTGTTTGGTAAAAAATGTTTAGAAGAAAAACTGCAGGCACCTCTTAGGCCTACTCCTAAGTAAAAGTGGGAGACAACTGGAAAGGAGCAGGGGGCCAAAGATGAGGTGATATTAGAGCAGGGTTCAAGTACTAAGACGAGAAAGAAGCAGATGTCAACAGAGAGAGACATGAAAGAGGGACTTGAGGGATAGAAAGCAAGCAACAGTGAGGGAGTTGAAGGAGAGTTGAAAGACCAAACACTGTGAAAGGTAGACACACAGGGAAGAAGGAACAACAGGAGAGAGGTGTCAATGTTGCAGAGACAGGAAAAGAGCAAGAGGAGAAGAAGGTGCAATTCTAGGGGCTGTATTGCTTCAACTCATTTAGTCCTCAAAAACAATCGTGTAAAAGAGGAATCATTGACTTTTATGGTGCAGCATCATGGGGAGAAGAAGGATGTGGAGTCTCTCTAAGCACTTACTAATTGTGCAACCCTGAAGATTAATCTCAGATAAGTTGCCTCAAAGGTAAAATAGGAATTTTTGAGCCATAAGCTCTGTGAGCTAGCATATGTAGCAACATCTAATACACTTTATGGCTTTTAGATGAATAGATGTTTGATTGGTGATCATTTAGGCTTCACTTTACAAACACTGGCCTTCAGAGAGGTTCAAGGGTTCCAGCTTGGAAACACAATCACTTTGTTTGTCTTTAAGTGTGTGTAGAACACCTCTACCATAGTCCTAGCCTATACTGTAGGTTCTCACTAAATGGTTGCTATCATTATTACCCTGTACTTTGCTCCAGGGATTGACAGGGGCCCCAAGTCTCCTCACCATTCAGAAGTCACCGTGGCATCATCTGATAAAAATTAAAAGAAGTGTTGCTGTGAAAATCTATTCTTTTTTTTTTAACATCTTTATTGGAGTATAATTGCTTTATAGTGTTGTGTTAGTTTCTGCTGTATAACAAAGTGGATCAGCTGTATGCATACATATATCCCCATATCCCCTCCATCTTGCATCTCCCTCCCACCCTCCTTATCCCACCCCTCTAGGTGGTCGCAAAGCACCGAGCTGATCTCCCTGTGCCATGCAGCTGCTTGCCACCAGCTATCTATTTTACGTTTGGTAGTGTATATATGTCCATGCCACTCTCTCACTTCATACCAGCTTACCCTTTCCCCTCCCCATGTCCTCAAGTCCATTCTCTACGTCTGTGTCTTTATTCCTGTCCTGCCCCTAGGTTCTTCAGAACCATTTTTTTTTTAAGATTCCGTATATATGTGTTAGCACACGGTATTTGTTTTCCTCTTTCTGACTTACTTCACTCTGTATGACAGACTCTAGGTCCATCCACCTCACTACAAACAACTCAATTTCGTTTCTTTTTATGGCTGAGTAATATTCCATTGTATATATGTGCCACCTATTTTAGCTTGCAAAACTTAAGGTGGCCCATAAATATCTACACTAGATTTTTAAAAGATGTATTAATATGGTATTTGAGGTGTATATTCTAACTAGCTGTTAGGACACACTCAAACAGACATAATCATGGGTCTGGAACAGCACTGTCCAATAGGAATGTAATAGGAGCTACCCAAGTAATTTTCAATTTTCTAGTAGCAACATTTTTTTTTTTTTTTTTGCGGTACGCGGGCCTCTCACTGTTGTGGCCTCTCCCGTTGCGGAGCACAGGCTCCGGACACGCAGGCTCAGCGGCCATGGCTCACGGACCCAGCCGCTCCGCGGCATGTGGGATCCTCCCGGACCGGGGCACGAACCCGTGTCCCCTGCATCGGCAGGCGGACTGTCAACCACTGTGCCACCAGGGAAGCCCAGCAACATTTTTTTTAAAGTAAAAAGAAACAGGTGAAATTAATTTGATAATCTGCTTCATTTAAGCAAATATATCTAAAAAATTATCATTTCAACATATAATCAATATAAAAATGATTGAGATATTCTACCTTTAAAAAAAATTGGTACTAAGCCTTCAAGATCTGGTGTGTAATTTATCCTTACAGCACATCTTAATTTGAACAAATTCCAAACCAAGGACTCAATAGCCACATGTTTTGGTATAGATATAGAAGAACTAAGGAGTGCAATAATATAAAGAACCAGTGTAGACACTAAACATTTTTCCCCCCAAGTAAGCTAACTAGAGAAGCAAACCCTCTGAACTTAAAAACCTCTTCATCAAATATTTACTCTACCTTGGGGCATTTTGTGGCTTGGCTTTACTGAGAAGAAATCAAAGTCACAAAGTGTAAACTTCCTCACCTTCTTCCTCTTTTCCTCCAAATGTCTCTGTAACCAAATCCTCCTCACAACTGCTAAATACCCAAGGGCTTTACCATTTCTCTCTCCTCACTTCTGTCTCAAGAAAAAGTATTTTCCTTCATTTTAAGACTTAAAGGTCCAACTCCTTTTTCTCCCGCCTGCTTTTTCCATTGCCTCATTCCATCAGACTCCGTCTTATACAACTTCAGACTCACTTTCTACAATGTGAAGTACACTTGGCTTCCCTCTCTGCTTTCTTAAACAAACCAGGGCTGTACACACGGATAAAGCCAAAGAAGTTTGAGATCCACAGCAGCAGGAAGCGGAAGGTACAGACATTTCCTATATACTCCCTGCTCCCACCTGTGTACAGTTAGGAACCATATCAACATCCCATACCAAAGTGGTACATTTGTTACAATTGATGCACCATATTGACATGTCATTATCACCCAAAGTCTGCAGTTTACATTAAGCTTCACTCTTGGTATTGAACATTCTATGGGTTTTGACAAATGTACACTGACACATAACCACCATTACAGTATCATACAGAATAGTTTCACTGCCATAAAAATCCTTTACGTTCTACCTAGTCATTCCTTCCACTCCCTTTAGTCCCTGAAAAACACTGATCTTTTTATTATCATCATAGTTTTGCCTTTTCCAACTGTTATATGGTTGGAATCATACAGTATGTAGCCTTTTCAGATTGGCTTATTTCACTTAGTAACATGTATTTAAGGAAGCAAGAATATACAATGGGGAAAAGACAGACTAATTTTTAACATCTTTATTGGAGTATAATTGCTTTACAATGATGTGTTAGTTTCTGCTGTATAGCAAAGTGAATCAGCTATATGTATACATATATCCTCATATCCCCTCCCTCTTGCGTCTCCCTCCCACCCTCCCTATCCAACCCCTCTAGGTGGACACAAAGCACCGAGTTGATCTCCCCATGCTATGCAGCTGCTTCCCACTAGCTATCTATTTTACATTTGGTAGTATATATATGTCCATGCTACTCTCTCACTTCGTCCCAGCTTACCCTTCCCCCTCCCCATGTCCTCAAGTCCATTCTCTACATCTGTGTCTTTATTCCTGTCCTGTCCCTAGGTTCTTCACAACCATTTTCTTTTAGATTCCATACATATGTATTAGCATACAGTATTTGTTTTCCTCTTTCTGACTTACTTCACTCTGTATGACAGACTCTAGGTCCATCCACACCTCTGCAAATGACCCAACTTTGTTCCTTTTTATGGCTGAGTAATATTCCATTGTATATATGTACCACATCTTCTTTATCCATTCATCTGTTGATAGACGTTTAGGTTGTCTCCATGTCCTGGCTATTGTAAATAGTGCTGCAATGAACATTCTGGTACATGACTTGTTTTGAATTATGTTTTTCTCAGGGTATATGCCCAGTGGTGGGATTGCTGGGTCATATGGTAGTTCTATTTTTAGTTTTTTAAGGAACCTCCATACTGTTCTCCATAGTGGCTGTATCAATTTACATTCCCACCAACAGTGCCAAGAGGGTTCCCTTTTCTCCACACCCTCTCCAGCATTTATTGTTTGTAGATTTTTTGATGATGGCCATTCTGATTGGTGTGAGGTGACACCTCATTGTAGTTTTGATTTTCGTTTCTCTAATGATTAGTGATGTTGAGCATGTCTTCATGTGCCTCTTGGCCATCTGTATATCTTCGCTGGAGAAATGTCTATTTAGGTCTCTGCCCATTTTTGGATTGGGTTGTTTGTTTTTTTGATATTGAGCTGCATGAGCTGCTTGTATATTTTGGAGATTAATCCTTTGTCAGTTGCTTCGTTTGCAAATACTTTCTCCCATCCTGAGGGTGGTCTTTTCATCTTGGTTATGGTTTCCTTTGCTGTGCAAAAGATTTTAAGTTTCATTAGGTCCCATTTGTTTATTTTTGGTTTTATTTCCATTGCTCTAGGAGGTGGGTCAAAAAGGATCACGCTGTGATTTATGTCATGGAGTGTTCTGCCTACATTTTCCTCTAAGAGTTTTATAGTGTCTGGCCTTACATTTGGGTCTTTAATCCATTTTGAGTTTGTCTTTGTGTATGGTGTTAGGGAGTGTTCTAATTTCATTCTTTTACATGTAGCTGTCCAGTTTTCCCAGCACCACTTATTGGAGAGGCTGTCTTTTCTCCCTTGTATATCTAATTGTCTGCCTAATCTACCCTAATAAGTTATCCAACTTCATAGTCTAGTCCCCAGGAATAACTAAGACATCTTCAGAAACTTAGACCTTATTCCTGATAGAAACACCATAAAGATTCAAGGCCAGCCTTACTAGTAGTTACTTTATCAAACACATACTAAGCACTAGCCGGTTGTGTGGCATTTCCTAAGCACTCTACACACACATACATTTTCATGACCTACAACTGTGCAAGGTAGACGCTATTATCTTCACCCCCTTTTCATGGACGGGTAACTGAGGCCCAGGAAAACTTAAAAAACTTGCTCAGAGTCACACAGGTAAGAAAGTGCCTGAGACAGAATTTAAATTCAAGCGGTCTGGCCCTAGAACCTAGGTCTTTAACAGCTAGGTCACACTGTTTCTCTGGTGAGTGAATAAGTGAGGACATTTTTAGTACTAGGGTACTAAATTTCATGGGTACTAGGAAGGCTCAGTTTCCTTGAATTGGTCCTCCTGTCATCTATTTGCTGATGCCTAAAATTCCAGGTCAGAGCCTAATCCCTTTAGTGAAACACAATGATCTGTATTCAAATGCAAATATAACCTTATCTGTCCTTTATACCTTAGTACAGATTGATTTAGCAAGACAGTCTGTGACAGCAGATTTTGATAATGAGAGTGTCCAAGGAGACACTGAGACTGAGATTTTAAAGTAGGAGCATTCTAGGAAGATGGGGGTGGGGGAAGGGAGCTTGAGGCTGTGACTGGCATCTCAGGCTTAACTGGATTGGCTATGAAGACTGAGGGAAGCTTTCACTGTGTTGGGGAGAAGTGAGGGACACATGTTTAATTTTTCCTTGGTTTACTGAGATTTCAATATTTTCATCTGAGTAAGAAAGTTAAAACCCAAATTTGCCATAGAACATAAAAAGTACGGAGGTCTCAACCTATGGGATAAACCCCCAGGAGGATGCGGAGTCATTACAAGGCAATCCTTAAATTTCTATGTCCAACAAGCATGTAACATGTCTATATATAAGCATCATATTCGAAGGGAATAGATAGAATTGTATCTAGGAAGAAAAAAGCATGGATCTCTGGGTCAGCACCCTGGATAGTGCCCATATAGCCAGATGGATATGTGTGCACTGTTGATCTGTACTGCTACATGTAGTAACACAAACTTTTCTTGCATTCTTTTACCTTTGTCTCTTTAATTCAGCAATTAAAACACTTGTAAGGCCTAACAAATCAAGCTGTGGTTTTCTGACAATTATCATATCTAGATAGAGTAACAAGATCAGTGAAAACACATTTACTGAAATACCCATTGTGCCACAGACATCAGCTGTATTTGGGATCAAATCAGGGTATTAAACCACAGGCCAGAGCGTCTGTGATTTGCATGAGTAATTAGAAATGATTAATAGAATGTCTTGCTTAATTAAACTTATCTCATACGGGCACCTCTTGAAAACTCATAAGCTTGACAATTCATAATCACCCTTGATATTTTGGGTATAATATTTTTTGGCTCTAATGAAGGATTTTTTGACTATTTAAGATAGACATGATTTAATGGCACAAGCCACACTGTCTTATAAATTTAAGATGTCTTAGAAATTGAAAAATTCTATCCAACAGTGTAGAAAAGGTAAAATGATGATGTTTCAGGAAATGCTATAACTAGGAAAGGAACGTAGGTTGTTTCAGTGAGCCTAGCTACTAAGTAAGACATCCAGCCCTTTAATATAGGAAAGACGACATTTAAGAACACCATTACTGTCTTAGTCAGTTTGGACTGCAGTTAAAAAATAGTACCATAGACTGGGTGGCCAAATATTTATTTCTCACCGATCTGGAGGCTAAGTATAAGATGAAGGTGCTGGCAGATTCAGTGTCTGATGGGATACCTCTTCCTGACTTGTAGGCAGCTATCTTCTAGATATCTCCACGTGGTGGAGAGAGAGGGAGATCTGGGGTCCTTTCTTCTTTTCATAAGGGCATCAATACTATAACGGGGGCTCCGTCTTCATGATGTCAACTAAACCAAATTACCTCTCAAAGGTCCACCTCTAAATACCACCATACTTGTGTGTGTGTGTATATATATATATATATATATATATATATATACAGTGGAATACTACTCAGCCATACAAAAGAATGAAATAATGCCATTTGCAGTGGTGGACCTAGAGATTATCTTATTAAATGAAGTAAGTCAGACAGAGAAAGACAAGTATCATACGATATCACTTATATGTGGAATCTAAAGAAAAGGATACAAATGAACTTACTTACAAAACAGAAACAGACATAGAAGACAAACTTATGGTTACCAAAGCGGACAGTGGGGAGATGATGGGGACAGATAAATTAGGAGTCTGCGATTAACATATACACACTACTATATATAAAATAGGTAAACAACAAGGATTTACTGTATAGCAGAGGGAACTATACTCAGTATCTTGTAATAACCCATAATGGGAAAGAATCTGAAAAGGAATATATATATATGAATATATATATGAATTCATATATATATATATGAATCACTTTGCTTTACACTTGAAACTTAACAGAACATTGTAAATCAACTATACTTCAATTTAAAAAAAAAAGTTAATGCAATAAATACATACATACCACCACACTGGGGATTCGGACTTTGACATATGACTTTGACAGTGGACATGACCATTCAGTCCATAGCAAATTAGCCAAACGTTCACTTAGCTTTTAGTTCAATAGTTAAGACTGAGGCAAAATCTGTTAAGTATGTGCTGGGTACCAAGTGATAAAGTAAAAGTTTCCATAAATACAAATGAGAATAAATGTTACGTTTGATCTTAAAGGGTGTAAAATGGAAGGAGAAAAATATTTTTAAAACCACATATACTTATGTCAGCTAAGTTAGCTATGATTTTTGAAGCCAGGGAAGCTGAATTTAGAGCAAAAGTTCGAGAGGTAAAAGAGGCACTAATAGACGGAGTTTAATTATTTATGAACTCTCTTGTTAATTCCTAAGAGGAGCGATACCTCACCAATATTTTTCATATTCGTTGGTAGAATTTTTTTCTTGTCTTTCAGAGGACCCTCTTCCTAATCTACTGTTCTCTGGAGCAGTTCTCTCTTCCCTTCTTCCTGTTAGTTGACTTCCCCCTGGTTTTAATTACCTTACCTACTTCTTATCTAGATAAATGCTTCATCATTACCCAATAACCAGTCATTTTTGAGGGTCACAATAATTACTGAAATTCAAAACACATACTTAATCTTCAGGGTACAATCTTAAAATTAAAGTAACAAATTAAAAAAATACTTCCCATAGAGTATTTTTTATTCAATGCTTTTTGGTGGATCTATGGAGAGTCTCAAGAGAGTGGGCTTAAGGAATTGGAGGGATGAGTATTGGGAGCCATTATAGTCTTCTGGGATAGGCAGTGATGAGATTATTCCCATGAAATTGTTTGTTTATATATTTAGTAGAATGCTTGACTGCATACTCTGCTCTATGTATATTCTTCCATACTTGTACCAGAATCTGAGTGCTAGAAAATTTTTCAGCAAACAATGAATTATTGTTCCAGGATGTGGCAATTTGGAGTTCAAGAGTAACTTTAAGACAGCCATCTGTGCCCTAAAGTGACTGATCTCAACTACTCACAATGGTAAATGCATTTGTCATATGTAAGGTAGCAGCTTTTACTTCTATTTCACAGAGGTACGCTACTTCAGAGGTTATTTCTGCATGAAGAAAATAGTCAGTAAACCAAATTATTTGGATAACAGTGAGGCATTATTCAGATCTATGGTTTATATTGTTAATCTAAACAACTTATGTGCTGAGATTTGTCATTCAAATGGGTCATGAAGTGTGTTTTGAACAAGAGACACCTACACTGGGTTTAATTAATCCATTTTTCTTATGAAGCGGGCCAGGTTTCAGCTCTGAATCTTCCCTTTCTCTTTCAGCCATGCAAATATGATTTTAATAATGCACTTGAACTCCACATAATATATAAAAGCAAGTATATCTTAAACCTCTTTATGTGAAGGTGTGTAAGGACAAAATCTCTAATTTCAAGAAGTTTTAAAATTCTATTTGAGAAGATAGAACACAGAAAATCAGAGCAAGGAGGCAGAACATGATAATTACTGTAAGAAGACATTTACTCTAAAAACTGTGGTGTTTTTGTGCATTTTGCTGCAGGGTGTATATTCTGGCGTTGCTATAAATATTAATCTCTGTCTTGTATATATAAGATATCTGCATTTCTAAGCCTAACAGGCTTGCTGCAGATCACTAAGGAGTTCATAAAACTGCCTGTAGCCTCTGAACATGGCTTTTTGGTTAAGACCCCTTAAGGACTAAGTCCTTCTCAGTTTGGGATCTCTTGTACTACTATATAATAGGAACTCAATAAATATAATACTTGCCCAGGGGAATTGAGACTAGTTGGATCTAGTTGAATGAACTAGTGTTTAGAACTAGCTATTTCTCCACCTAGTCAGGGCATGCAGATGACTCATGGATGCACATGCTCATGGATGTAGGGAAAAAAATGGGTCATTGGGCTCAAATGTTGAGGATCTCACTATGGAAGGGTAGAGGGTTTATGTGTACAGGAAGGCTATAGACCATTTTTTCCAAAGACCCTTGATGAATGGTTTATGATAAGCCAAGGGAAAGCTAATCTAGATCCACTGTAGGTAATACAGCAGAAAAGGCATCAATCTGTTATGATCGTGAATCTGCCCGTAATTAGTGGTGTGACTTGGATAAGTTCCTCAACCTTTGTGAACTCTAGTATTCCCACCATAAAATGAAATGGAGCAGGATTTGAGCTAGATCACTTCTATGACCTCTTAAAGTCCTGAAATTCTATGACAGTGTCTTCCAAAAATATATTCTGGAAGAACTTAGTAAACATTCTGTGAGAGTGTGTTCTATGAGAAAATAAATTTGCTAAAAATACATTAAAAAGGTCTTTTTTTTTTAAATGATAGGACTTTCAATGACTTTAGCATGCTAATGTGCATTTTGTGACTCTACAATAGGATCTCCTCAAGCTTATTTGACTATGAAATTCTTTATTTTTACGTAAATCCTATTAACAACTAAAGGTATGATCATATTCAACAGAATAAGGTTTGGGAAAGGCTCCTTTATGATTGTGAAAATGCCTTGATAGTCCTTAGACAGAACTTGTCACAGTAACTAATATTGCAGCTAATTCTACCCATCTCTATTGAGTGCTTCCAATGTGAAAATCTCTTTCGAATACTATTACTTTGCTCAATGTTATAACAGACTGTGGATGTAGCTATTATTATCTCATATTACAGGTGAAGGAATTGAGTTCTGAGGGATTACATGATTTGCCCAATGTGACAAAATTAAGGAGTGAAATTATAACCCACTATTCTAATTCTATAGTGTTGTCTACTTTGCCTCACAGACTTTTTACCACCACCAAAGCTGCATTTTTACCTTGCAGTAAAATCTAATGCCACTCTGGATGTAGTGGCATTTCACAGGGGACAATGACCATGGGCCACTCAAAAGAGAAAAATAACTACCTTTAATGAACAATATGATTTGGGGCCCCAGCCCTGTAATATTTAATAGTTTAAACACTCAGGGAGATACCTGGGGAAAAGTTTTCCTGGAATTATTCCCAGTGAGTCCACACATATCATATTCTAAGAAAAGCAGAAATATATACATATATTTATATATATAATAATATATTTATATCGATATATATATCGATATTTCCTCCATCTTAAGAAGTTTATCTCTAAACAGGAATTTTTATGGTATTTATCTGTTTTAAATTTTGGAAATCAGTGCATTTTTCAACTACTTGTTTTCTATGAACTTACAGTCCCAAAGCAGGCTAAACTGTTTATCTTCACAACTCTTCTTCAAGAAGTTTCTCATTCTTGCTTTACAGAGAGAAATCGGTGCATTGTGAAATTAATGACTGGAGAAACCTTAACAACTTAATAGTTAACCAGGATTTAAAGACAGACATCAAATTCTCTTATTTCTTAGCCTGTGGCGTGTGACTCTAGAACTTGACTGTTCTATCTCCCTGGCTTCTGGGTGGAGAGTAATAAGAACCTCAGTGAGCATAGGTTCTCTGATGGATCGAAAAAAGAATTAGAGATAAAGAGGACAGAAAAAAGGAAAAATAATCAGCCACAGTTAGATAAGGAAATTTTTGACAAACTTAAGAATTACTGTGAACCAAACATATATTGAATATACTATTTCATAGTTATCAGTAAGTTCAGTCAGGAGACAAGGGAATTCCAATACTGATTTTTCCCAAACGGAGGTTCTACTCCTAAATAAATAATTTTGAAGAAGGTACTGAAGTAATGGCTTATTTAGCATCTTTTCAAAATAAGAAATTAGTACATCTTCAAATTTTGTAACCAAACAATAGGTTCAAGGCCTGCATTTTGACTGCAATGAATACCATCACCCATCATAGGCAATTGGCCTTAACTGGCTGCACCATACATTTCCACCTAAATCAGTGAATTCTTTCTCCCAAAACAAGAATGTGATGGAGGTAATGAGAGTAGGGAAGGAAGAAAACAACTAACAGAGGATTCAGGCAACGTTCCATGCCTCCCTTTCCTTTCCCCACTTGTAAACTAGAACTAATTATTGTTATTCATTAATGAGTTGCAATCTAGATAAACAAGCTCCTCTAACACAATGCAATTAAATTGTATATATTCCAGGTGAGTATGTTCTTAAAGAAGTTTTTGGTTTTTCCTTGTCTCTGAATTTTCTAGAACTGGCCCTTGATGAAAGGACTGTGAACTTGAAAACAGCCAACCCTAGCAAACAGATCAAATGACCCTCTGTGATCATCAGCTACAAAGCCCAGTCAAACACTAAACAGTGGTTCTAACCTCAGCCAGACTTACCCAGAGAGAACATCTTAGAGTTACTAGAGAAATGGACTCTAATGCAAAGTCCGGAGAACTACTGTGGACTCTTTCACAGAGGTTGTTTGGCTTTGGCAAGTAACTTAACCTTTCTAAGCCTGACTCTTCATCTGGGGCCATGGCTCTTGGCCTCGCCTGCTTCACAGGGCTGTGAAGAGGATCAAATCAAACAATATACGAGAGTGCTGAACAGTGTATAACGCTACAAAAACAGATGCACAGAGCCCCTAGTCTATAGGATATTTGACCCCATGTCTATCTCTGTAAAATTTGCCTTCTTCATGGTGACATCTGAGACTCTTTTATTTAAAGAAAGGCTGAATAAGATAAGACCTACACTATGATCAGTGACGTGCTACACGTGTGCACGCCTGAGAAAGATTACTGTGGCTATCGTCATGAGATACCTGCATAGCTTCCTGGGCAGAATTACCAGATTCTGTACTGTTGTGAACAAAATGTACTCAGCTTTGTGGTGTTCTCTAACCTGGAGCTGTCACCATCCAGCTTCAGTACATGGGTGAGACCAATGCAGTCACCCAATGGTGAAGGCGTGGAAGAAACTAAAACGAGAAGTAGGAGAGACTTCAGAAGAGGTTCGTCACTGAAAGTGTGACGTGATGCTGTTAGAAAAAGGATAAAGTCATGTAACAAATTTTCTGGCGCCAGAGTGCTTGGAGCAGCACGGATGGTCATCACGGAACTGAAGAAGATTTTATGGGAATAAGAACTTAAACATAGTACATCATATCTTTATGTACCCTAATAACCTGGGTGGTCTCATGTCCCTTTCAACATGAGGCTAGAGTCAAATAGTATCTAAGAAACACTGAAAAGACATTTCAGTAATCATTTAAATATTTCAAGTGTTGACAAGAGAGAATCCAAAAGATTACCACAGGATCCTTTTCAGCGTAAGAAATCCTCCAAGTAGCTCCTCAAAATCAGCAAACTAGCAAACACTCAAACACTCTTGACCACACCCTAATCTCCAGCCCTGGCTGATCAGTTTGACGGATTCATCCCTCTCATCCTGATATTCTAGTCCCTCTTCCAGAGCACTTGAAGCCCTAATTTTTAGATCTATCCTTTTTTAGCTCTTTTAAATTCTGATGCTCATCCCATTTCCCCAACTAGACAAACAAACATAACAAAACAAATAAACTTCAGACACCTGTAGGTTGTTGCTCCAACAGCAAAGGCTGAAGGAGAGCAGAGAGGAAATTGTGAATATATTTCTATCATGCAATTTATGTTGTTTCCGGCTACATATGAGCAGGTGGGAAAGGTCTGATGAGGAAAGACAGGCCCCTATTGAAATATAACCACAATTATAGGTATGTGGAGTTGAAATACTCTGAATGCGATGGGTTTCCAAGGCAGTGTGTATATTTTAGAGATGTGGAGACTGAGGCCCAGAGAGTTACTGTGGAGGCTGACACAGCACCATCGTGGTAGAGCAGAGAGAGATACACTATCATTCTTGCTTGCCAAACCACTGATTCTTCCTCCATGCACCAATAATAAGAAGCCGATTAAAACAGCCACCTCTAAGTGTACAAGTTATAAGATATTGTTAAGTGTTTGATTTTTAGAGTTGTAAGAAATATGATATGGCAAGAATAATTCATGCTAAAGACAGTTCATTCTGGTTAACTCTGGAGGCCATTTCCATGCTTTTTTTTGGCTCTACCTTTATAAGATTCTGACTTCTATAAATAATGATGCCAAAGCCGGCATATATAATTAAAAATAATACACACAACTAACACAATTTTAATTCGTTGATTACAAAATATTTTCCCTTTAGGTGATTTTGGATAATATTTTACACTGTTAGGCTTTTACTTGTCTCCTCATTTTCCTCTGCAAACTGAAGTTCTGACTTCCCATTAATTGGGTCAGTAAGCAATCACTAATAAAAATAAACAAAAAGCCTCATTAAAAATCATCTGCCTTCATGAATTTTTAGAACTTGAGTTTTCCTTAATCTCAGCAGCACATAATAGCATGTCTCTGGAATGTACTTTCCTGTCTTCTGACTAAACGTGACATCAACATGGTCCCTGGGTCACGGTCTCTACTCTGGTTTATTCCAATTAGTCAGCAGCACAATCCTTAGATGCTCTGCTTCAGTGATTTCTGGGAAGCAGGACAGAAAGCTGCTGAGTTCTTATGCAAACTGGAGCAACATGCTGAATTATTATCTAGTAGTAATTTCCCCTTCCTCCCACCTAGCAAGAGCCTATTTGGAGTTTTTGCAGGATAAGATTGTTGAGAACTAGTTTTCCTCCAAGATATGCTGATTACTCAGTCACAGTGAGGATGGTATGTTCCCAGACCAGAGAAGAGAGGTTTTAAATAATTTATCTGGCAAGAGTCTGAGAGCACAATGTTTGCTTTTCAGAGACCATTAGGGCTAAGAAGATGCAGCTGGGAACCAGAAGGAAAAAAAGACCGTGATTTTTTCAGAGATTCTGAAGCGGCTCCACCTCGTGTTGCATCTGGCGTATAGAAGGTGTTCAACAATTGCTTGAGGAGTGGAGCAATGCTACCTGGAGGTCATAAAGTAGGGGAGCAACTAAGGGAAAGGATCTGTGTTTCAGGACTAATAATGGAGCGGGCTGTCCTGATGGGAGTTCAAGAGGGAAAGCTGAAGGCTATGTAACCACATAGTAACAAACTCAGAACGCACGTTCTGTCCCTTAAACCACATCACTTCCAAGGTACTTCTAGCTCACCAAGTCCAGAAACTCAGGAATTCAGAAAGAACAACAATAAATTTGAGGGGCCTGTCTTGGTTTAATGGATGAACTGGTGCTTGGGAATCTCCATACCTGGGGAATCAAGAGCTTCTGCCCAGCGTTTGTGCCATGAGTCAGCAGCCAGGCAGCTGGGTCAGTCACTTCACCCTTTTAGGCTTTCAGCTCATCTGTGAGATGAGTGAGTTGCAGTAAATGGGTTCATGGGATCCTTAGGCCTTGAATTTCTCTTCTGCATCTGCCATGGGAAGCTTGTGAAAGAGCAGGAGTGCCAGAGATGGTGCTAAATTCTTTCATAGGCTTCCTATCCCTTACTCCTCCATCATCCTTATAAATTATGGATTCTTGTCCCCCTACCTCTTTTTTAAATAGGAAATCCAAGGCGTATACTGGTTACAGAACATGTTCAAGGTCACGCAGCTAGTAAACGGCAAAACTGGGAGTCTAACTCAGAGCATACTTGTTGCAAATTTTATAGACAGATTAACAGGAAGCAGCCTCGGTCTCATTCTGAAAACAACGATAAAAGGATGATCACTTTAGATTGCATCCTTCTGCTTAAAATAGAACTGTGACATAAATTGTCATGAAATGATTATTTTCTCCCTTTCACCAAATATAAATAAGTGGGAACTGCAGTTGAAACCTGAGAAAAATCTCCGTAGGCTTTTGAAATCATCATTGGGTGTATAATATAATGGTACTAAAACTCCATTAACCTCTGCCTTTGCTTCAATCAACAAAACTTTATTGAGACATCAAATGTGGACTGAATGCTGAATGGAGAATTCTAGTCAGCTTATCCTAAAATCCCTATAGCATGTGAGGGAACAATGCACAGAGTTTGTGTTCATGAAAATAAAAACAGGTACAGAAGAATTTTAACTTGTCTAAACTAAGACTGAGAGTTATAAACAGACACATCCTCTTGTAAACATCTAGAGTCAGAATATATATACACACACACACACACATATATATACACACATATATGTCAGAATTTATACACACACACACACATATATATATATATATCCATTTTTAAGATCTAAATATGACTGGATATTGGGCAAAAAAAATGTCAGGATCAGTGAACAGATAATTCTGTTTCATATGCTAAACCTCAGGAAATTAATTCCAGTTTGTCCAAAAGGAAGATGGGTAAGTAATTTCTGCATTGGGGCATAATATCTCTAATCATTTTCCTACACACACACACACACACACACACACACACACACACACTCCAAAATGCAATTAAATTTTATTTATTTGGGTTACCTAATTTTACTAAGTATGTATTATAGTTATCATAACTGTATGTATTAAAACACACGCTCATATATTCACACATATATACATAAATACATAATGTTTGTATATGGGTGTGTATGTATATATGTATGTATGTATCTTTCATTCATCCATCCAACCATCCATCCATCCATCAAGGGGATTTTGCAATAAGGTGACTATAAACTAGAGCGACTGACATAAGTCCTTCGTGACTTACAATCATGGAAACGTTATTTAGACCTCAAACTTCCAGCATGGGCCTAATAGATCTGTCAGACATAGAATTAATCAAAATCATGAATGAATATGCACTGTGTTCTGTGATAGGCACTAACATGAAACAGATACGACTACGTTGCATTCTGAAGCCTTCACCTTAGACTAGGAAAGTATTAGCAATGCTGTGTGAAATGTCTGAGGAATTGCTGACAAACTGCACACTTTCTATAGTGACTTTGGGGTCTTGTTCAACAGTTAAACTCACTGACCTTCTCATTTTTTGGCAAATAGCAAGAATGTTATGTCTACTCAACCTTTTAGTTCCTTTTGAGAGTAGATACTACTGCTGTCTTGAATCTGGGCTTCCCCAGTGAGGAAAATATGATTCCACCTGGAGCTAGGGAATGAAAAGGTAGATATTTTATGGACACAAGATGGTATAGTTGTCACATTGCTTTGAGGAGTTATACCCAGTTCCTCAGCCTTGCTAAAAATCTTATAGAGACTCAGGCTGTGTCAGGGTCAATCACTTTTAGGGGACTTGTTTTGTGTCCTTGACTGCTGTAGTCATTTTGTTCAGCTTTTTCCCTCAGCTTTTTCTTTTCTTTTCTTGGCATCCTACAGGCCTGATTGTGACAACGTTGCTTATTACAACTTTGTATTGAAGTTTCTTTTCTGAAGGTGCTGATGAATTGATCCTCATTTGAACAAATATGTTGTGACCAGAAAGATAAGCAGCAACTCAACACAGGCTCTTGTTTTCAGTGTCGTCCTTCAACATGCTCCCTCCAACACAGATCCTCCAAGGGGCAGGGAGAAGTTTCATAATTTCTTTTCATTAGTTCTCAGCCATCAGGCCACTGTAATCATTCCCCTTTACTAGAGGGTAGATCCATGTATGGGTGGATAAATATCAGATAATAAGTCATTTTTAGATTGAGGAGGAGGACCTAGAATTTCTTCCAACACTGGCTGTGAAACGGTTAAACAGCAACGCCTCCCATCTTGCTGAAAAGGGAATCCCTAATGTTACTGCTTGCATCTCAGACTCCATCAAAGCAGTGGCTCTCTTCACCAGAGAGAACAGGATAAGATCCTTCCTTTTGCTATTATTAACACAAGTCAAGGAAAAAGCTTCAGGCCAACCAGATAGAAAAATAAAGTCATTCTTGGTGTTAAAATAAAGTACAGTATATAGTCTCCCCTTGCAGGTTACCACCCGGAGTTCAAATCTTGATTCTATTAAGAAAAAAAAAAAAAATGTCATGAAGAACCTAGGGGTAAGACAGGAATAACGACACAGACCTACTAGAGAATGGACTTGAGGATATGGGGAGGGGGAAGGGTAAGCTGTAACAAAGCGAGAGAGAGGCATGGACATATATACACTACCAAACGTAAGGTAGATAGCTAGTGGGAAGCAGCCGCATAGCACAGGGAGATCAGCTCGGTGCTTGGTGCTTTGTGACCGCCTGGAGGGGTGGGATAGGGAGGGTGGGAGGGAGGGAGACGCAAGAGGGAAGAGATATGGGAACATATGTATATGTATAACTGATTCACTTTGTTATAAAGCAGAAACTAACACACCATTGTAAAGCAATTATACTCTAATAAAGATTTAAAAACAAATAAAAATAAAAATAAATCTTGGTTCTACTACTTTTCCCTGGGAAAACTACTTATTCTCTCTAAACACCATTTCCTTATTTTTAAAAGTGGGGTAAAAAATACACGTTTCAGAATTGTTGTGAACATTGAATAAGAAAATGATGTAACATGCAACAAAATAGGTGATAGTGAGTCCTCAATGAATGTTAATTCCCTTCCCCCTACTTTTGTAGCATTTGGGAGTGATGAAAACCTGTAATTTGGTAGACTTTTGTGAATGAAAAGACAAAGGCCATTTACAAATAATAAAGATCCTGAATGACACTCATAATAAAACATGGGTAAGAATTCAGGGGGACACAAAGAAGATCAGTAGAAATGAGATAACACAAAGTGGTAACAAGTGGGTTATCTGATTAAGGATCATCACCAGGATTTTAGTGGGGAGGAAATAGAGATCAGTATTTTCCCCAGAACAGGAGCTTGGGAGGTAATATTGCATAACAGTTAAGAGCATAGACTGGGGAACTGGACTGCCTTGTTTTGAATCCAAGTTCTACCACACATTAGGTACGTGATCGTGAACAAGTTGTTTTATTTCTGTGTGTCCCACTGTAAAATGGAAATAATATTAATGGAAACTCAAAGTGTGGTCTTGAGGGTTACATGAGTTAATATATACAAAGTGCTTTGATGATTGCCTGGGATATGGTGAGTGCCATTTAACAGGGTTAGCCTGTGTGTGTGTGTGTGTGTGTGTGTGTGTGTGTGTGTGTGTGTGTACACACATGTGCACAAACTCAAGTTGATCTAATAAATTACATATTGTAACATCAGAGTAAGGATCAGTCATTTCTGAATAAATCAATTTGCTTTTTCACAAAGCCCATGGGCTCTTGCAGATAATTTTAAACATAGGGGCCTTGGCTGGGGAGAATCATAACTGAATAATTCAGAAAAAATATGATGCCCAGAATTGATAAAACAAACAGTATTATCCCTTAAAGTGGTGCTTCTCAAAGCATAGAATTTAGGTCACTTGCATCAGAATCACCTGGGACTCTTGTTTAAAATGAAGATTCCCAGATCCTTTTCCTAAGTTGACCATATACTTGATTGTTCAAACCTGAACATTTTTGAGAGTGAAAGGGATTGCTATAAATAATCATGCCAGGCTAACAAGCATAAACTGTACTTCCCTGGGCAAAATAGAACATAGGACCCCAAATCTATAGTAGTTTTGAGATTGAGTCCCAGAAATTTGCAGTTCTATTAAGTTTCCATGATGATTCTTTTGCAGTGTAAAGTTTGAGAAAGGCTGTCTTAGATTGTATTGTTTTAACAAAATTTAATTAATTCAGGAACTCTGTGAAATTCATATCATAACTCCATTTCCTAAAGATATTTCTTTGTGATAGGGAAGAAAGTAAAAGAGAAAGAAAGGAACTATTTATTCACCATCTATTCTTGCTAAAGCTTTCCCTCCCCTTGGCATGACACTGTCTGCCATAGTCTACAGAATAGTTTTACAGATCTTTGTTTGCTCTTGAAATTGAGTTAACCTCATGTGATATGGTAAGCCACATTCCCCTAGCTGTGGAACCAGCACTTTATCACTACTTAAGAGACTGATTCTGGGAAGAAAGGAGACAGTGATTCGCTAACTACCCTAAATACCAGGACAACAAGAACAATCAAAAGGAATTAACCCATCATGCTCTCATCCCTGCTTACACCATCTATCACCAGAAGTATAAGCCTCCCAGGCATCTACCCGTGCATGGAATCAATCTCATGGAGCTCTGTGAAACCTATAATCTGACCTAAACTTCTGCCCCTTTTCATCTCTCCCAAAACCCCTCAATTGCCTTCTAAAACAGTCAGCTTCTCATTAGCAAATTCCCCTTTACCCTCAATGTTTTATCTGAACATGCTCTTCTTGCATTTGCCCTAACTTAAATGTAAATATTCCTTGAGATCAAAGAGCTCCTGTAGTCCTTCCAGGGGAGGGCTCTCCCATGACCTATCCTCGCCCCTGAAAACAAGTCTTGGGGGTAAGGAGGCTTCCTTCATACTCTTTATTGCCACACCAGACCATCTCTCTTTCCTCCTCCCTCAATAACTCAAAAGCCTTTGAAGCATGTCACCATATCACACCATCTACTGACCAACTGGTCATGCCTTCTTTCATTAAAAATGTTTAGAACTTGCTCACTGTCTTTGAATAGACTTGAATCACTGTTCTGTTCACCATAAAGGTAGATAATCCAAGAGGCTGGGCCATCAATTTCTTGTTCTTTTCCCTTCCAGTGATCTTTTCCCTAACTTCAGCCAACCATTCTCATGGTGGTCACTACACATTGTTATCATTAGCTCCAAAATCTTGATTTTAATCAATCCAGTCTCTGTTCCCATTTCCTATTCTTTAAAGTCACTCGCTCTAGTTCCCCAGCTGCTCTAGTTCTAATTGTCAGTGAAACTGCTAGTCCATGAATCACCACTTCACTTTCTTTCTTCATCCTCGTTTTGTTTTCATCTTCTTTTTGACTGAGCTTAAACACCATAATTCATCACTGCAAGCAATTCCTTGCAAACAACATCAACTCAAACTTGGTTTTTCTCCAACAGGTCAAAACCCTAGTTGGTGAAATTCAGTCTTTCTCTTACTCCACTACTGTATGTGAGCAGTTTAAACAGGTGGAGAAAAACACCAAACTCTGATGACTGGACCTACTCTAACTTGTGACCAGACATTTAAAGTGGGATTTCAGCACTGCCAGCAACTCTACACTATTTTCTGATCAGTTTACTCTTTCATTTTTTAAGAGGAATATTTCACACCTTTTCCCCCTGAAATATCCAGTAAGACCTAATCCTACTTCATGATCAATTGATGACGTCAATATTTAATTGAGAAAATAGAGGCATTCTGAATGGAATACTCCTCACTTATCTCCCATCACATCTGCCAACCTGTCTGCATTGGGATCAATATACTCTGTCTTTCCTCCTGTGAAAATTGATGAACTGTTGCCACTCTATCTAAGGTCACCCCCTGTACTGTGTGCTGGAGGCCACTTCCTTACACCTACTAATGGATTTTGCTTTGAACTTGTCCCCTCTCTCCTACATCGACTTTCTCCTTTATAGCAGATCATTTTATCAACATATTTACATGTAATAATACGTTGATATAAAAGTAAAATTCCCCCTTGACGCTATGTTCCCTTCTGACTTCTTCCCCATTTCTCTGCTCTTCCTCTCAACAAATCACTCTAAGAGTTATTTATATTTGCTTCTGAAATCTCATCACCCGCTATTCTCTCTTCAACCTATTCCAATCAAGACTTTGTCCTGATCGTTTCAGGGAAACCACCCTGGTCGATGAATTTCACATTGTTAAATGCAGTAGTCAATTATGTGTGCCCATCTCATTCTACCTCTCAGCAGCATTTGACACAACACAAACACTATTTTCACTTGGCTCCCATGATACAGATTCCCGTAGTTTCCTTTCTACTTCACTGCCAGCTCCTTCTCCAGCTTCTTTGCTAGATTCTCTTCCTGACCTCCAAATTTTGGAATGCTCCAAAACTCAAACTTCTCCTCTATTTATTGTCTCTGTAGGTAATTGTGTCTAGAACTTGGTTTTAAATATCAACTAGGTACATACTGACATATGTATGCATTTACTGATTAAACAATATGGTATCTGGGGTTTTCTCCAATATAATATGAAAGAGAAGAAAGTGGTGGGGATATGGATGAGGTAAGATTACCCATGAGTTGATAATTATTAAAGCTAAGTAATGGGAAATGTGGATTCATTATACTATTCCGTATCTCATATTTTTGAGATTTTCCATAATAATATATTTTTTTAAAACACCATCCCAAATTTTCTCCTCTAGCCCCAGAATCTTCCAAGTTCTAGATATTTATATAGTAAGTCCCCTATATACGAACGAGTTCCATTTCGAGAACACATTCATAAGTCCAATTTGTTTGTAAGCCCAATAAAGTTAGCCTAGGTACCCAACTAACAAAATCAGCTATATAGTACTGTACTGTAATAGGTTTATAATACTTTCCACACAAATAATACATAAAAAAGACAAACGCAAAAAATAAAGCAAACATTTTTAATCTCACGGTACAGTACCTTGAAAAGTACAGTAGTCCAGCACAACAGCTGGCGTACAGGGGTTGGCATGGAGTGAACAGGATAGAAGAGTTACTGACTGGAGGAGGGAGAGGAGGTGGGAGATGGTAGAGCTGAAGGGTCGTCGGCAATAGGAGACAGAGGGCGAGCTGCAATTTCACTCATGCCTGACATTGATGGCACAGGTTCTGGCTCCTTGCTGGATTCGATTGTATCTACCCTCTTGCTTCCGGACATCCTGGCCTTGAAATAAAGATACTGTACTTCTGTACTCTATACAGTACTGTACAGTAAAGTACACAAAAGCACAACCACTTGTAGGAGATGCACGGACATGACAATGTACGCCAGACAGGTGAACTAACTTACGTGACTGGACACGCGAATGCACGTTCACATCTTTGAAAGTTCACAACTTGAAGGTTCGTATGTGGGCGACTTACTGCATTAAATTTCCTATTCCACACCTCTCCTTGGATTTCAAAGTCATAAAAATTAACATATCCAAAATAGAACTCTTAATGTTCCTTTGTTTCAAATTTATGCCTTCCATATGTCCCCAATCTTAACAGAGGCATTACTACAGCCCATTGGCTAAGGCCCCAAACTTACAAGCCGTTACTGAGTTCATCTTTATTCTCACGCAAACTACAGCCATTCTATCAACAAGCCTTGTTGGTTTACCTTTCAAAATATATGAAATTTGTATCGCTTCTTGCAATCTCCAGAGCTATCATTCTCACCCAAGCTGCCATCACTGTTCACCCAAACCGCTTTAGGAGCCCACTAACGCATCTTATTTTGTTCATTCTTGGTCCCAAAGAATCTATATCCATTTGGAAGCATGGTGACCTTTTAAGTCAGTTTTTATAACTCTCTTCTTCATTCTTTTAATGGTGTTCCTTCTAATTTTTAAAAACAGCCAGAATCTATACCACCCTGTGTGGTCTGTCATCTGCTTACCTCTCCAAATTCATTTGCTGCAAATGTTCCTCTCTTTTATCTATTCCTGTTAAAATGGCCTCCCATTGCCCTCACACATGTCAGGCTCATCCTCACCTTAAGGGGTTTGCAATGTTGCTTCTCCTGCCTAGAATGTTCTTCTCCCAGACGTTTACATGGCTCATCCCCCTGTCCGGGTGTCAGCTCATTAAAAGGCCTTCCCCAACAAGCCTTTCAGAATATTTTCTCCTGCTTTATTTTTCACCCTAGCGCTGATTGTTACTTAAAATTGTATTCTACCCAATTTATATTATTTTACTTGTTAATTTTCTGTTCCTCCAACTACAGTGCAAATTTGACAAGGGCCATCTTTGGCTGTTGTATCTCCAGGGTCTAGCATCTGACAGAGACTGAACACAAACGTGTAGATGATACAAACAAATGCTAGACTCTGCTATGTGTGTTCACATAAAACTGACATGTACATGCGTGTGAGGGGAGGAACCTGTGGCTATGAAAACAGGCTTTCTCTGTCAACCTTCCCTATTGTAATTTTAAGCTTATTTAATTCTACAGGCACCAAGCACCTGCACAAGGGCAGCCCAGCACCCCAGGGAGATAGTTGGCTTCAATGGAGCTGTGAGTTCTCCAGAAGTGTTTAGCCTAGGCTTAATAGTTCGCTGCTGTTTCCCTGACAGTTCGTTCCCTTTACCTACAAACCACCCAATCTCTTAATTCCCAAATTACAAAACATGCAGATTGCCACAGGGGAGACCAAGCACCCAAGAGACTACCTTCTTAGTAACTCAGTATTAATGAACCTTTTACTTTTTTTTTTTTCGCGGTACGCGGGCCTCTCACTGTTGTGGCCTCTCCCGTTGCGGAGCACAGGCTCCGGACGCGCAGGCTCAGCGGCCGTGGCTCACGGGCCCAGCCGCTCCGCGGCATGTGGGATCTTCCCGGACCGGGGCACGAACCCGTGTCCCCTGCATCAGCAGGCGGACTCTCAACCACCGCGCCACCAGGGAAGCCCATGAACTTTTTACTTTGAGTGGTATTTCAAGAATAGGAATCTCTACCCCTCTGACCAGGTATTTTCTATAAATGAACTGCAACCCCAGGCAATGTGTAGACACTGGATTTAACCAATCCTCAGTCAGAGTTCTCTTTTTAGCTAAGCATAGAGTGAAGTTCAATCACAGTTTGACTCTACCAAACAGTTTGTGAGTTTCCTTTACATCATTCTGAGCTTATTTTGCCCCAGTCTTCCTGGTCACAAAAGTGGAAATTTATTTCTAACTTTCTTCCTAATAGGTGGCTCTTACTCTAGTTCATGAGGTCAGTATAATACACGTTTAGGCCAAGAGAAAATTCTTAGTACAATATGAGTGCCTCGTGCACTTGAAATACTATACTCATTTGCAGTGAACTTCAAGAAGATGTGTTTTCAATGTGTGCTTACAAATACTTTCACTGGGGTTTTCAGTCGCTGACCCCTGGCTTGAGGGTAGTTCATCCAGGAAAGAACTGGAACAAAAAAAGATGTGCTTCTATTTCCACAATATAACAAGGGGGAAAAAAAGTTCAAAAGCTCATTTCCTACCGCAGTGTCAGAATCCAATAAATTTATCTGCACATCTCTTTTTCTTCCTCGCTTTTCTTTCACGCCCACCTGCCTAAATTGTACCTGTGCTTATGTGATACACCAATGAAGTAGTTTGTGGAGCCCAACCATCTGTGCCTTTTTCTTCCTTCAGTGCATAAAACCATAATCCATACACATAAATTCATAATCCATGTGCATTGCTTACAATTCTATTAAGACAGTGAATTTTCCAGTGCAATTAAGCTCTGAGCTAAAGAGGTGATGGCAATTTCAGACTGCATCATAAATATTCAGGCCCTCACCAGCTATACACCTGGTGAGAAACTGGGGCTGATTTGTGTTTTGAAATACCTTCAGGTAAAACTAAAAGAATAGCATGAAGCCACAAACACATTTCCTCTAGTGATGCCAACTCTCACTCTCCAAAATCGGGATGTAGAAGATTTTCGTATATTTGTAAAACATTCCTGGCTCTCTGAACTTGTTGTCTGAAACTAACAAACAAAAACTTTCATAGATTCAGATACATTTGTATCCCTTGCTGGCTGAATCTGCTATTTGAATTCTCATTATCCAAATCCAGGAACTGAATAGATTTGGTTAGTGAAAGATACTTGTACTTTGAAACCACGGCTTTGTACCTTTTATTGTAAAACGAGTCTACGTTATAGGAGTAAGGCAGTAAGAACTATTCTTGTTTTATAGGATTTGTAGCAGGTACTAAATGCCAAATTCTATAGAATGGTAGCTAAGTCACTTCGGGTATTGCTGATCCTAATGATTAAGGTGCTCTGTACACTCATAACCAGTGTTGCAAGATCTCTTGGTAAATTTGTTATGACCATCACACAGACAGCCCTGATCATTCAGTCATCAGAAGTCACTGTGAACTAAGTGAAGTAAGCCAGGCAGAGAAAGACAAATATCATAGGATATCATTTACATGTAGAATCTAAAAAAAATAAACATACAAATGAACTTATTTAAATAACAGAATAGACCCACAGACATAGAAAACAAACTTACAGCTACCAAAGGGAAACGGAGGTGGAGGGGGATACGTTAGGAGGTTGGGATTAACATATACACACTACTATATATAAAAGAGATAACCTACAATGATGTACTGTAGAGCACAAGGAACTATACTCAATATTTTGTAATAATCTATAAGGGAAAAGAATCTAAAAAAGAATACACACACACACACACACACACACACACACACGTATAACTGAATCACTTTGCTGTACAGCTGAAACTAACATGATATTGTAAATCAACTATACTTCATTTAAAAAGCAAATAAAATAAAATAAAATAAAAAATCATTGTGAAGGATACAATGGACTATATTTTTTCCACCCCCCAGGACTGTATTTGAGGCCCTCTGAAAGTAGACTTCTATTGATTAGGTCAGTTTAATAAAATCTGGATTTCACCTGGCATTTTTATGGGGCTTAGTACCGTGTCTTTCCAAAACCAGACATTCTAGTACTTACTGAGTAACAACAGATTTACTTATAAAGGTTTATTTTGAATTGTTTTCTGGGCCCTGAGGTAGAGAACTCCGCATTCAAGGAAGAGGCAAGTCTGGCATGAAGATCAGCCTAGAGGAAAACTTGTATCTGGGAGGCAGATACATACAAGAAACCCAGAAATAAGGACCACACAGAGCCACCATTAGTTTTGAACTTTCAAAGGTCTGCCTGTTATTTATTTGTGAACATCTGGATACTTCAAGGCTAGAACTGCAACATGTACTTTCCTCTCAAGGCCATCATAGCCAGAGTGATTTTGTGTTGAGAGTTTTAGGATAAAAAAGAAACAGTTTCCCCAAGGCTCAGAAATCATGAATCTCCCAGAAGTTCTTGGGGTTGGAATTTGCTTAGGGCCCAAACAAATCTTTCAGGTAGTTTGCTAATGAGATGGAAGGTATGAAAACCTTATTAGTCAACTGGACTAATTTTACCTAAGGTGAGTGAGCATCTTAAGTGGATGACTTCAAGCGCCTGGCAGAGGAGGGATTTGCCACAGTTACTTTTATTTTTATGGAGATGTAATTTATATTTAGTGAAATGTAGAGATCTGAAGTGGGCAATTTGATGGGTTTTTACAAATGCGGACAGCTGCATAACCCACACCCCATCAAGATGTAGAACATTTCCACGAGCACAGGAAAGACTCCTTGTGGCTATTTCCAGTCCATCCCTCTTCTAACCCGGGGGCAACTACTCTGCTTTTCTATCACTGAAGTTTCATTTTCCTACTCTAGAAACTTATTTAAGTAGAATCCAAGGGTATACTCTGGTGCCTAATTTCTTCTGCTCAGAATAATGTTTTTGAAATTTCTCTATATTGTAGAGTTTTTTTCTTTCTTAATGCTGAGTAGTTTTCCATTGTAGGAGTATAGCAAAACTTGTTTCCCCATTCTCTCGCTATGGGCATTCTGGTTTTTCCAGTTTGGAGCTGTTATGAATAAAACTGCTATGAACATTCTCGATCAAGTTTAACATATTTTCATTTCTTTGGAATGGGATTTCTGGGTCACAGAGTATGTACGTGTTTAATTTTATAAGAAACTGCAAAAAGTTTTCTTAAGTGACTGTACCATTTTACACTCCTTTCAGCAGCAACTAAGAGTTCTGGTTGTTCCACATTCTTAATGCTTTAAGTTTTTTTCCATTCAAATAAGTGTGAAATATCATCTCGTGAATTTAATTTTCCTGATAATTAATGATGATGATTACTTTCTTATGAACATATTATATCCACGCCTTTCTTTGTGAAGTACTGTTCAAGTCTTTTCCCATTAGTTTTATTTGGTTACCTTTATGTTATTCTACTTCAGGAATTCTTTAAATATTTTGGATATTAGCCCTTGGTCAGATATATGTATGAAAATGTTTTCTCCCTGCCTGTGGACTATATATTTTCTTAATGGGTCATTTGATGAACAAAAGTTTCAAATTTTGATGAGTTCCACATTATCCATTTTCTTTACGGTTATGCTTTCTCTGTCCTATGTGAGAAAACTTTGTGTATCCCAAAATGTAATGATCCTCTCTCCTATGTTTTCTTCTGAGAAGCTCTATGATTTTGGCTTTTGTGTTTAGGTCTATGATCTCTCTTGCATTAATTTTTATACATATTGTGAGGTAAGGGTTGAGTTTCATATGTAGATATCCAGGGTCATTTCCTGAAAAGCATATCCTTTCCTAATTGACGACTATAGTTTTTAACTATAACATTAATAAACATCCACTACTTTTTTTTCCCACTACTTTTAATAATACAGGAAATGTCACTTTAAATGAAATTGTCCTAGGCAGGTCATACTCCATATCTGTTAGATAGATACACCATGCACAGAGGAAGAAATTACTTGTCCTTCGAAGTATTTGCTTCAACAGGTTAGGGTTTAGCTTAAATATCCCTATCTTCTCTTAACACATCCAGAAAAAACAGACTCATGCTGCTAGGGTCTTGCTTATAGATGTGTGTGGTGCCCCAAACAGAAGCACCCACCCAAGGGAGACCAGTGGCAGCAGAAAATCCCTCTGTGCTCCTACCTGCTAAGCTGCTTCCCCTTGGGGACACAGGGAGGAAAAGAGTTACAACCACAGCATGAAAATGTCCCCTTTGTCCACACACAGGAGGCCCTCTGTGTAATTCATTCAGAAGAAATACTTTTAAGGTTTACCTAGAGGTGACACCTTTTCAGATTTCTATAATGTGGCTTCATGTGCTAGTGTAGGCTCTGCTTATCTAACCATTCCTGAACCGGCAGTGTTCTGTCACTGCTTCTTCTAATAGTAACAAGTTTCTTCAATTTAAAACTGTAGAGACACAGTAGGGTCCCTGCCTCTGTTTCATCATTCATCATTTCAATTATATTTTTACTTGTGGTTATTTGTTGCCTTATTACCTTCCTTTATAAAATAGCCATGACATTCAGGACAGTCTTCTCCCAAACTAATAGCTTGGAGAATTCCATCTAATTGCAAAATCTATCACATATGGTGTTGTACATTTGAATCTAAACAATAATTGTGTAGAGGGGCAGTTAAGGATATTCTATTACGCTGTTAGAAGACCAACTTCTTTCCCTCCACCTCCCAATCTTCCCACTTTCCTGGTTCCAGGTACTTCTCTTGCCTTCCTCTCCATGCTCTCAACCATCAGAATACTCAAACGGATGCAAAATTTGACAGGCTAGATTATCCTGGTACTTACAAGATTTTAGAGATTCTGCTTAAATGTCTGTTTGTTTCTGTAAGGGATTCCAGTAAACTTTCCATTCACATATCCCTCTTTGGAGCTGAAGAAAGAGGTTCTAAGAAATTTAAAGAATTGCCCAAGTTTAGCCAGCAATTTAGAAACAGCACTGTGTCTAGAACCTCTGTCTCCAAGCTAGTCTTGAAAACAACCCGCAGGCTTATTCTCTCCCCATAATTCCAATCTCCTTTTATGTTAAAAAGAGAAACTCTGTTCCTCTTCCCTTTAAGCTAAACCACAAAGCATATCTGAATTGGACAGAAATGGGAGAGACTGGGGAAATGGGAGGGTATTTGAGCAAAGAAGAGGTGTGAAATATTCACCTCCGTGAATGGCAGGGAAAATTGACTAGGAAATTATAGCGCTATTGCTGGGTAGTACTGAAAGCCTGTTTGAAATCTGTGGTCTTATAATTAAAGTAGGGTGAGCTGATACAGCAGTGTGATGTTTTCCAAGTCAAATTCAGCTATTTAGATGGATATGCAAAAAAGATCAGTAGTTTATATGTAATTAGGTTTGGAGTTTTGTTCATAAGTAGGAAAGTCAGAGAGAGGGACCAGGGAGGTGAGTGTGTATGGAAAGGAGTGATTAAACTGAAAAATAATGTCATCTTATAAGGAGCCAAGACATGAGAAAAATGTTGCTCAGTGAAAAAGAATTGGTCCTGATGGGGCCAGAGGATTGTTGGAGTATACATATCAGGGTAAATGAGTTTGAAATATGAGAGGGATTATTGAAGTAGATATTTTAGTAGTCAAGTTATTGGTAGGTTTATATTTTATACAACAGTAGAGATAGAACAAAAGAGAGTGAGCCAGTTACTAGAATCTGGAGGATGGGAAGCTGTCACATGATTGAAATAATGAGCAGTAGTAGGTGATGTAGTCTGATGAAGAGCTAAGGGTTTTGAAAGAGGATGGAAGAAAAGTGATCTAAAACAGGCAATGAGGGTCAAGTACCTCAATTCAACCTACATGGGGGTTACAGAGAAGAAAGCAGTCACCATTTAAGACAGATATTGCAATATCTGGATCCTCAAGTAAGTTCAGTGATATAGGGGTGTTTTAATGATGACAGATTGAGAGTTCTAGCGGCATAACAGGACCATGTGGGAGTGAGTGCTAAATCAAGTTGGATTAGGGGCTGGGCAGCTCCACATTGGGAGATGGATGAGTGGACAGCACGAACTTCCAGGGGTGATGGGGATGAGAGGCATGATGTTGTCAGTTCTGTTGGTCTTTTGGGGGAAAGTGAGTACACACAGACACACAGAGACACACACACACACACACACATATAATAAGTGTAAGTTTTACTCAGAATAAATTACTTAGTGTTTCATGAGTGAGGGGTAATCTATATGTTTCCAAAATGTATGAGTGTTTGTTTTTGTGTCTTTTATAATTTATTTTCATCTTGGAAAAGGATAAGATAGTAAAAGAGGAGATGGTTGGAATGAAGTCACTATGTAACTAATTCGGTAAACCAGAGATACAGCTGCAAGAAGGGCTGTCTGATTGTTTAAGCTTTTTCCCAAATGTTGTGATATGTCTTTCTTAGGTACAGTCACATCCATGAGAATGAAAGAAAAGATGAACAAAGCAACAACAACAAAACAGAAATACTGCATTTTCAAGAGGAGAAAGCATCAAGAAACCTAAAACGAAGTGCTTCTCATTTCCTCTAGGGATTCCTGTTACATAATTTCCATTTTAAATGAAGCAAAAATACTTCCAATAACCAGAGAAACACTTAAAAATTAAGCAACACTTGTTCTAGTTAATGTGTCTGAATACTACTAAGAAAAAAGTCTCCCCCAGGAGGTCATTATTATTCAAAAATTACCCTAATTAGGTCATGAATACATGGGGCCTTGTTCAGTGACAACAAGAGAAAAAATAGAATTGGAAATGTGACACACATAACACTCCCAACGTGTTAGGGCAATTTTATTCCAAAATGCCATTAAAAGATGAAAAGGTCACTCTGTAGGGAAGTAATTGGTACAGCACTCTTGTAACTGATTAAAGGGCCTTTTATTTAGGCATATTTTTTTTTCTTTCTTTGAAAAGGAGTCTTTCTAGATAGAAAAATGTATGTATGCTTATGTATGTATATACATATATACATATATATAACATTCTGATTAGATGACTGCTTGGATATTTTAAGACAGTAAAATAGGAAAAGAGAAAAACAAGAGCTCTTGACGTATCGAAATAGACACACTTTTATACTGAGAACAAATTGCACAGACTATCTATCTTAAGAAAATATTAAAAAGTATTGGTATTTTCTATGATTTTTTTCATTTAATTACTCTATCTCTGTGGTTTCTTAGAATATCTGCTGCCTAGACAAGTGCTGCATTTAATTAGAAAAGAGTATAGAATTTTAATGAGTTGGTAAAGCCCAAAGTAAGAGGCTAGGAGGATAAAAGGCTTTTATTTCTTATTTTTTCTTAAAGAAACTTCACAGAATCTGATAATAAAATCCCTGGTGTAGTTTGATGGCTGAATTTGTGAATCTCCAGTAAGCCATATCAAACTACACACAGAACAGCCGAACTAAGGAAAGCATCCATAGGGTTTATAATGCATTTATCCCCTATTGAAAACATAGAGAATAGAGATATTGCTTTATCAGTTGTAGCGTAACTTCTTTCTTTCCAATATGATCTCATAATGTGAATGCAGTTTTACACAGTGGCAATTTGCAACCTTCATCAAAAAAATTACTTCCTTTAAAAACTACTAAAATCTTTATCAATGCACAAGAATTTTATTTCAATGACATGATGCCTAGATATGAGATACCTAAAAATTCAGCTTTTTTCCTTTATTATTAGCTTACAAATATCCCATGTGTTAGTGTCCTGTAAGAATTCTGAGAGTGAGCTGCAGAGGGGATCAGGTATACCAGATGTCTAAGTGATTTTGTTCTGTGATTCCTGATGATACTAGGATTAATTTGTGTTCTCATGCCCTCATTTAGCCACTCATTCATTCAGCGATATATTTTTCAATTGTAACTTTTTATTGTGACACAATAGCAGAATTACAAACAAGTTGTAAGATTTATCATACATACTACATTCCCTTAGATTCCCAAATGTATATAGAAACACATAAAGATTGACAGATAGATACTCTGAACCATTTGAAAGTAAGCTGCAGATATTATGCTCCTTCATTCATGAATATTTTAGTGTGAATTTGTTAAATATAAGGATATTCATCTATATAACTACAGTATAATTATCAAAATCAGGAAAGTAACTTAATACAATAATACCTAATTTACAGGCCTCATTTAGATTTTGCCAATTTCCTGACAACTGCTTTTTGAGTACGTAGGATTCTGTTGTATATAGCATGTAAAGGATAAAGGACTTCTGAGAAAGTGAAAGATTACAGGAGTTTGCTTATGAGAATACATTTTATTTTAGTGGATAACATATCCAATACCTTTTAATTCAATAAAAAAGAAATGGGGGCTTCCCTGGTGGCGCAGTGGTTGGGAGTCCGCCTGCCGATGCAGGGGACACGGGTTCGTGCCCCGGTCCGGGAAGATCCTATATGCCGCGGAGCGGCTGGGCCCGTGAGCCGTGACCGCTGAGCCTGCGCGTCCCGAGCCTGTGCTCCGCAACGGGAGAGGCCACAGCAGTGAGAGGCCCGCGTACCGCAAAAAAAAAAAAAGAAATGGGTATCAACTTTTATATATAGAATAAATAATGTAACTCACATTTGTTGAGTGCTTATAATTGGTCAGGCACTTTACTAATGTCTTCATGTGAACTCTCTAGTTTCAGTCTCACAACAATCTCATAAAGTAGATAGTATCTTATAGAGGAAGAAACAAGGGTTCAGAGAGATTCAGCACCTTTTTGGCCACAAAGCCAGTGAGTTAGCTGCAGAGCTGGAATAATCATCCAAATCTTTCTCACTTCCAAACCTAAATTCTTATTCATGTCACCATATTCCTCATAGCATGAAACAGCAGACACAGATGATGCATTTCCTATTGTTCTGGAATTTATAGTCTTCCTGAGAGAAATATACAAATATATACATACAAACTCAAAACATTAGAGATAGAAGTTCATCTCCATTTAAAGTTGTAACCTAACTGCTGACCTGCCCCTGGTGCTTCAATCCCCCATTCCTCACCTATTTTCTGTTTAGCGCTTTTCATCATTAACTCTCTATATAATATACATATTTAGTATGCTAATATTGTGTTCTCTTCCCACACAAATATAACTGTAAGAGAGTAAGCAATTATTTTTTGTTTTCCCACTGTTAAGTCCCCAGCACACAGACAAGTACCTTGCATAAAGTGGGCATTAATAAAATATTTGTTGAATAAAATTCCTACAAAAAATTGAATTCCTTCATCTGCCTATTTTATTCTAAATTAATTATTTTATTTTTGGTTGTGTTGGGTCTCTATTGCTGTGTGCGGGCTTTCTCTAGCTGCAGCGAGAGGGGGCTAGTCTTCGTTGCGGTGCACGGGCTTCTCATTGAAGTGGCTTCTCTTGCTGCGGAGCACGAGCTCTAGGAGCGCGGGCTTCAGTAGTTGTGGCGCATGGGCTTCGTTGCTCCGCGGCACGTGGGATCTCCTCGAACCAGGGATCGAACCCGTGTCCCCTGCATTGGCAGGCGGATTTCCTAACCACTGCGCCACCAGGGAAGTCCCTCATCTGTTTATAGATGAGAAAAGTGAAGCCCAAAAAGACTGGGTTGCTCAAGGTCAAAGTAATTTAATGAATGAAATGTCTTTGAGTTGAATGTAAATAGGAGTCACACTGAGTGACACAAACATAGAGTCTCATGGGAGCACAGAGAAAGAAGAGATCTAGATGGGGTAGGGGAGGGGGAGCTTACAAAGCAAGGAAGAGACAAAGTGGATCGTAAACAGTAGGTGGAAAATCTTTCATGAAGACACTGGGAGGGAAATTAACCAGGCATATTAGATGACTAGATATAGAAGAAGATTAATTATGGGAAATAATGAAAAATCAGGTTTGGAAGAAATAATGCTGCCAGATTATGAAAGATTTTTTACTTTATGTAGAGAAGTATGCACTCCTGTAGGCAAAGTAAGTTGCGTATTTTCTGGTAGTGAAACAGGTAAATCATCGATGACATAAAGGCTAACCTCATTTCACTCTATGCAAAAGCATTACAGTTAACAAGAGCTAAATGGTGGTTTTCTAGGGTTAATTTGTATATTCATCTCTCATTTTCCAAGTTAGTCTCTGATTTTAATGAATTTGATACATCATTGCTCAGGGATTGAACAGATGATTGAACGGATCATACCTTTAATTGTTCAGAAATTCCAATAAACAGAGATAAAGAAAATATTGTAGCTAAGTAAAAAAGTAAATAATAGAAAGAGACAGATGCCAGATACAGGAAAAAGAAGAGAAGATATGTATGGTTAACACTTGGCACACAATGCTAGTGAAATGAGACTGACCACTCAGTTGTCTCTTTAAATTTCAACTCATACAAACCAATCCCAGATTCAGAGCTGTGCAATTTCTGGAGCAGTATCATTTTCTGACCATCCTGACTTAGAACCCCTGTTGATGAATACTATCTGCTCTGACATAGGTAAAGAGAGATCTAAAAATAAAGTACGATATATCTCTTTTAAAACCAAACCAAACCAAACTTCCATTTGTTTCATATCATATTGTTTATAAAGTCTCTTTTTTATCACTCTCTTTGATTTGTTAAGGATTATTATCCTCATTTTACAGGTGAGAAAACTGAGGCGCAGAGAGATTAAGTGGCTGAACACTCATACTCAGTGAATATAAAAACTGGAATCTGTGTTTAGATCCCTTGGCTTCAGTTTTTCTGCCATTTCCATGCCTTTATACAACAAGACCCAAAAGTTGGTTATCTTTGCCCATTTGCCTCTGTGATAAAGATAGCGAACTACTTCCTCATTTGATGCATAGTTACCCGGTGTTTGAGATTATGTGATTGATAATTACTATTATGGATCCACAGTCACTGAATGTACTGCCTCTTACACTAATATTTGTGAGAAACTTCTTGATAGCATCGCCAAGTCCGGGAGGAATAAGACACACCATTCTTGCTGTTGGCTCCCTACTTCATTCACAGATTAAAAAATATTTATTATTATTACAACTACTACAAATTAACACATATTGATCAAACAACAAGCCAGAAAAATTATAAAAAAAGGGAAAATAAAAATCTTCCTTTTTCATACTCTGACCTCCATTTCCATTTCTAATATGAAACCCCTGCTTTAGTTTAGTCTAGTTTTGTTTTGTTTTATTGGTATATTTTTTCTTCTACTATTTTTTACACAAATGAAATCATAGTTACTTCATTCAATATATTTTGACCACCTTTTTATATTGGTATGTTTAGAATACCTTCGTTCCAGTGCAAGAATGTAACAAATTTAACCAGTCTCTATTCATACATATTTAGGTTGCTTCCAGTTTTCTTGCTATTAAAAACAATTTTGTAATGACTATCACTGGATGTATATCTTTGTTTACATGTACAAACAAATCCATAGGAGAAGTGGCTTAGAGGTAAACCTGATGGTTCAATGAGTAAGTAGGCTTAATATTTTGCTAGATATTGCCAAATTTTTCTTCAAAAATGTGTGCCAGTTTACATTCTCATTACAGGTATATGTTAGTGCACACTTCTTTATTCCCCCACCAATTTTGGATATTATGGAAAATTTTAATCTTGCTAATCTTACTGATATATTATTGTTTAAATTTGCATTTCTCTGATTATAAGTTGAGCATGACCAGATATTTTCTTACACTTCCTTTTTTGTGTGATCCCTGTTCATGCCTTTTACCTATTTGTTGACCTTTTTATTATTGCTTTTTAATTGTAAGAACACCTTGTATATTATACAAATTAGCTCTTTGCCTTACTTTTTCTAAGATAAACTATTTCTAGTTTATCATTTATCTTTTGTCTTTGGATTTTTTATTTTTATGTCCTCAATATATTTGGGACATAAAGTATAACTACTTTTATATTTTTCCCTCTTTAGATAGAACTTCATGTCTTCAAAATTAAAGGAAAAAAATACATTCTTGAATTCTTCTGACTTCTTAGAGTTTCACTTAATATTTTAACCTTTTATTCATCTGAAATTTATTATTGGAGTCTGATATGAGTCCAGATTTTTTTTCCCAATTGCTAGCCAGTTGCCCCAACACTATTTACTGAATCCAGTTTGTCCCTCACTTTTAAGATATAAATTGTCATATAAATGTTAGTCTCTTTATGACCTCTCTATTCTCTTCTATTATTCTGCCTACTTTTATGTCAATATCACACTAAGTTTTAAAACTGTGGCTTTAAAATATGTTTTACTATCTGAAAGCTTCTGCATCTTCCCAAATTACTTTAGAAATGTTCTGGATATTTTAATGTTTCTTTTTCTAGAAAAGCTTTAGTTAGTATTTTTTTCAAGTTTTCCAAAAGTCTTATTGATATTTTGAGATTAAAATTATATTATTTTGGGCATAATTTTAGTTTTTTAAAATTGAGTCTTCCTATTTTAAAACAGAGTATGGGGCTTCCCTGGTGGCGCAGTGGTTGGGAGTCCACCTGCCGATGTAGGGGACGCGGGTTCGTGCCCCGGTCCGGGGGGATCCCACATGCCGCGGAGCGGCTGGGCCCGTGAGCCATGGCCGCTGAGCCTGCGCGTCTGGAGCCTGTGCTCCGCAACGGGAGAAGCCACAACAGTGAGAGGCCCGCGTACCGTAAAAAAAAAAAACAAAAAAAAAACACCAGAGTATGTACTTCCATTTATCCAAGGCTTTTGTTGTTGTTGTTCCTTGGTAAAATTGTAATATTTTCACCATATTGGACCTATACATTACTTATTAAGCTTGCTCTAAAATAGCAGGCCTTTTTTACTAGTACCATAAGGTTAATTTTTCTTCCTTTAACCTTCTGTTTGTTTCTAAAGCTTGTGCATATTAATATTATAATAAACCTTTTTTTTTTTCTTTTTTGCTGTGCCACGTGTCTTGCGGGATCTTAGTTCCCTGACCAGGGATTGAACCCAGCCTGGCAGTGAAAGTGCCAAGTCCTAACGACTGGATCGCCAGGGAATTCCCATCAACCATCTTTTTAGATTTACTTTTTATTTCTAAATATTTTTAGTTGACTTATATGGGTGGTTAGACATACAATATATAATGTACAAATATAATAATATTTCCCCTTTTCCAATATTTACATCATATATTTCATTCTCTTGTAAAACTTTATCCAGAATAATGTTTAATAGCATTTCCTTTTCAAAATAGTAATGGGAATGTCTTTAGTATTTTGCCATCAATCATGGCCCTGATTTGAGTTTACAAAATGCATTTATATCACGTCAGGAAAGTCTCTACTTTTTCAATTTCTGCAAAGGTGTTTAAAATTCTTTAAAGTTTGAATGGAGGTTGAATTTATTTTCCCAATATGCTTTTGACTTTTATCAAAATGAACATATTTACCCTCGTTAACTTTTTTATAGCTGAAATATTTTAATAAGCTTCCTGTTTTTGAACCATCCTTGCAATTCTGAAATAGACCTGACTTGATCACAGTGTAACATTGTATTCATTTACTCCTGAACTTATTTTGGTAATATTTCTTTTGTGAGGGTTGTATCAATTAATCACATGAAAAAAATGATCTTTTCTTTCTTTTCTGAAATGCTGTTTTCAGACTTTTCTTTTTTTTTTTTTTCCTGTACGCAGGCCTCACACTGTTGTGGCCTCTCCCATTGCGGAGCACAGGCTCCGGACGCGCAGGCTCAGCGGCCATGGCTCACGGGCCCACCCGCTCCGCGGCATGTGGGATCCTCCCGGACCGGGGCACGAACCCGTGTCCCCTGCATCGGCAGGCGGACTCTCAACCACTGCGCCACCAGGGAAGCCCAGGCTTTTTTTTTTTTTAAGAAAAAAATTATTTCTTCTTTTGTACAGTGTTAGAAATATCTTTCTGGAAGACTTGAAAAAAAGCACCTAAGCAAATTTCTGGGGCTGCTTCTTTTTTGGTATTTGGCTGTTTGATGACTTTCTCAGTGTTTGTTCTTGGTAATTTATGTGATTAGATACTATGTATTTTATTTAAATTTAGATAATATCTAATTTCCTAAAAAGTCTTTAATTTCATTCATGTTTTCAAAGTATTTTAAAAGAAGTTTGGAAAAATATTCATTTATTATTCTTCCAATTTCTTTTTTTTCCCTCTCAGAGGCTGTTTGATCTGTTCTTATTTCTGATTTTGTGCCTTCTCCTTTCTTTATTATACTGATCCCTTTACTTCTTTATTTTTTTATAATCAGCACTTAATTTATCATCCTTTTTAAATTTAAAAATTTAAAATTTGTTTGGAATTGTTTGTTGCTCTTTTCCTACCTTTTCAGTTGAATAGATCTCAAGTATTATTGTTTAGCTATAAAGTAGTTTAAGGCCATGCACTTTCCTCCAAATACATTTTTAATATGCATCACAAAAGTCAATGCAATCACTATTTTCTAGGTATTCTGTACTTTTATTTTAGACATGAGTTATTTATAATATATATTTTGCTTATTTTGTTTAATTTCCATGTCACTGAGTACACTAGTTTCTATTTTGGCCAATGCTTTCTAGCATAATTATAGTTTGGTTAAAAAAAAAAAAAAGAATGTGCATTATCTCCTTTTGGTTTCACTCTCATTGAGGATTTTCTTTGAAGCTAACATATGGTCAATTTTTGTAAATATTTTGTAACCAATTAAAAGTAAGTTCTATTCTCTATTTTCTGGGACTAAAATTTGGTATATACTTATTAAAGCAAATATATTAATTATATTATTCAAATTCTCTAGGATCTTTTTATTTTTTATTTTATGGTACGCGGGCCTCTCACTGTTGTGGCCTCTCCCGTTGCAGAGCCCAGGCTCCGGACGTGCAGGCTCAGCGGCCATGGCTCACGGGTGCAGCCGCTCCGCGGCATGTGGGATCTTCCCGGACCGGGGCACGAACCCGTGTCCCCTGCATTGGCAGGCGGACTCTCAACCACTGTGCCACCAGAGAAGCCCTAGGACCTTTTTATTTTAATTATGATTTGTTGGAAGTGAAATCTAAAAAATCTGATCAAACACATAATTAGAGAGAGGAATATGACTTAAAAAACTACCAAGACACATAGTGCTAAATTGTTAAAAAGTGTTATTGAAGTATAATTGACATACAACATTATATTAGTTTTAGGTGTACAACATAGTGATTCAATATTTATATATATTGCAAAATGATCATCACAATAAGTCTAACTAACATCCACCACCATGCGTAGTCACACATCTTTTTGTTCTTGTGATGAGAACTTTTAAGATCGACTCTTAGCAAATTTCAAATATGCAATACAGTATTATTAACTATAGTCACCATACTGTACATTACCTTCCCACGACTTATTTATACCTTGCACTTATTATAGTACCCCCAAGGTCTAACCATGTTGTCACATGAAAAGATGAATGAAAAGATTTCATTCTTTTTTATGGCTGAGTAATATATCCTAGTGTATATATCACCACATCTTCTTCATCCATTCATTTATTAATGGACACTTAGGTTATTTCCATATCTTGGCTACTGTAAATAATGCTGCAAGGAACATGAGAGTGCAGATATCTCTTCAAGGTATTTATTTCATTTCCTTTGGATATATACACAGAAGCAGGATTGCTGGATCAGATGGTAGTCCTATTTTTAGTTTTTTGAGGAACCTCCATACTGTTTTCCATAGCAGTTGTACCATTTTACATTCCTAGCAACAGTATAAAAGGGGAAAAATTGAACATGTCCTAGAATTATATGTCCTCTGAAATATGAACTAACGGTCTGTCCCATGTATGTATGTACTCAGAGTTCTTAGTGGCACATTTTGAATTAATATTTTTCTCAGGTAACTGGATGCTTTGTCAAAGACAAACCCAGAAACAGTCATCTCAGGAAGCATCTACAGGTTGGTAATCAATATCTATTGGTGCAAAGAAGGAAGAGCCAGGCTAGACACTTCTCCTAGGGTTCTTGATGTTCTTTGCTAGAGGCAAGGCTTGCTAAACATAGCCCTTTCTGTCCCAGTTTTCCTGGGGACAATCTGATCATTAGAATCTTATCAAACAACCTACTACTCTAAACTTGTAAAGCATGACCTTGCTCTGAAATACCCATGAGGAAAAAAAACAGTTCAAATATAGGTTCAATACTTCTCCCTAATATTTATTTTATTTTTTTCAACAGAGTTAATTTGGGTGAAGATAGATGATATAAGTAGGATTTAAACATGGAGCTTCATTAAAGTACCATCATTGTCTGTAACGGAGAACAGCTCTCCAGATGCATAGATGGAAACATGATCACACAGACAGCTCATTTCCATCAATGAAAGCATAGCTTCCTCTCTGGGTCTTTTTGTGTGGATATGTGTTTCAAATCTTTTCAGAAACTGCCAGCATGCTCTTTCTTTGATAAAGGACTACAAAGTGGAGCTGAAAAATACGACATGGACCCTGAAATGACAGTTGTCTAGGAGAGAACCGAACATCAAGGAAGATAGAGGGCCATTTCTTTTTGTTGTAAGACAAAGCAATTCTCTTCTTTGATGAAGGCTCAATTCTATGTATTTTGTTTTAATAAACAATATCCTATCACTGTGGCCAGAAGAGGTGCTTACAAATTGGATGACTCATTTCTTCAAAATGTCATGGAGACAAATTAGAAATGCACTATTTTGGGCATTACTGTCTTTCCCCTCTTACCCATGCTGCCCACCCAGTAGTACTCCTGTGTCGGCTTTGCTAGAACACATCAAAAGCTGAGAGTTCTACAATGCGGCTGAGGACAACGTTTCTCAAAATGCACTCCCCAAACACCTGTATATGAATCACCTGTGTACCCCATCTCTATTGAAGTGGAATTTCTATAGCGATTGGCTCAGGAAGCAGTATTTTTAACAAACCACCCAGATGATTCCCAGGCATATGGAAATTTCACAGCCTTTAGAGATTTTCTTCTCAAACTTCCCCTGACTTATAAATGATGACACTGTTACACACAGTTAAGTCAGTTAAAGTGGTTTAAAGAAAGTATTAGAATGGCCTCATGCCTTAGAAACTACGATTATATGTGCTAACTGGCAGCCATAAACCTAAAAACAATAACTGCATTTCAGGAAGTTGTGCTCCATGGAAAAACTATTATTAAATCTCTTGTGCCTGTTGGAGCCTCTTAAAGAGGCTTTTACAAGGCCTAAGTTACCCCTGTTCTGTTCTAGGTACTTGCAATACAAACACTTCAAGATGCCTGCTCTTGTGAAGCATGTAACTCATCTTATGCTATGCTTGAAATTATTATCCTTCCTAAAAATTATATGTGAAATATTATGCATATGTACTTTTTATGAGGGCTAAGAGTTAGTATAAAGACTTCAATGGATCAAAAATGGGATAAGTTGCCCCCCAAATGCATGGAGCCATTCCTGCTCTTTTAGAATGTCTCTGGGACGTAGGAGTTCAGAGTTAGATCTCTGATCTGGCTGTTTTATCTAGGAAGGCATTCTCTGTTCTCCTCTGTAACTCAGATAAAGGTTGACCTCTTCTGTCTGCTGAGTTCAGCTGCCTCTCCCACGCTGGGATTTAGGAGAATTAATGCAGGTGTTTTAACACAAGGAAAAAAAAAATTTACTCACAGGAAAAAAAAAAAAAATTAAGGTCATATCCTCTTGTCTTACATTCACTGCAACCTAGAAGAACCACAGAATCCTAAATAATAGTAAGCCACACATGTCTACCGAATAGGATTGAGCAAAGGGCTGTTTTGCTGGGGCTGGTGATGAGGGCGAACAGTGGCAGGCTGACACAGCTAAATATCCACACTTACCATGCTGTCTTACATTTTCTTTGTTTTTTAAAACAGGTCAGCTCTAGAGGCTAGAGAAAGCCTGATGGTGACGAATGCTGTAGTAGGTTGAATATTGGCCTCCCAAAGATATCAACTCCTAATCCCTACAATTTGTGAATTATCTTATTTGAAGAAAGGATCTTGGCAGTTGTAATTAAGTTAAGGACTTTTTTTTTCTTTTTCTTTGCGGTACGGGGGCCTCTCACTGTTGTGGCCTCTCCCGTTGCGGAGCACAGGCTCCGGACGCACAGGCTCAGCGGCCATGGCTCACGGGCCCAGCCACTCCGCGGCATGTGGGATCTTCCTGGACCGGAGCACGAACCTGTGTCCCCTGCAACGGCAGGCGGACTCTCAACCACTGCGCCACCAGGGGAGCCCAAGTTAAGGACTTTGAGATGAGGAGATTATCTTGCATTATCTGTGTGGGCCCATTAAATACCACCACAAATGTCCTTACAAGAGAAAGGCAACAGAAGACAACAACACAGAAGAAGGCAACATCAAAATGGAGGCAGAGATTGCAGTGATGCAGCCACAAAGTCAGGAATGTAGCAGCAGCCGCCAGCAGCTGGAAGAGGCAAGGGAAGATTCTCCCCTTGACTTCCCGGAGAAAGGATAGCCCTCTTTGATTCTGGACTTCTGGACTCCAGAACTGAGACAGAATAAATTTCCCTTGTTTTATTTAAGCCACCAAATTTGTGGTAATTTACTAGGACACTAATACAGTTGCCATGCTCCTCCGTACCATGTGCCCACTGGGATGTACTGATTCTCTAGGTAGCCTGATTCAACCTTAGAGGAGAGTTTTCAAAATCCTATACTTGTTCATGTATCTTTACAACAAGGCTCTAATTATCTGAGTAACTATACTTTTCTGTTTCTTAAAACATAAAATAGCCCAAGACACTCTGTCTGTGAGCTTCTGTTTTCTACTCTTCAGCAACTTCTCAGCTCGTCTCCTTCACCTGGCCAGTGTGCACTTGAAGAACAAAAACTACTTGTAGGGCTTCCCTGGTGGCGCAGTGGTTGGGAGTCCGCCTGCCGGTGCAGGGGACGCTGGTTCGTGTCCCGGTCCGGGAGGATTCCGCATGCCGCGGAGCAGCTGGGCCCATGACCCATGGCCGCTGGGCCTGCGCGTCCGGAGCCTGTGCTCTGCAACGGGAGAGGCCACAACAGTGAGAGGCCCACGTAACGCAAAAAAAAAAACCAAAAAACTACTTGTAGTAAACATTTCTGTAATATCAATACTTAATCAAATTAATACGATTTCAAAGCAGGAATAAAATGTTTTTAGAATTTTAAAAGTTATTTTGATTTATGTGTGCCACTATTTCCCTCCAAAAAGTTACTGGAACGAAAAATTATGGCATTAGATGAAAGACTCGTATTTTAACAAACATATCGGAATTTATACGCATGTGACAGATTGAATATGGCACAATTTATTTGTAGTTTCTCCCATCAAATGGTGAAATCTATTCCTAGTCCTTTGAATTTGGGCTAGCCTATGACTTGCTTTCACCAAAAGAGAATATGACTTCTTTTTTTCTGAGGTATAATTGACATATAACATTCATCAAACTAGTTTTGGATGTACAAAATAGTGATATGTGTATATATCACAAAATGATCACCACAGTAAGGATAGTTAACATACATAGTTACAAATATTTTTCTTCCTTGTGATGAGAACTGTTAAGTTCTGCTCTCTCAACAATTTTCAAATATGTAATACTGTATTATTAACTACAGTCACCATGCTGTACAATATATCTTTATGACTTATGTATTTCACCAGAGTGAAAGCATATGAGTTCCAGCTTTTGGGTCTCAAGAGACCTTACAGATTTTCCCTGTACCTTCTTGGATCACTGCCCTGTGATTAGCATGCAAGGAAGCTGGTCCAGCCTACTGGAGGATGAGAGTCCCTGTGAAGAGAACTGAGCATCCTTCTTTTAGAGCTAACTGCCAGTCGTGTCAATGTGTCTCATGTATCTTTCAATCCAGAGGACTCCTCTGAACGCCACCATACGAGAGAGCACGGGTAAAACAAGCAAAAGCATCATCTGAGCATCTCACAGAATTCTGAGAAATAAGTTCTTTTAAAGCCACTAAATCCTTGGTTTGTTATGTAGCAAAAGAGAATGGATGCAACATCCAAGGAGTGCTTTCCTTCACAGAAATTTCCCTGTGAGATTGCCTTCAGGTTCTATTTAGAAGGCACACCGCCTGCTATGGACTGAATTATGTCCCCCCAGAGTTCATATGTTGAAGTTCTAACTCCAATACCTCAGAATGTGACTGTATTTGGAAATAGGGTCTTTAAAGAGGTAATGAAGTTAAAACGAAGTCATTCGTGTGGGCCCTAGTCTAATATGACTGGTGTCCTTATAAGGTAAGAAAATTTGGACAGACATGTACAGGGGGAAGCTGTGAAGACACAGGGAGAAAACAGCCATCTACAAGCCAAGGACAGAGGCCTGGAACAGATCTTTTCCTCATGGCCCTCAGAAGAAACCAACCCTGCCACCTTGATCTTCGACTTCTACCCTCCAGCACTGTGAAAAAATAAATTCCTGTTGTTTAAGCCACCCAGGCTGTGGTATTTTTACTACAGCAGCCCTAGCAAACTAATTACACCCACCCATGCCCCCTCCCTCATGCACACACAAATACAAGCCTTGTTACTCCTTCAAAAAATGAAAAAAACACTAAAGTAAAAATGGTTTTGCTAAACTTGAATATTCACCTTTTTTAATAGACCTAGCTTACTCTCAAAGAATGCAGATTTGCTTCTGTTAGGGCAATCCAAATGACATGCAAGAGACTCTAGAAGCAAGTTCCAAGGGAAGAGCTCCCTAAATATTTTGAACAATGACAGCATAATTAGAAAATATACTGCTTCCTTTGGTTAGCACATCGAAGAGAAAAGCCCTATATATATATTTTCAAACGAAAGTCACTATTCTTTTACCGTTATGTTATTTAATGCATTTTACCTTGAAACATGTTTTTGGGGTAGCTCTAGTCTATGCAAACCTCTACATTAACCAGGGAATCGTGAATAGTGTGGTCTTGGAGTTAAACAAATGCTGACAACAATGCCTCAGGTTCTTTTTATGAGTCCATTTAATCTAACACAGCTCTTCCTTCCCAACTATAGGCCTCCACCCCTGCCCCACTCTGGCATTATTAGGTAAGTAGGAAAAAAACTTTAATAGCAAAGAAGATTAAAAAAAAAAAGAATTTTATTATCTGAATTGATGGGAAAAGAAAGAGTGCCAATTAGACAAAAACCGTAATAAAGAACGGATGAATTTCTGCATTCTCAAGTGGTTTCCATTTCATTGCCCCCCTTGCTGTCTCTCACAAGATATACAAGTAAATGAAAGAGTTAGGGCTACACATTTAATAACTGTTGTTTGTTAAAGCATAGAGGTACAATTCCCTGACACTTCCCTGCCAGTTAAACCTCAGGTAAATGACGCTTCCATTTTGTGTGAACCTAGAGTAACGACAGTCACTATATTAAAGATTTATGTCAAAACAACCAAAAATGTGACTTTAGTTTTTTAGTTGGTAGAGTACTAAATAAGACAACCTTGTTTATATTCCCTTTCCCATGACTGTGCTTGGTTTGCCTGTAAAAATCAGAGCTATTCCTTTCTAAGACAATGGCCTAGAAAGCTCAAAGAATATTAGCTCTGGGAAGAATTATAATAGTAATTCTTTGGCCTACTCAGCCAAACACAAATCAACAAGTCTTTCTCTAAGTTAGAAGTGTCTTTCTCTAAATGCCCAGGTTAATATCTAATTGTCTCTACATGGTATAAAATGGCAAGGTTGTCATGACAACTGGGTGGAAAGTTTAGCTAGAATAATGTTTTCTTTTAAAAGAATGAAGCAATTTCAAGCTTTTTAGTGCTATATGGAATTATAAAAATTTCTTTATATCCACATTTTTAGATTGCAGGAGGTGATTGATTGTTTTTTAAAAACTGGCTTTAGATTCCTTTAACATGTTTTTTAAAGAGTGTGTTTCTTTTTCCTTTAACTTTTTTTTTTTTTTTTTCTGGTAGCAGAATTCTACACTTGTGAATGAAGCAAATAGTTCTCTTGTTCATTAGTTCACTGGACCTAGAGCGCCTGAAGAAAATGAATATTTAGCTACAATTCATTTGATTGGTATATTGTAAAACTATCCTAGAAATAAATCTCTGGTTCCTAAATGAAGAGAAACAATACTTTTGCTTTTCTACTTTGCGAGACAGAAAATGAGATGTATATCTTAACATTTTCAAATCCATGCCCACTAACGAGACATGGAATAGCTCTGATCCTTGGAAAGAAACACACAAGGTTCTCTTTTTATTCTCCCTCTCTCTTTTTAATAAAAATTTCTTTCTTCTTTTTTGCAGAAACTCCCTTAATTAGAGTTCCTCATAATTGCATAATGATTTCTAGAGTGTTGCCTTTGGTCATTATATTTGACCATTCTGAACACATAACAGACAGAGTGATTTAGATAAACTAACTGCTATCTTTATAGTGCTAGTGGTGCTTAGGGGTAGCCAAAGGAGAGGGATATTTTTCAGAATATTTATTTCTGGGAGCACTGGCCTCAAAGTGAGGGGAAATTCTTGTGAAAACCTGCTATAAATTTTGGTATCACTGTATTTATCTTTCCTATTTCAAGACTTAGTAGAGAAAGGCTCATAAATCAGAGTGAAATAGACTCCAGATTAAAGGGAGCTGGAATGGAAAATGACACCCATCGCAAAAGCAGTGCAAGCACTGGGTGCAGGGCTGGGACAGCCAATAGCCGAGGATGGAAGGGAGGGTCAGTGCAGAAGCAACAGAGTTTTCCCACTAGGAATTTGGGGTTAGCTCCAATCTCAGTGCAGGTATCAGTACCAGGAGGTCCAGAATGAAGTAACCGGGGCATCCCAGCCCATGCTTTGCTGAAAAGGGCAATAAGATTTCAAGGGCAGAAAATACAGAGAAAGAACATATCAGAAAAATTTGTGTTAAGAGTCTGGTCAACAAACAGATTTAGGGGCCGTGTTCCTGCCCTTCGGACAAAAACTGATAACAGAAATGTCAAGGCCCCAGTTATAAAAAGACTGAGCTCTCTGGTGCTTATGTCTACTCATTTGTTCAAAACCAGAAACCTAGTAGCCAGATTTGATTTTCCCATCTTTCCTCATCTTCTACATTCGGTCCTTTACGTATACCGCTGATACAAATACTCAGTCCCTCAACATTTCCAACCCACTATATTCATTGCCTAGGACTCTTAAAACAGAAACACTGATTCCACTTTTTCTCTTTGCTCATGTGTCCTCTACACAATAGTCAGAAAAATTTTTTAAAAACATAATTCAAGTCATTTAATGCCCTTATTTAAATATCTTCAGTAGCTTCCCATTGCATTTAGAATGCAAGCCAAACTTCCCTTTGGAAATCTCCAACTTTGTCCTCAACCACTTCCCCTGGCTTCCTGTGCCGATAATCACGCTCTCCTCCTTTGTGTTCTAACAACTGGGATGTTGCTGCGTCAGCAAATGGGGCTAAGAAGTCCAGCCATGTAAAAAACCAGAACTGTGTAGGTTGGGAATAAGGCAGCCTGACGCCATCTGAATGTAGACTTTTATTCCTTCTTCCCCTGTCACCCCAGTTTTGGGGTTGTATAATAATTCTTCTGCCAATGTCCCCAGAAACATACAAGCCTATGAAGTGACACGGATACAGGGAAAAGGACCTCATAGTTGTAATCTGTTTTATGGAGAAGAAATGGTCCAAGCTAGAATCCTACGGTCTCTACTGAATCTTGCGCCAGAATCTCAGCGGTGCAATTCGCTAACTAAAGTAATTTGAAAGACTCCTACTTAGGAAGAGTGGATTCAGAATGAAGGCAAGGGAGATGAAGGCAAGGAACACAGTGACTAGAGGAATCAGGAAACAAAAGTAAACATCTCCTCACCGTGCCTTGGGGCTGATGACAAAAACCAGGAGGACCCCTGTTCCTGCAGGCATCATTGCTTTGAAGAAACTTAAGTATATGGCAGAGCAATTAGAAGAAGCACATGGAGAGCGTTGCAAGTGCCCCCCTCACTACCTTAATCAAAATATTTCCCTTTTACAAGGAGCTCATTTAGAGAAGTAATGAGCTAGTGTTACCCCGATTCTCCAGGGTTAGCATTGTGTCATGTGAGTCTGCCAGTGTTTCTTGCTCTAGCTTCAGCCCCCTATTTCCTCACTGCCTAGAGTAGACAAGGCTGTCTCTTAGAAGATGAAATATATTTGCAAATTAATTAACTTTGTCCAGCAACTGGAGAATTAGATTTCTGTTAAGGGTTCTGTCTGAGTGATAGATTCTCAAGACATTGAAGGAATTCAATACCATTTTTTTTTCTTTTTACTTTTCCTACCATAGGATCATACAGCTCTCACTGTTCCACTTCTTTCATCCGTATTCCATTATGACCACATTTCACCTACAAAGCCAGTGGAATTTGCTTTGGTAGATGACGACTCTTGTGAGGATTTTTAATCTCTATAAACTCCTTATCAATTCATTACAAACCCAAGAAGCTAATAAACATTAGGTTGAAGAGCAGGAGGCAGCTGTATTAGAACAGCACTTTGTAAGGATTTTCTTTCCATGACTGGCCCTTTGTTCTGATTTTGAAATGCACAAGGAGGAGGCCAGCAGAATATAAAATGGAGATAAGAGTTTACAGAATCTTGGATGTGCAGTGTAAGCCCATTAAGGGATTTTTGCAATTAAAAATCTCAGGCAGGAAAATAGCATTTCTGATTCTCTCTTGACCAGTATAAAAGCACAACTGTATACTAATGCGGACATGTTTATCTTCACTTTGGATTTAAAACAATATGTACAAAGCACTATTTTAATGATGATGGCATGTACAGTCTTAGGGGAGTATTACCCTAATGAAAACAGAGAAAATGGGAAGAGTATTTCAAGGACATGTTTACTCAGATAATGGTTAAAAATGAGGTCCTGAAACATTATTCTTTTCTCTTTATTTTTTCCCCTCTCTCTTTTTTAAAACAAACATCACACAGTGAATGTACCAAAGAATCATGACTTATGCCTATTATCTTATATTCTTAATAATTTATTTCTGGCAAATGAATAAGTCAGCAAAAAATATAATCACTAGGAGACCTTATTCAAAATGGTAAATATATGGGCTTCCCTGGTGGCGCAGTGGTTGAGAGTCTGCCTGCCGATGCAGGGGACACGGGTTCGTGCCCCGGTCTGGGAAGATCCCACATGCCGCAGAGCGGCTGGGCCCGTGAGCCATGGCCGCTGAGCCTGCGCGTCTGGAGCCTGTGCTCCGCAACGGGAGAGGCCACAACAGTGAGAGAGGCCCGCGTACCGCAAAGAAAAAAAAAAAAGGTAAATATGTGCATGGGACTCATTTATAAACACACAGCATACAATCATCAGACATTCAGGGTGAAGAAGAAAAATTGAAAATTAAAATATTTGTGTGTGTGTGTGTTCATTTTAATATTGTTGGAAGCAGAATGAAAACAATATAAAGAAAGAATCACAGAGTCAAAAAACCTGCTAAACCGTATATTAACGCATATATGTAGAACCTAGAAAAATGGTACAGATGAACCGGTTTGCAGGGCAGAAATTGAGGCACAGATGTAGAGAACAAACGCATGGACACCAAGCGGGGAAAGCAGCGGGGGTGTGGTGGTGGTGGTGGGATGAATTGGGCGATTGGGATTGACATGTATACACTGATGTGTATAAAATTGATGACTAATAAGGACCTGCTGTATAAAAAGAAAAATTAAATAAAATTCAAATATTAAAAAAAGAAAACCCCTGCTAAATAGAATTGAATTTGAGCCCCTTGAAGATGAGAAGAGTATCTTTCTATTTTGTACAGCTAGGGTCAATTAAGGTGCCTAAACTACCACAAACATTCAGTACATACTTGAATGAAGGCAGAAAAGCAGTACATCCTTGGTAGAAGGTTCGGTGGACAGCAATTCTTTTTTTTTTTTCTATTCTTATAGAATCTTTCTCAAACTTAAGGGGTATTCAGTAGTTGAATCATTAAGATCAACTTCTTGGTATTATGTTAGTCAATTATTTCAGGAAAATGTTGAAACTAAACAGTATAAAGAGTTGTCTACCATTTCTTAATGATTCTCAAAGACACAACCAGGTAAATCTTGTAGCCTTTCCTGAACTAAAGAAAATGAGGCCACTCTAAGAAAAGTAAAGCTTCAAAGTCCCAGAGAATGGTGATTTAAAGCAATGTTTCTCTGTGCATATGTAGATAAATGGCTGAATGGCAGCAGGAGTGATGTACTGCTGAAAATACCCACTCCAGGATGAAATATGACACTCTTCTTCTCACACTACATACATACTACCATTTTTTTTTTAAATCATTTTTTACTGTTTGATTCATATGGTTCTTCCATTTGGCAAAAGAATATTTTGTCTCAGGTAAAGTCACCTGAATTTTACTAGCTTTATATGCCAAAAGTTTTCTTTATAAAATGAATATACATTGTTTTGCTAAATACTCTATTCTATCTCAGCATTCCAAGAGTGGCAAGTCATCTGTGAATTCTGTATCACCATCACTGATTCTAATCTATGATAGGGTATAAAGTTAATGAGAAAAATAACTTGTAAATATCCCTTGCTATGTGCTTTCTTACTGCTTAAGCAGATTTCTCTCCTTCTTCCCCATCTACCATTACACATAAGCCCTGATGCTTAGTGTCCCTGGGAAATGAGAAGATAAAACTTCAGCAAGTTCCTTCCAGACAGGAAAAGGAAAAGGAGAGATGGTCCCCCTTCAGCTGGTGGACTTACAGAAGGAGAAGAAAAAGTAGGCAAGCTAGAGAAGTGGCTTCCAACTTTAATGTGTGGAAAAGGTTACAGAGAAATCTAGAATCAGTAGATATTTTGCTTTTTTTGCCTGGGAAGGAGAGCTGTGCTGGAAGGCCTTGGTCCAATTCAGGGAAGTAGTAATGATCTGGTGAAGAAAATTGGCTGGAGAGATGGTACTGAGACAGGGCTCCCCATCTCTTGTACATGGCATGCAAGGGGCCCAGGCATTTCTATGGGTTCTGGTGAACTGACACGAGGGTGTTGTGAGGGCAGATAAATTACCAGAGGCCCAGGGTTGGAATGAAGAAGCAGAGGGCTAGGACCAGGGTCCAGCAGTCCCTGCCAGCACATCACTCCCAAAGGCCATGCAGGACCAGAGAGTATATCTGTGGTCACCAGCTCAAAGTCCAGACCAGATCAACCGCCCGATTGCAGGAATAAGCTCCACTATTGACATTCAGGCTCATTCCAAAACTCAACTTCCTGCCTTTCATCTAGCAGCCAGATGCCCTGTTAGGCTGCCACAGGAGAAAGCGGTGTGAATGGCACTATTTGTCTAAAAGATACCTGCATGGATATCCAGAACAGACCGTGTTGACTGGAAGAGACAAAGAGACTTAATGGTTAAACATACACCTCTTCCCCACTCCACCCTAACCTCAGTCTACTGAGCATGGAGAAGACTGGGAGAAATATCAGAGGAATTACAGAAAATTAAAGAAATAACATTTTTTCTTGCCATCTGAGTAGTAGTGTGTAAATTTCCAAATCAATTCAACACAATCGTACTATCATATAAATGCAAACTATTCTTTCAACGAGTGCTTTTGTCCTTGAGTTCCTTGAACAGCATCCTGTTCCCCTTATGTTTCGAGAAGGTTGTCAGCATTTCTTCATCACAACTCAACAAAGCACCAGCTGTCATTATCACGTTCAGATATGAAGAAGCAGAACCTCTTTGCGGTCTCCCTCCTTCTCTTTCATTCTGGATCACAGGGAAGGGAAGAGCCACCAGCACATGTTGGCTTCAGAATCATAGGTGTCTTTTTTTTTTTTCCCTTAAAAATTAACTATCTTCTAGGAACCACGTCATTTTCTCTTACGAGCTGTTATCAATTTCTCCTCCTCTTTTTTCTAGCCTTCACTTTTGTTTCCTCTCCCCTCCCCCCAACTTAAAGGATAAACTTTAATGAAATTTCATGCTCAGCCAACTTCTTTATGTCCACTTAAGAAGCATCAGAGAGGTTATATACCTGCTCTTGGGAGCACTGCTGCCTGTTTCTTATTGCGTGTGGGCGGCAGAGAGTAAAGAATGGTAAAGCACTAAGCAACAGATCCCTTCCACCCTGGAACTTGTTCCCTGTCCAGCACAAAATATCCCATCCTCGTATACAAAGAATAAGAGAGAGTGACTTCTGAGCTTCTGTATTGGAGTCTGCAGTTTAAAATTTCCCTGTAACTTTATTCATTCATTCATTCACTCAATCTAATTCATAATCTTGCTTCATTCTTTGATTAATCCTTTGTTCTTAGTTCCTGCTACTAATTTTTTAAAACAACTTTTAGTTTCAACATGCTGCATTTTTTGCATAAGTGCATCCTTCTCTTTCCTTACAGTACCTGTTACATCCAAAACAAGATACCTTCTATAGTTCCGTGACTTTTTAAACATTAGCGTGTCTCTTCATTTATTTTTCATAATCCTTGAAAATAGTGCATGCAATAAACCTCACAGTCAGATATATGTCTCATACTCTAGTAACATTTAAATACAGAAAACAATTTTATATTGCATATTAAACTATTTGTATTTTAAATTCCTTTTGCCTAGGTTAAGCTCACTTATCAACCCCTGTGTGTTGTGGTGTATAAAGATGCTAATTGCATTATGCTGCTAGTGGCATTATGGTTTTAAACCAGTGGGCTTAAGAGTAAAAATTAGGATTATGTTTTATCAGTGGCTGGGTGATCTTCAACAAGTCACTTAACCTTTTTGAGCCTTAATTTCCTCTGGAAAATTAACAAGGTATTACTTTTACTAACAACTTCTTCACAAGACTGTTGTGAAGGTTAAATGAGAAAGGGTGTGAGCTCTTTAAAATAACAAAATATGGAAAAGCAGAGTTCTTTTTGATCATATCACCCTTAAAAAAGGCAAGAAACCACAGAGACTGAATTGCAAATTCAGAATAAGAGAGAACTACTTCTTCTGAATAGTATTGTCGTGAATGTATTTTTTAGATGTTTATTTTTGCCTGTGCGCAGACCCGGCATCACCTTAATCGGGACGCCTAGACTATACTTCCCTATTAGTAAAAAAATATCAAAAGATATCATATGAAGGAAGGAGTTATAAGTTGAGCATATTTTATACAGTATATGCTGTAAGTTTTGTGTGACATCTCTTAAAAGCTTCCTCTCCACCTAAGAGTTCTCCTTGCTGCCCTGTACCTCTTAATATGAGTAAATTAAATAGTAAAGCAAATACAATCAAACAATTTAGAATTAAGTAGCCCCTGTTACATTCCTTACTTTTTAGGATAGAGAAGCAGCATAAGGTAAGATGTCTATTATCAATGAGTCTACATACTATTAAAAATTATAAAATAGTATAATTTCAGGGATCTTAGAGTTCTTTAAATAAGCCAATCTAAGACATGACTCCCTTCTAGAATGAGACCCCTGATCCATTGTTCAGCTAACTCTTAGATACCTCCTGTGACAGGGATTTTATTACCTCACAAGCCAGCCTATTTCCCCTTTTGGCTGCTCTGAATGAATTTTCCTTACGTTAATGCTCCCAGTAGCATGCACCTCTCCATCTAAATTCTACCCTTTGCGGTTAGACATTTAAAAGCTTTATCGTGAAACTGATGGGTGAATGCACTAACTGTTCACAGAAGGGAAGGGAGAAGCTAGGACTGTAGCAGGTAATAAAAGCTTAATCCGGGCTTAGAAGAATGCCCAGGATTTAAATAATTAAAGGAGAACAACACATAATCCAATACAGGGAAGAACACAGTTAAGGCTCAGGGACAAAACTGAAGGCGAGAGGCTCAGGGATCCCCTCTCTCAGGACAACTTGCACTTTGGAAGGAGCTGACTGCACAGATCAACACTTTGGTTAGCAATGAGGACGAGGTCTAAGACTGGTAAAGATGGCAGTATTTCTGCAAATTTCACTTGACCCCTAAACTCTCCCTCTGAAATAGAGGTCGACATTCCATATTTTTGGAAGTCCAGAAATACTTCGGAGTGGAATTCTCTGCGTTAGGTAGTAATTTCATATAATGCCACCCACCGAGATTTGTAGCAGCCCTGTATTTTTACACACCAGGGAACAATTAGGTTGTATATCTGGTCCTCTGATTTTGATAAACTTAAGACAGTAATGAGTCACAGGTGTGGTTATGGCCGATTTGCATAGCTCCTGAGGGGAGAGTTGGGGTAAGTCACATCCTACAGAATAGTTCTCACCTGATGACCAGTGCTGAGACCCAGAATGTTAGTGAATTTTCAGTAGCAGTGACCAGCAGTCTGTATCCTAGAAACTCAGGAAACATTTACAGTGTCTAGGGATATGTACACATTTTAAAATTCAGAATAAAGCAAAATACTACTGACTCACAGAGCAAGGAAGAGGTTGCCTCATATGAACTACAAAGATAAGAATTACATCCCTATTTAAACCCATACTCTGCCTTCCAAACCATTCTTGAATTGTTTTGGCAATTTTTCCAATCATCTCAGAAAAGGCTTTCGAATGTAATATTTTCCCTCCTAGACCATGAAATTTGTACCTTCTGAAGATACGCACAAGTCTTATTAGGTTCAGGAGACTAACATAAACTCATCTTTTACCCAACATATACTCGCCCCCCCCCCCCCCAAAAAAAAAACCTACAAGAGGTGTGGAGTTAAAGTTGACAGGTTGACAGCTTGAAAAACCCAATGGAAAAATTGTTTAGAATGGTTTATTGCGAAACACAGATTTAAGAAGATAAATCTTTCTGGATGTGATAAGTGTACCACCATTCCCTATAACTTTACTGGCCGCAATATTCTGGCTGTGAAATTAATCAATATTCTACTGTGATAAGGAGCTTCAAGTTCTCTATTTGATGAGTTGTAATACTCTGTAGAATGGAGAGATTTATATCTTAGAACTCAAAACATAAGTGCAAACATTTTTATTTGCTTATATGTGTTTGTTTTTCTTAGTATTTTTGATTGGCAGTAAAATATGTAAATATTATCACATAGCACGTGGTACTAAAAGAATACACTGACAACGGTTGGTATTTCAAATTATTCAGGATTCTGTCTTGATTCTATAATAGGAGGTTGAGTTTGTGACTGTATTATGAGTAGATGTAAAATAGGTGATATGTGATAAAGAAGAGGACTTTGGGTCAGGAGTTGGATGAGTGGCTTACTAACAAGAGTAGCCACCATTTCTTGAAGGCTTACTATATGCCAAGCACTGTGTAGTTTCCAGATGTCATCTTGTTTAAACCTCAAGAAAACTCAGGAGGTAAACACTGATATGTCCCTAATGTACAAAAGAGAAACCGAGGCTAAAGTGATCAAAACAGAACTCCTTTGAGGTCATCCAGCTATAGAGTTGGAGTCAGACTTCAATTCCAGGCTGTCAGACCCCAAAGCCCTCACTTTTACCTCCCCTGTAATCACTGAATCTTGTCATTTGCTTACTGTGTGACTATTATCCTTCCTGTGCCTCTATTTCGTTGTCTGTTTAATGGGGATGATATAATAGCAGCCCTGTTCAATCCATACAGTTGAAGTGGAAAGGAAATAACACTGTATACATGAAAGTCCTTTGTTAACCGTAGAACATAAAGACGTTTTAATACTGCTGCACTGACCTAGAGTCTGTCATACAGGGTGAAGTAAGTCAGAGAGAGAAAAACAAATACCGTATGCTAATGCATATACATGGAATCTTAAAAAAAAAAAAAAAAAAAGGTTCTTTAGAACCTAGGGGCAGGACAGGAATAAAGATGCAGACGTAGAGAATGGACTTGAGGACATTGGTAGGGGGAAGGGTAAGCTGGGAGGAAATGAGAGAGTAGCATGGACATATATACACTACCAAATGTAAAATAGATAGTGGGAAGCAGCCGCATCGCACAGGGAGATCAGCTCGGTGCCTTGTGACCACCTAGAGGGGTGGGATAGGGAAGGTGGGTGGGAGGGAGATGCAAGAGGGAGGGGATATGGGGATATATGTATATGTATAGCTGATTCACTTTGTTATACAGCAGAAACTAACACACCACTGTAAAGCAATTATACTCCAACAAAGATTTTTTAAAAGTACTGCTGCACTTCTTATTATTTCACTAAAGTAAAATGAGGAGGTTTTGCAAGTTGAAAGTTCATTCTCCTTTGACCAATTCTTAATACAAAAAGATCTTCTGAGATTTCTGTCAAGTTCTGTCTATATGTGCTATTACCCATCCACAAAGTAGGTACCTGAGCATGTGGAGTGATTCCCGGGGCACCTCCTTCTGTGGCCTACAGATGTCTGAAATATCCCAGGGGAGCTTAGGGCAAATCTCAGGAAGGCTTAAGACAAATAGAGGAGTGGCCTCTAAAAGCAAATCAAAGAGCTAGGATTCAACTGGTACTAGAGAAATGTATTAGCTGTAAAAATACTGGAAAATTTCGACTTCAACTGCAGAAATAAAGCCACTGCCTTGAGTCGCCTGGTGCCTCTGCCCCATCCCTACTTCTCAGCTGTGGCCACCACAACCCCTGCCCTGGGACCTCCCAGACCTCCCATGCTCCAGCAACTAAACTAACCTTGGGCCCAGTAAGGGGTCTTTGGGGCTCTGGACTATAACTATCTCTATTCTGATTAGTTGGTCTTCAAGCCACTCTGGTTGTTAATTTTTTTTTTTTTTAAATAATTTTTCTACTTTTTTTTTTTTTTTCTTACGGTACGCGGGCCTCTTACTGCTGTGGCCTCTCCCGCTGCGGAGCTCAGGCTCCGGACGCGCAGGACCAGCGGCCATGGCTCACGGGTCCAGCCGCTCCGCGGCACGTGGGATCTTCCCGGACCGGGGCACGAACCCGTGTCTCCAGAATCGGCAGGAGGACTCTCAACCACTGTGCCACCAGGGAAGCCCTGTTTTTAATATGAACTCTGGAAATATTTTTGATGAAAAGTAACATTTCTAACCTTATCATTCGTATGTTTGCATAATATTATGAATAAGAGTTAGTAGATTCTTTTCATTCGTCGGGAGGGTAGTTGCTCTCCAAGCCTCCAGGCTATCTCTGTTAGCACTTTCCCAAACTCACCCCTCTGGAGGTGTGCGAGGAGCATGCGGCTATGTATGAGCCTATTTGTTTGTTGCCTCTCCTCCTTGAGGGCAAGAACGTTTTTTCCATAGTACCTAGTACAGGGGCTCAAACAGTGGTGACAGTGAGATAAAGCATTAACACTGGGACAAGAGAATGGGGAGGATGAAGGAGAAAAGACCATGTGTGAACAGGGGAAAACAGCAGGCCTACTGACGTTGTCCTAAATGCAACCCAGCTAACCTTACAGTCAGAAGTGGAACTCCTGATTTTCTGAACATTTTTAGACAATCTACTTCTGTGCATATTCTGTGTTAGTATAGATTCAGTTAAACATTCCTGTTTCATACCATAATTGAGAAACCCTGGGGTTTGCCTCAGATGTATTGAAGATAGCACAGCATTGAATAACAGACAGACGTGAGTTTAAATTCTGTTCCCACTTAGAAGGCATGTGATCTCCGGTAAAAAACAACAACAAAAACAAAACAAAACAAACAAACAAAAAACCCTGCAACTCACTGAGCTTTAATTTCCTCCCACAGAAAATGGGATTCATCATACACACCTAATTGTATGAGACGTCATGAAAACCAAAATGTGCAAAGAACTTTAAGTATTGTCTGGTCTTCAGTGAGTGATGGGTATCTTCTTTTTACATGGCACTTTAGAGTTAAACTTGTATATTATTTATTATAATATTAGGAAAATTATTAGGAAAGCAATGGAAATTCACACTTTTAAAGAGAGGAACCTGAAACTCAGATTTATAAAGTGACTAACCCAAGATCATAGAGCAGTAAGCAGAAATGGCAGGACTGGAGTGATGCCTCGTTTTGTGTGCTTTTGAGTCAGTGGGACTCTCATCTTACATTGTTTAGGGTCCTTCAAAAGAAAGTGGTAGAGTTTTGCTTCACTGGGACAGCAATCACACCCTCTATAACCCTGCGTCTTGCTACCTACAGAAGTTGTCTTCTGGTGTGGTGGAGAGGGCATAGGATGCAAAATCCACAAACAGTGTTAAAGGTTGCACTCTCCTTGCTACATCTTTGTGATCCTGGGTGAAATGCATCTCTTCTTGGGGTCTTCATATCATCTCGAAATGGATGTGTCATGAGGATTAGTTTAGGTAGCATATATCCGAGAGGTGTGTGAGTTCTGAATTACCACCTCGGTGTCTGTGATGTCACCTGCATCACCCCACATGGCACAGTGTGCATGCCTCGGAAGACACAGGCTTCTGCTTACTGGGCATTCAGCCTCATCATAAAAACATAGGCCCTTTGTGGGCTGTGACTCTTACTTCTGATTCTAATGGGCAAGATTAAAGGACAGTATGAATTGCTTTTATCTTCCTGAAAATAATTACTTTGAGAATATTATTATGCCCTCTTGATACTAGAAGTCCGAATGTGAACCAGGGGAGACTCAGGTTGCAGATATGCAACCTATTATATGGGAGACACATGCCAGTCGGGTCATTCATCATCCAGTTTTACATGGTGTTACTGTTGCTGTCACACAGCTGCTGTGCTCTAGCCCGGTGTTCACATTGCAATGGGGGCAAAGAGGCTTCTAAGTATGCTAAATGCACTGTGCAGTAATTGCTAATTCAGTGTATTTGGATCCACTGGGGTTGGAGGCATTACCAAAATAGGCATAGTGAAGCAGGTTATCATTAGCAAACTCTCTGACTTTTGAGGGAAAACGGGATCTTATGAAGCGGTTGTTTTCTAATTTCACTACAGTGGAATTCAGTTCATTTCAGGAAAGCCCTGTGCTGGGTGGTGAAGAGGGAAATAAAAGAAATGCTAGTTCCTGGTCCTGATGTAATGTTTATTTTAGTGGAGAAGACACAAATGCATGAACAGAATTTTTCCATAGGTCCATCCTAGATCTGAGTGTTAAAATTCTGACAAAATCATATTTTGATATAAGGGATTTTGAACAAAACCTTTCAGCGTATTCACCTGGTTATAGGGAAAGAATCATACTTTCTCTTTGTAGCAGACACAGTCAAAGCCCCACGCACAAGCTTCTTAGCCCATCTGGGGAGTCATCAGGGGCTGCCATGGTCAATACCCTGACCTCGAACACATGTGTTTCTCTGCCTGCCTTCTTTGGCCCTAGGAATGTTCTTCCTACACGTGGGACAGAACAGTAGTGCAGAGAAGTTCGTGCTCCTAGGAGTAATGCTCAGCCAAGGAGAGATGGGAGTTGGTGGAGAGATACTTCATTTTCCTTGCCTCTCAGTGGAAGAGTTCTGAGGTGTATCCTACGGAGCCTCTCAGAGGTCTCAGCAGGACTGAGCCACCACTGCTCACAGGGCTCATGTGTTTCTTGATGGACTCTTTGTTGGTTTGCAGCCAAATACTTTTCCCAGAGCCATATTTGGGAACAACCCAAACTAAGCCACCTTTATTTTCTTGAAAATAACTTTAGTTCTGAGAATTTAAGCCAGTGGATATAAAGCCCACAGGTGCTCAGTAACTTACCGGTCTATATTTTTCACGTTTTAATCTCCTCAAGCATACTGTATGCATTCAGAGACTAGGCACTGAGTGTTGATCCTTAGTTTCTGCTTCTCCTTGAACCCTGATGACTTCCTCCCTGCCACTGAATTACGCACTTACTAAAAGTCATCTCCCGAATACCCTAGAATTGCTTGGATTTTAACCCTATCACCTTAGCGCACTTTGTGTTCCACCTGCCAACCTGGACCCAGTATCTGTCACCTTGCCTTTTACTTCTCTAATTACAGATTGTTCTTTTGGCACTGACCTTTGGTTTATAACTCTTCTCCTCTACTAAAATATCAATTTGACATTCAGATTATTTCCAACTCTGGCCATTACAAGGAACACTCCAGCCCAAACGAGAACTTCTCGTAACCCTTCACACAGGTAACGCGCCAAAAGTCACTGCCACGATGTATCCCCAGACCCCTGCAACTAGGCAGGAGTGTTTTGCTCAATATTTACTGATGATGATGTAAAGGAAAATTATGCCCAAATAATTGATATGCATGCTCTGGAAAAAATAGGCAAGCGTGTGATTTTTAGAGAAGCGGGGAATTTCTAAAACCTATTTATGAGGATGCTTTCCTTTCAAAAGTCACCTGATGAGGGAGATGTTCAGTCAGAGATTAGCCACACTGGACAGGATGGTCCTGGTAGATGACAGAATCAAGAAAACAGGGACTGGGAGACCAGATGCTTATAATAAAGGAGAGCAGGCCTCCATCAGGACAAGGGGGAGAAAATAATGAGGTCCAGATTAAAGGGTAGTCAGCTGTCAGAAACGAGGGAAAGAAGGAAATAAAATAACCTGAAGACCGTGATACACAACACGATACACTATGATAAATAACATGTTCTTTCACTGAATCTTCAAAAACCCTGTATTTATGGGGGCTTCCCTGGTGGCGCAGTGGTTGAGAGTCCGCCTGCTGATGCAGGGGACGCGGGTTCGTGCCCCGGTCCGGGTGGATCCCACGTGCCGCGGAGCGGCTGGGCCCGTGAGCCATGGCTGCTGAGCCTGCGCGTCCGGAGCCTGTGCTCCACAACGGGAGAGGCCACTGCAGTGAGAGGCCCGCGTCCCGCAAAAAAAAACAAAAACAAAAAACCCTGTATTTATAGGTACTAGAATCTCCACTTTGCAGTTGGGGGAACATAAATTACTCATTCATGTTCAGATAGGAGGTGACAGGGTCTACGGAGCTATTTGACTCTGTAGTCAGTTCTCTTCCCAATATCATACTTTAAGGAAACATTTTAAAAGCAATCATTTCACTGTATATGTCTGCATCAAAACAGTGTTGTGCACCTTAAATAATACAGTTTTTATCTGTCAATCATACCTCAATAAAGCTGGGGAAAAAAAAAAAAAAAGCCAGTCAAAATGATTAGCCAGGTCAAGGTCCCTGCATTTAGAGGTACATATGTATCCTTGGGCAGAAGTTGGCTAACCCAAGAGTATAGGCAGCCCACAGACGCAAAAAAGTAGGCAGGTTTGCCTGAAAAAAAAATGCCTGTTGGTTCTGACAGATGGGGAGGACCCAAAATGACTAACTTCTCTGAATTGAGAAGACTCAAAAGTGTACTATACACCTTTTCCATCACTCTCCACACCCTGCCATCCAAGGCATCTATGATGAAGCCAATATTACTTATAAGTGTTTTGTTTTTTTTTAATGAAGTTAAAGAGGTTATATGTAGTGAAAGCTCCATGTTCTCACATGACAGTAGGCTCTAGTGGGTAAGGAGATGCTGAGGCAGCAGGGATGGCACTCAGGAAGCCTGCTGAGCGTCTGGGTAAGTGGGCATGAAAGTGGCGTATCAGCATAGGAGCTTCATTCAGCAAGAGCAAATGGAAGATAATATGGTTTGGGGGAAAGAATCCAAACTAGAAGATTATGGGCTCTAGGCTATCACTGACAGTCCGAGTGCATTATTCACTGAATGCACATATTCACAATGGCTGAAAATGCTGCCTGGGCCAAGAGACCCAAGAAACGTTGTGCTTCCTCCTGGATTTTTGTATAAACGAAACCAAAAGCATGACCCCTCCCTGCACTGCCAACAAAGCCAAACAAAACAAACATAGGGCAGCAATGCCTGGGTGCCTCCTGTGTTTGCTCTCACTCTCCAGGATACAGAAGGGCACTGGACAAGAACCAGACTAACTAGCGTGGTTAGGGTAAAGGGGTTTCCCCGGAAGATGGTGCTATTAAGATTTTTCGATTTGTTAGGATGGCAGCTGTGCAAAGAGATGATGAAAGTGTACATTTTCCCTTAAATTACATTTAAATAATAACTGGAAGTGAGTGACCAAAAATTCCACAGAAAGTTTCAAATTTCAAAGTACTGCCCCGGGCACCATGCAGTTAGTAAAGCCCGTGCTTTCAGCCTATATCCACACACACACATTCATGCATTTGTTCCTCAAACAACCTTGCACTGACTTCTGATTAAGTTCCTGACACATAGGTGTTGAGATTAGGTTTTAGGATACAGAGGTAGACAAGTTCTTTCCTCAGAGGGCTCAGCAGACTTAAGGAGTAAAGCAAGAAAATATATAATTACAATATAGTGTGATGATTGTCATTAACTGAAGGCTGCCTCCAAATCATGAGGGTTCGTGGGAAATAAATCCCGAATTGATTTTGGGGGAAGGTATAATAAAGTGAGTTTTCCATTATGTGGCCTTGTACATGCTTTCCTTTTTATATTTCCTTTTCAATTCCACATTGACTTTAAGTGGAACAATAAAAATAGTGAATAGTGGATTCAAGCAGTATAAAAATGAGCATTTAGCATGCCAGGTTTTTTTTTCAATGCTATTAATATGGCGATTCTCTATTCTTGTAGATTCCTACATATACAAATTTATATTTTGCATACTCTTTTCCTTTCCTGGTAAATACTTATCATAATATATGGCAGTTATTTTTTTAAATGCACAGTGCATTTTGTTTCAGAGCTTATAATACTAGAGTTTTGGGGGCTTTTGAAAGCTTAATTTCTCAACTTTGACCTTGCATCAACATGAGATTTTGAATTTAATAATATACTGCATTTTTATATGCTCTTCATCACCACGGATCCAATCATGCCTTATTAACTACAATGAATGCACCAGATAGAAAATAATATTTTAAACAGCAGTGTAGTCATCCCAGGAGCTATATCTCAATGACAAAGTTAAAACCTTTCCTAGGCAAGAAGAATTAATGAAATCTGATGAGGAAAATTCCAAGACTGATCTAGCAAGCTTACCTTAAAATGTATATGTTACACCAAAATGCCTATTTTAGAAAAGTTTGATAAAGTCTCAATAAAGTTATTGTTCATATTTAATTGTAAAAGTTAGCACTCTAATAAATCATAAATGAATGCAGTTAGAATGATTCAAGGGATACATACTAAGTTAATATTTCTTATAATTCCTATGTTTTTGTCAAAAAATTAGTATATAAATGTGTTTAAAAACCATCTCCATCAAATTAATAACATTTAGAAAAACACTTCAGGGGAATTTTGACAATTATTTATTTATTTTTTTTTTTTGCGGTGCGCGGGCCTCTCACTGTTGTGGCCTCTCCTGTTGCGGAGCACAGGCTCCGGACGCGCAGGCTCAGCGGCCGTGGCTCACGGACCCAGCCGCTCCGCGGCATGTGGGATCTTCCCGGACCGGGGCACCAACCCATGTCCCCTGCATCGGCAGGCGGACTCTCAACCACTGCGCCACCAGGGGAGCCCTTGACAATGATTTTTGAGGAGAATTTGGATCATCTGATGTAATTTAGATAGAATAATTCAGAGATATACTTTGTTGCCCCCTTTTTCTCACTGTCAATTTCCCTGTGGCAGGTATAGATATTAGAAATCAAGTTGTTGTCTTCCTCCTGGGTTTGAAAATGAAATGTCTCTCTTTTTTATTTCTTGAGTAGCCATCTTATCTGTCCCGGCAGCTTCACTTTGCACCCTAATATATTCAAGTCAAACCCGCCTTTAAAATGCACGAGCCAACCCTCACTTGCGTTGAATTTTTCAGCATTTGATTTCTCATCAGTTTGTTACTTCACAATGTCAGAAAGCTTTCAAGGTTTGTCTTGAATGACCAAACTCAAAGACACCCATTGCTAAGTTTGATCCTGAAACCACAAAATCAAAACCCTTCCCATTCCACCCACATGGTTTGTCTGCTGCTTTACAACCAAACAAGCAGCAATTACTAGAAGATGGTTTATACTTACTTTTCAGCCAATTTTTTAAAGTTATAAAAGCAATGACACAGATACATTTTATACTCACATGCATTCAAACAGTATGTTTATGAAGACCCTTTTGCCCTAAAGATTTCTGTTTCTCAGTCTCCTTGGGTGGCTTAACATGTTTCCTTGGAGTCCAGAGCATTTCTGAGCACCCTATTGAAGACTGTCTTTAGTGTTGGTTTACTAACAGGACAGGCAAGGTCGTCAACATCCTGGGACTTCACTATCTGAGGACATACTCCCTTGACTTGCTACCTTTTCTCTTCCTTTGCTTCTCTCTGGCTCTTTATTCTTTCTCCCTCCCAGACTGACAGAAGTCTATGGATCCTCAAGGAATTACGGATCCGAGGCTGCCTTGAAGCAAAAAGTAAATGGAATAGAAATTGCACGTAGTACAAATCACCAAAATCAAATACTGTTACTAAATTCCTCCAAAGTAGGAACATCAGAGTTTGGGTCATGTATTCAGAAAAATATTTGCCTAATTCTAATGAGAGAAGTGAAGTCAGGCTAAATCTAATATCTATTTCAAAACTGACAAACCATTTGAATTACTGAAAAAAATGAATTTAAGTGTTCTATTCATTTAATATGTCTCATAGAATATGCTTTCTGAGTATAATTTTTAGACTTTTCCCCAAAGCCAACATCAAACCCCCCCACAAAATGTGCCTTTCAAATACATTAATAATTTTGTCTCTTTTCTAGTTTTGTAATTAATCCACATGACATAATGTCTTGAGGTTTAAAAAAATAAAAGGAAAACAAACAGAAGTGAAATTGTGATGGGAGCACCACCGACAGGGGATATGGTAGAGGTTTTCCTAATATAGGTTATAGAATTAGCACAGAGGTAAAATACAGTAATGATGAAAAATTCAGGGCTTCCCTGGTGGCACAGTGGTTGAGAGTCCACCTGCCGATGCAGGGGACACGGGTTCGTGCCCCGGTCCGGGAAGATCCCACATGCCGCGGAGCGGCTGGGCTCGTGAGCCATGGCCTCTGAGCCTGCGCGTCCAGAGCCTGTGCTCTGCAACGGGAGAGACCCCAACAGTGAGAGGCCCGCCTACTGCAAAAAAAAAAAAAAAAAAAAAAATTCAATTACTTGCACTTCTGCTGAAAATATTGTACTAAAGTGGAGCATCTGACCAACTCTTGATAAGACTAGAAGAGGAGGGAAAGTGTGGAAAGTACCTTGATTGCATTTGACCCTAATTCCTATTGAATATTTTTTTATTAATTTTTATTGGAGTATAGTTGATTTACAATGTTAGTTTCTGCTGTACAGCAAAGAGAATCAGTTATACATATACATATATCCACTCTTTTTTAGATTCTATTTCCATATAGGTCATTACAGAGTATTGAGTGAAGTTCCCTATGCTAAACAGTAGGTTTTATTAGTTATCTATTTTATATATAGTAGTGTATATATGTCAATCTCAATCTCCCAAATTTTCCCTCCCTCCCACTGAATATCTTTATGTGATCATAAGGTAGTTTCTAGAACAGACATGAGAATATTCCATCTGCTCACTGAATTCATCTACCAAAAGTATATGATGGTTTTAATTGTGACCAATAAGAAATTGGATTGGACTGGAAGAAGTTATAGGACCCTTAGGAGAAAGTGCCATTGTGATATAGAATAGGAGAAGGAAGGAAAGCAGAGAAGTATGTTATGTTATGTTATAGTATTTTTATCTTACCTTATTACAAAAAGAATTTGTGGTGATTCACAAAGATGTCGACATAGTAAATAACAGTAAATATAAGCCCCAAATGAAGTTAATACCACAGTGTGTGGCATGAATTCCTATATTGCACACATTTCAACGAGAGTCACAAATTTAGATTTAACTTTCTAGAAAAGGAAAGCAGGATCAGTTAAAAGATTGAAAGGAAAGTCATAACTCTTCCAGATACATAGTACAGAAATGGCTCCTAGTGAAGACAAAGAAATAGGCCAAGCCTCAACAATACCCTACATATAAGGAAAGCTAAGGATTTCATAGGGATATTTCTTGTCTCGTGATGTCCCTTATAGCACATGATATTATATCAAAATGAAATTCACTTACAGAAATATTTTGAAGTTGGATCCATTATAAAATGATTGTTTCTCTCTGTTGAGCCTTTAGAACCATTCAGGGATAATGATTTTGAATTCACATTCCATAAAAAAGCACCTGAAGGAAAGCTTGTCTCTGCTCCCACATAGGTATGGGGTTGTATGGGTTTAATGGAAGTAGGACTGACATTCTGTAAAAGTGAAGGAATCAACAAGGTAGGGTTCTGAAAAACTACAGCCGTGTCTCTATCAGAGGTAAATAAAGCTGGATTCACACAAAAGCTGTTTCCCAAGGGAGTAATTTTGTATAGAGATTCAACATAGAATCCATCCTCCAAACAAAATTGTTTCAAATTACTGAATTGCTTAAAATATCTGCAGCTAAAGAAGATGAGAAATTATAGAAATGGTTTGAATCATTATTTTCCAAAAAGAAAGACATGATTAAGTTAATACAATTGCACAAGCATCTCGTGCTCATATTTCAAAAGTCATGCAATAAAATATGAAAAGGGAGACATAAAGGTAGATACTATATATGCTGTGAAACAAGTGTCAAGAAGGCTTAAGGCCAGAATGAGCTTCAGTTTCGTGGAATATCCTAAAATCAAAAAGAGAAAGGTGCCTATATTTGTGAGGTTTATTCAGAAAAGCTTGTGGCTAGGGAAGATAGTGACCTAGCAACAAATGGAAGAAGGAAGCCAGGATATTCAACTCCTGTGTTTCATCCATCTTCTCTAGCAAGAAACTAAATCTTCCCAGTAGAGGAGGTAGGATAAACACTGTAAAATCGAATTAACATCCCGGCAGATGAGGCTGCAGTAAATTATTACCTGGGTAATTTAAATGTCTTCAAATTTCCAGACCCAGAAAGATTTTATTGCAAGAATGTAAAAGAATGGGCAGTAAATCATAGAAATTAAAGTGGGACAAAAATCCCAATTTTAAGAAATGGGAAAAATTATGGATTGATGAATGTAATGTTGATTTCTAGCAAAATTCTAGAATGAACTGGAAGATAGGTTATTTGTGAGTGCTTAAGAGTTTATTCCTAGTTATGACGGAACGGAACTTATTTCTGTTTTCCATAAGCAGCAAATCAGGAGGAGTCTTTTGATCCTTTTATCTTTATTTCAACCAAGCATTTGAAAAAGCACGTGGAAAAAATAAAGAAGAATATAGTCTGGACACTAGTTAACTTTAGATGATTGACTCATAGATGTCAAATTAATCGAAACACTTAATGCCCTCTCCTCCCAACATGTTATATTGATCACTGGTGAAATGCAGACTGAGGTATGTGTCTCAAGATGTGCCATAGGACATCTATGTCTGTATCTATACCTATATCTACATCATCTATGTCTTTCTCTATCAATGGCTTGCAGGTAAACATGAAATTTGTAGGTAACACTGAACTGGAATGGATGATGGAATTAGAAAATGATCCTAAAATATAAAACCATTATTTTTTTTTCACTTATCATCAGACATACTGGGACTTTCAATTTGAGAGTCTATTATGTACCACTCATAGTTACATGCATGTGAATACAAATATAAAAAAGCCAGCCCCAGCCCTTAGGATGCTCAAAGTCTAAAGAGAGAGATGTGCTTGAAGAGATAACACAAGTAACAAAGTGATGTAGCAGGAGAGAAACGGTGCCATGGGAGCCCAGAGGAAATGGGGTGCAAGGAGCTAATGACTGGAAGGGTACCATCAAGGAAGTAAGTCTCCAGCCAGGTGGTGCTAAGAAAAAACCAAGCAAGAGAGCTGAGGGTGTAACAGGGAAGAGCTAAATCAGATTCCATGTTCGATCTGTTTCTTCAACTTTAACCTTTGCTTTTTGTTGCTTTTGTTATTATAATCATACATAATGGCCTGCCTCAGGGAACCCTGCTCACCTGTGAATGGCTACGAGAAAAAAGAAACTGACACAGCCCCTCACCCAGGCTGGTCATTCGAGGAGATGCTTCGCAAGACTGATGGCCCTTTTATTTAACTTCCTCACCGCCCCTCCCTCTCTGATTCTATAAAAGAAACTGGCACCCAGACCCAGATAAGATGGTTTTTCAGAGACACTAGTCTGCCATCTTCTCGGTCTGCCGGCCTCCGATTCAGTGGCCTGTTGGATGGCGAGCAGAGTAAGCTTGGACTCGGTAACAAATTTGGCTTAGCCAGCCAGGAGCCTTGCTGATCGTGGCTAGCCTGCCCCGGTCAGGGAATGTTGGGGCTAGGCCCTAGCAGCTGCCAGGACCATTTGTCCTGAGGATCTTCCCTCCAAAGTTCCCTGAAGCGGCACCGGCTACCCCGGCGCTTGGCAGTTGAGGCAAGGAACCAACAAACTTCCATCTGGGGAACTTCGGCTCCATCTGGGGAACTTCGGTTCTAATTTGGGGAACTTCGATTCCATCTGGGGCTATGAGTCGATGGACTCGATTCGACTCTGGAGGGTAAGTCGCTCCAGCATGCATGCCGGGAACATATTCCCCCCTCAATCTGGGCTCTTCCTTTACGGGACAAGCCAATCTGGTTGGGGTACCCTGCTGGAGGGGGGAATTATTAGACTACCTGATTCTGGGAACCGGTTCGCTGGGAAGTAGTTCGTTGGTTTTATAGGGTAAGTCTACCTGATCTGGGAACTAGTTCATTGGTTTTGTCTTGGTTTTGTGTGCATCGATGCTAGAATTTGTTTGTGCCTTTTGTGTTGGAATTTACGTCTTTTGTGTCTTGGTGTTATCAAACTTTTAAAAGTGGAAAATACTCCGTCTATCCTGAAAGAGAGCTCTTTGGGGAATATGTTAGATAAATGGGCAAAACATAGCCGTGAGCCTAAGAAAGACATGATGTACTATTGTAATAGGGTGTGGACCCAATATATGTTAGAATCAGAAGAACGATGGCCCCTGAAAGGCTCACTCAATTATTATACAATCTCACAGTTAGAAGTGTTGTGCAAAAGAGCAGGGAAAAGAGATGAGATTCCATATGTAGGAGCATTTATGCTATTGCATCAGGAGGAAAAGAAGTCAGGGCTGCCACCTTATGGTGCAGTGGTCTGAAAGGAAACCCAAGGGGAAACCTGTTCTACAAGGGGAAGAGGGAGAAAATGAGAGTGGGGACATGTTACTTCAAAATCTAAAGCCCCTCCGGCCTATCCAGCTCCCCCACTGGCCGAGCAGGCTGCACCTGCAGTTGTTCCATCTGCCCCCGCCATGCCGCCAACATATTCACTGCCTCCAGTTTCCCCTACCCAAGGGGATCAAATAGAAGTTTCTATGGTAACACACCCAAGGGGATCAAATAGAAGTTTCTGTGGTAACACCCGGGGCACAAGGACCTGGTTTAGCATCACCATCTAAGACCCGATAGGGCACCCAATTTGGACTGAGAGCCACTTCTGCAGCAGGGCAATTTCCCTTGCCCCAATATCTTGTAAGAGGCCAGGGGACTCCCTGGGACTTGAGGCATCCGATTCTGATTTCCCCACAGGAGCCAGGGTAACATTGACAGTGAGGAACAAGTTGATTGATTTTCTCATAAATACAGGTGATCTTAAGAGGCTTATAAATGTTAAACAAAGGGGAAACAAAGTCATCCCAGGAGACGCTTGCCTGTATCTTTGAGATACAAATGTCCTATCTGGTCTTCTCAAAAACCCATTATCTCTGCCATCTTTTTAAAATGCAAATTTTGAAAAAGAGGGTACAGTAATTTAGAACTTGACTTGTTTTCCAAAAATATTAGTAGAAAGGGTTTTTCTAGACAAGTGAGCTTGATTTGTTCCATCTGCCCGAAACCCAACTTTAATCCAACCTCTTTTGTAAACTGATGGGTTTTACATTGCTGTACCTGACTCAGGGCTGAATTTTTTTTGCGGTACGCGGGCCCCTCACTGCTGTGGCCCCTTAACGTTGCGGAGCACAGGCTCCGGACGCTCAGGCTCAGCGGCCATGGCTCACGGGCCCAGCTGCTCCGCGGCATGTGGGATCTTCCCGGACCGGGGCACGAACCCGTGTCGCCTGCATCGGCAGGCGGACTCTCAACCACTGCGCCACCAGGGAAGCCCCAGGGCTGAAATTTTGAAATGAGAACTCTGAGGTCTCTCTGTTTGTTAGTGTGTTTGTATGTGTTTTTGTCTTTGGATAACATTGCTGAGGTTAATCTGTAAATGAGCTCTATTTAATTGGCTTAAAGTAAGCACTTACAAACCAAACAATTCTAAATACAAGAGAAATTAAGCTAAATGAGTTTCAGGTTCACGTGACTGGGGAATATTTAGTATTAAATTAATACCTGGTATTAATGTTTAAGTTTGTTGATCTAATTAATATAGACATGTCTTTAGAGCCATCAACATTAAGTATAGTACTTTCATTGCACCTAGGTTTAATAGAAGTTAAATGAAATCTTGTTATATCTGTTGCAAATCTGTCAGCAAGAAAAATAACTCGATATGATGAAACTGTAAAGTAAATATAAATGAAATAAGATCTTTTAGGTAAACTATAAAAATAATTATGTTCTAAAAATCATCTAGAATAGTTTCTCCAGATTTGGGTAACTATTACTTGCCTCTTGGTTGTCACTGGAAATTAAAGTTTTCAAGAGTCGGGGATTCTAATTTAAATTTAAATTTAAATATATAATTAAAGCTACTGAAAATCATAAAACATTTCAGTATGGTAGAATGTGTGTTTTCAGTTAAGGTATGAGGAATGGAATTACCTTTTGCCGAGAAAGTTTTATACATGGTCAGGATTAACTAAATTTAGATTGAAGTTAACTAAGTAAATGGATTTTGTTAAGTAAGCTAATACAAGACTGGAACTTGATCTCTGTTAGAAGTGCTCCTTTTAATAACAGATTATATAAGTTTCTGTGCCCTTAGGTGATCCGTATTTGTCTTCTTTTAATCGTTTTGTGACTTTGGTTAAATAATGAATAAGTACTGTTTCGCAGTGACCTAGGATTCTGTTGTGTTTTAAAACCTTTTTGATAGTTTATATCAAAATCTGACTAAAGCTATTTAGCCTCCAGCTGACTCTGGGATACTTCAAAAGAACTTCTCTGAGAAACCTCAGAGAGAAATGTCAAACTAAGTTTATTTGGTATGTTAAATTATTTCAAAAACATTGTCAAGTGATTGGAGATGAATCTTAGGTTACAGTGTATAGATAAATGTCATTTATATAGATATTCCAAAACTTACATGGAATCCCTAACATCTGATATGTTCTGATACGTTATCAATCATAATACTAGTTACTCTAAAATGTTATATTCCAAGTTTCCTGCTAATTGCATTGTACTCAAATTTTTAACCATGCTATTTTAAGTTTTGTCCTGACGCTTTTACAAAATGAAGATTTTCAAGAAGACTGATAAAAAGGAACTTTTAAACTAATATAGGTTTCTGATAGCTTTCAGATAATATCACTGGACTGGGTAACAAATGACAAAACCGATGGGAAACCTGATTATTTCATCCAGATCAATGGGAATTAATTACATGGGACTGAATGAACTGGTAAATATGATTTATAACTTTATGACTTTGGGAAATATACTGGCTTTAATCTTTGTTTTTCGGAAAAAACCTTTTCTCTTATGCTATGGCCTATACAACAAGTTGATAAAGTATGCCTTTGTAAACAAAGATGAAACATTTATCTTTTTCTCTCTACCTGATCTTGCCAGAATTTGTTGTCTCCAGCTGGCTCTCCTGTGGACTTGATATTATGCTAATCATTGTTTTAATTTGTTCTTTGTTTCCAAATTGTTTGTGCTTTGTGTCTCCCTGCTGCACTATGTCTCTGTCAATGTTACTAGCTGCATTACTTATATCCTGTCTAAGATTGTTGTCCCTTGCAGTTCCCAGTGTGTAACCAGGCCTCCAACAAAACTTCCATGGCTAAACATCTTAAGGAAATAGATCACTTTTATAACATAAAATAATTGTAATAATGTGATTCTAGGTATGGGAAGAAGCAACAAGGGAAAACGTCTCCTGGATCATAATTAGACAGAGGATCCAAAGAATCTTTAATAATCAATAGGGGCTAATCCGAAAATTAGCACCTGGAGTGGCATATCAAGAATTTTCATCTGACCTGGGATGAGCCTCCCAGCACTGTGGGACAAAATTTGATCGTGAAATGTCTCTCAAATATTGGTCAAATTCCTCACCAAGAGGAGAGGATCAGTCATCGGGGATTGCAGCCCTCCAACAGGAGCTGGTGAAGCCTGAGGGAAGTCAGGAAGGAGAAGAATACCTGCCATCTAGCAGCCATCAAACTGTAGCCAATCCCTATGGTGAGCCCTGAGGAAACTCAGGATGTGAAAATACAGGCCCCAGGTAGCTGTAGTGCATATCAAAGAAATGATTTCTGTCAGCCCAGACTCTTGCATCTTCCCATACATAGAAAAACGCTAAATTCCTTGAGATGCGGCCTCCTGGACTTGAAGCCCTCAAAATTCCTGATAACTCTCAACCTTTAGGTTGTGAATATTTTTAAGTCTACAGGTATAAAGTAGACACTTCCAAAGTGGAGCAAAAGACAAATCTCAACATTTGGAACACTGACACCGATGGCAGACACTCCCAGAAAGATCCATCCGACCGAACAGTTAGAACGTTGTTATCCTTTTTCCACAAGGATTGTGGAATGGACCTTGACAGCGGGGAATTGTAACAGGGAAGAGCTAAATCGGACTCCACCTTCAATCTGTTTCTTTGACTTTAGCCTTTGCTTTTTGTTGCTTTTGTTATTATAATCATACATAATGGCCTGCCTCAGGGAACCCTGCCCACCTGTGAATGGCTACGAGAAAAAAGAAACTGACACATCCCCTCACCCAGGCTGGTCTTTCCAGGAGATGTTTTGCAAGACTGATGGCCCTTTTACTTTACTTCCTCACTGCCTCTCCCTCTCTGATTCTATAAAAGAAACTGGCACCCAGACCCAGATAAGATGGTTTTTCAGAGACACTAGTCTGCCATCTTCTCGGTCTGCCAGCCTTCTGAATAAAGTCATATTCTTCGCCTCAACACCTCGTCTCTGATTCACTGGCCTGTCGTGTGGCGAGCAGAGCGAGCTTGGACTTGGCAACAAGGGGGGAAAGCTTACAAGGAAAAGGCCTGGGGGTCAAAGTTGAAACAGTCTCAAAAAATACCAATAATTTATTTTGTCTGAGACTTAAAAAAAATCCTATCAATTTCAGAACTCTTAATAGAAACACTGTGCCTGGATTAAAGGAGAGAATAAGAGGAAGTCCCTGATACACTTTTTGACCCTTTCCGCCCCTAGTTGGCCATAGAAAATAGCCAGGTGCAACAACGTGATTATAATGTTTTACACCTTCCAACGGAGGGGAAATCTCACACAGCTGAAAGCACCATCATACCTTCCTCGTGCCACAGAAGAAGAATGCAGCTGTCTTGTCATAAAAACTCATCCACAAAAATATTTTCTCTTAAACAGGTCTTTTAAAAATGCCTAAACAATAAAGCAAATCTAAAAGGTTTTCTTTTGGTTTTAACTTTTCTTTTTTCCTTTTCTCTAACATCTTTTCCGTTTTATCTTGTGTGAATACAACCCTCACTAGAGGAAGAAAATGTTTCTTGTAAAATAAATTAAGTTTGTCTTTAAAATTTTGCAGTAAATAGTCTCAGAATTGAAGAAAAAAATATTTTTCATAACTATATTTTGCTTTTCACGAAGTGAAAAAAGTGGAGTTTCAAACAACCAGGGAAGAAGATCTAAAATTAAAGACATAGATCACAGTATCCGACTGATCACTTTCAGAAAGCTAAGTGCTTCGTCCTCAACAATCTGGTCACATCAACTAACAACAGCCTGCTTTTCAGGAGGAGCTCTCGAAGACATGGCTATTCAGATGAAAAGTCTCCATACTTATTTTTTAACTGTCTCATTTTTCTTTGAAAGCTTTCTGATTTTTCTTTGAAAGCAGAGAATCTCAAGTTGCCTAGGTAACAGAAGAGTTGACTGGAGTAGCAACAGGTAAGCTCAGAATCAATCTGCACTCCAGATGAAATGGTGAGAAAGTTGGGGATGCTCTGGCAATTCAAGACGAAGCAATTGCTTACCTGGAGAGATTAGCCTATTCTCACGTAAACTAGATTAGTGCATGTAAACCTCATCAGGTCTGTTTAAGTTAAAATTTACTTGTTTGTTAAACTGCAATTCACGTGTACGACTGGGAAATGGGACTCCAAAGCACCAACATCTGCTAAATTTTTGTAACACATAAGCAAACCGGGATCATAGTAAGCCCAAGTAAATAGTGCTGGGTAACTGAAATATTTACCTAAATAGCTATTATTTACTACTAGACGTTTTTATTCCTTCAGATAAAACAACTGTAAAATACATAAAACCGTGCAGATGGTTAAGTAGGGATAGCAAAGGAACGAGATGATTATTGTTCAGGCAGATAAGATGTATTTAAAATTAGTCGTACTGAATGACACTACGCAACAATGATGTAACCATGGTGTAGACTGCTAACAATAATGCCAAGTTCATGCCAGGCTTAAAACAAACTGGTGAAAAGACAAAGTTGCTGGAAAGGGCAGGGGAGCAAAACTTGACAACCCACAATGTCTCTGATATATTAATTGTCTTGAAACTGGTTATTTTCTGAGAGACAGCAGACTTGGGAAGAGCTCTGATGACCAAGTAGGAGTTGCCCTTTTGTAAGAAACATTTACATGTGTAAGGGAAATCTCTATTTGTAAGGGTGTCTCCCTTTCTATACCTGGAAGAGGAGAAAGACCAAATCTCCAGGAAATTCATCAATGGAGAAGGCTACAACTTAAATCTACATCACAATCACCCTTTCTTTTTTTCTTTTGTTTTATTTTTACCATGCCTGCTTTCCCTGGTACCCTCCCATAATTGACTCCCTGCCCTCAACATCTTGTCTTTAGCTGAGGATGGTATTTAAAGTAAGGACTTCGGCCATTTTGGTGAATTCCTCAGTTTTCCTGTCTCTCTCCCATGTATACATGTTATTAAACTTTGGTTTGATTTCCTCCTGCTAATCTGTCTCAGGTCAACTTAATTCTTAGACAAGCAGGAAGAACCTAGAAGGGTAAAAGAAAATTTCTTCCTCCCTGACGGCTGGCGAAAAGAATGGGATGCTACCTTACTGGTTGGACACTACCTCTGCCCCAGAGCTGCTGCAGTTAAGAGATCCTGGGACCCCTGACAAAAGGTGGCAGAAGGTAAGAATTCTGACCACGTCACTCAGCCTCCCAGATCGCTGCCTGCAGGGTCTGTTGGAAAGGGGAGTGACAAAAGTTTTCCTCTTTTAAACATTAGATTAGCAGGATAAAATATCTGTAGGGCTGGCTCCTTGGACTTGGCAACTCTTGGTTTCAAATTTGGTAGAGTACTCCTGGCTTGTGGATCTCTTTCCTCCCAGAGACGGTCACTGTTTTTCTTTATCTCTGTCTTTTGTGTTCTTTATCATAAGGAGGAAAACCATCAGGCTTTCCTTTTCCTTGTTCTATGTCTTGAGAGCTTGGCTTGTTAACCAGTGAGGATACTCTGTCTGGTCTCTGCTGTCTGGAAGGTGCACATACTGGTGTGCATTTGGCAGCCAGTCAAATAGGCTAGGATTCCAAGCAACCTCTGGCTGTGCCAGCTCTCAGGGGATTTTGTCATAAGGGACCCAGTCCATAAGTTTGTTCTTTGTTAATGATGCAACAAAGTCCTTTGCTTTCTTACACTCACAAGATCCAGTGAATTTTCTGGATCTTGTGAGGGCTGCATCCTTTGCACTCTTGTGGGGACACCTCTTATGTCTTACTGGTTTGAGTCACTATTAAGATCCTATTCGTCGGGCTTCCCTGGTGGCGCAGTGGTTGAGAGTCTGCCTGCCAATGCAGGGGACATGGGTTCGTGCCCCAATCCGGGAAGATCCCACATGCCGCTGAGCGGCTGGGCCAGTGAGCCATGGCCACTGAGCCTGTGCCTCCGGAGCCTGTGCTCCGCAACGGGAGAGGTCACAACAGTGAGAGGCCCGCGTACCGCAAAAAAAATAAAATAAAAGATCCTACTCGTCAGTGGCCAGACAATGGATCCTTTGAATTGTCAAGGACAAATACAAATCTTAAGTGTCTTCTCCATAAATATTAGTAAAAAGAGTTTAGCCGTCTGAACAGGTGACCTTGATTATTTTTCCATCTGCCAGAAACCGAATTTAAATGCCACCTCTTTTGTAACTGGTGGGTTCTGTATTATTGTACCTGATTCATGGCTGAAATTTTAAAATGGGACAATGGGGTCTCTGAGTCTGTTTGTGTATTTGTATGTATTACAGATGTGTGGTGTTATTCACCTTCAGACGATGGTATTGCCAAAATTAATTTGTAAAAGAGCTCTATTTAGTTGGCTTAAAGAAAGCTAAGCACTGATATAAATTCTCAGACATAAAATGGAAACTAACCCAAAGGAATATCAGCCTCACGCGATCTGGGAGAATATTTGGTACTGAAGCTAGTTTAAGTTTTTTGGTGTAATATAGACATGTCTTTAGAGTTATTAAGTATAATACTGTTATTGTACCTAGGTTTACTAGAAGTCAAATAAGACCATGATATCTCTGTTATAAAATTTGTCAGGAAGAAAAATAGCTTGGGGTGATGATTGACTTTGTCTAATGTCTCATGAAATATTAATGGATAATCTAAAAAAAACTGTTAGGAACAAGTGACTTAGACAGATATAGATGGGGTAAGAGTATTTTAGGTGAACTCTTTAAAAATAATTATGTTCTATGATATGTCTTTTTTTTTTTGGTATGTCTTCTCAAAAATAATTTCTCCAAATCTTGCAGCTATGATTGGAGCTTACATTGATAAAACATTCCTGTTATTTTGAAGCCACTGGTTTAAAGGAAGTAAGAGCTGGGGTGAACCTCTTGGTTGGTTGGACAGTGGAGCTGGATGAGGTTTTCCATGGACTTAGGAGTTGCAACAGAATGAGTCCAACTCATTAGTACATAGGCCAGAGAGGGAATGTCAGAGAGGTCTAAGCTATACTGTATTTGCTTGGAGTGAAAAGGTTAATGTAATAATGCCTTGTGTATTTTTATGGTTGTTAAAGCCAGGAGCAGGCACAGAGATTCAGCAATTATTTAACCTAGGAAGACCAGTCTTACTTATTCAGCTCTGCTCTTATAGGTATGCCCTTATAATTGATGCTACATTTATATGTCATATGTATTCAAAAGTAATCAGAGTCCTGACACTTGGTGTCAGGTACTTCACTAGGTGCTAAGGATACAGAAGTTTACAGGGCACACATGGATTCTAACTTCATGATACCTACAATTTAGAGAGGAAGAAAGGTATTAAACAAATGCTCATGAGGATGATGAACAGCACGGACAGCAGAATGGGGCCCTGGGGACAGACAGCAGGTAACCCCACCAAGCCAGCGACATCTAAAGAAATGACGTGTTTGCTGAGTCCCAATATCTGAGTGAGTTAGACAGAATTTCAGGCAGAAGAAACAGCAGACCCCATGACAAGGGAGAACATGGACTTTTGTTCTTTTAGAAGAACTGAAAGAATTCTAGATCACCTAGAACCAAGAGTACAAGGGCAAGGCAGGCAAGGGCACAGAGGCCATATTAAGTACTTGGAACTTCATCATAAGGGCAACGAAAAGTAGATGAAAGATTTTGAACAGAGACAAGTTATCAGTCTTCGTGGTTATCATCTCATTTGATCCTCACAACACTCCTTCCTGTATGTGTGTAACAAGTACCATCCCACCCGGCAGATGAAGGCACTGAAAATCACAGAGATTAAACAAATGCTAAGGTCACACAGCCACGTAGTATCACAGGCAGGCTTTGGACCCTGATCTTTGCAAAGTTCACTGCCCTTTTACTGGGAAACCGTTGCCATTAGCTGGCAGAGATTTTTCATTAGCAGGATCTTGTGGGTAGGAAACATCCTCATACCATTTGGTATTAGAGAGAAGATATGGAAGGGAAAAGGGAGAGCCCAGGGGATTCCTATAGCCCCAAAGTCTTCCTGTAATTATTGCTAGCACTTGAAGGGATTAGGGAAAAGACAGCTACTTGAGGCAGATTCTCTGACGACAGCCTTCTTATTGATTAAATGGGGGAAGAGGTGACTAGATGGTATGTAAGGTTTTTTCCAGTTCCCAAATACAACAAGACTTGTCAGGCTCAGGTCAAAGGGCAATACGGCATCATAGACCGCAGGCCACCAAGAGAAACTAGTAACAATCAAGGGAGTATCAATGCCTGGGAGTTAGGGCAGAACTATTCTCGCGTCTGGATAAGAGGCCAAGAGCGGAAGAACCAGGGCAGAAGTGAGCTAAATACTGTTACCAATAAAAGCTGGTAACATGGTAGGGGTGCATCCAAAAGGATCTCAGATGGATACATATAATCAGTTTTCTGATCTCCTTGGCTATCAACCAGTTAAAGGGGAGAAAATTCTCTAGAACTAGGGACATTAGTTGGGACTCATCTATTCACTCCCCTTCCACATGAAATTGACCACCACCTCCATGTGATCCCTTAACTGCCTGGCACCTCAGTTTTCCTCAAGAACGAAGTGGGAATAATGCAGTCATTTTATTAATATTTGTGATTATGGAGGAAATGGACTTGAACGAATGAAATACAATTAGCTTGATGGTAATCTGTTTTAAGGTGACCTATTCTCAATTAACTGTATTGTTCTCACAAAATACAAAAGCAGAAGGCTGTTTTCCCTCTTACGCTTGGCTTGTGGGTGGTAAGTAGGAAGATTTCTACAAAAACAAAAACAAAGGCCACACAAAAAATCCTGAAGCACTGATATTAAGTGGACATTTACCGTTCTTGAAAATTCTAATCCTTTCTACAGTCATGATTTATGCTATCTGCAAGGTCAAGCAACAAATGAAAACCAGAGGAGGAAGTGAGATGTTACAGAGTGCTCATTCTTTCACTTCCTTCTCCTGTTAGCTGTATTCCATTCTGTTAATATATGTATTTAATATGAATATCACTTCAGGATTTTCTAAGAAAAAAATGCAAGAAACGACATTTTTCAACATAGCCTAGTGCAGTTGTTAAATTGTGAATTCTGGAGTCTGGCAAGTTCAACTTGTGGCTCTGAATTTCCTGATTGTGTGACCTTAGGCAAGTTAATTAATCTCCCTATGCCTTGGCTTCCTGATTAATATAATGGAAATAATAATTCATCTACCTCATGGGGTTGTTGTTAGGATTTAAGAAATTAAAACACGAAAAGGACTTAGAACAGTATCTAGCACACGGTAAAAACTCAATAAATATTAGCTATCATTATCACTATCCTTTTATTCCTCCTGCATTTCTATTCCCTGCCCTGCTTTTTTACATCAATATCTTCTAATTGCCCTAAAGAGGACTAGGGCTGATGAGGGGATAAAAGAGAATACTTTGATGTCTTAAGATTTGTGTCTCTTAGTTATAGCTCTTATATTAATTGTAAAATTGTTGACACTTTTTCAGGAAATGGAGGCAAATCAACAGGACAAAGCCCACCTATGCGTGTGCCTGTCTGCACACCCCAGTGGAGTAAAAATGAAAACTAATGGGGCTAGAAGAGAAAAGAGCAAGACATTATCTTCAAATACCATTTAGGGAATTGAAGAATAATACAGTTTAATAATAATATTTTATATGAACAGATTTCCCTTCGTTTGAGTAGAGCTTAATGTGCTTAATTTGGTTTTCATTTATATTAATCATTTCTTATCTATATTAAAGCACTCATCACATTGTATTGCAATTTATCTATTTATATGTCTGTGTCTCCTACTAGACCATGAAATCCTTGAAGACAGAGGCTTAGCGTGTTATTCGTCTTTCTGGCTTCAAGGCTAATACAGTGTCCTTGGAAAACAACAGGTACTCAATTAATATTTGGTGACCGAATAAATAAGTGAATGAGATTCTCAATCACATTATTGGCTTAATGGATTTGCATTACAGATAGTTCAAGTTATATATGCTTTAAGCTAGCCTATAAACAACTCTACAGGTGTAATTCAAGCAGTAAATTTGCAGTATCCTACAAAAGGGTGCTTTTTAAAAAGTCAACTCACAGATTGTTTAAATAGCAAACTTCTTGGTAGTCCAAATTTTGCTGCTTGACAATTTTTGTGGAAAACTGGCTATGTATTCATAGATAACACCCCTCCCTCCTTGGACCGGCTCAGATGGAAATGACCTGAATTTTACTCCTCTTCTTCCACCCTAGAGACATACCCTGTTTGCAGTGCTCTAACTGATGGCTCAGTGTCATCCTCTCCCTGGCAGGGACCCTGGTCCTAAGCAAGTGTTGATAAAGACATCCAGTCTCAGAAGAGATGGCTTAGGAACAGGGTCAGTTTGAACCCAGTTTTCTTTTTTCTTCGTCCAGAATTGCTGCCTGTAATTGGTCCCTGTCTACCTAGCCAAGATCTGTTTATTTGTCCTGTTGCCCTGCATTTCTAGACAGTCTACACCCCGGTCCTGTGTTTCTAATCTCTGATCTCCCAAAGAAAAGGCCTGAGCGTTATTTGCTGTAGGACTGGACTTACATCTCAGGTTATAAGATCATCCAGTGATTACACTGGATAAGAGTTTAAGAGCCAAACAGATGAGAGACAGTGAGGACTAGAAAAGTATAGTGACTCATCCTAGGGTAACTGTACAAACCAGTGTCAGGGCGAGAGCTAGGTCTCTAGGTCTAATCCTTTTCCATTATTTCATGGAGAACTGGTTAACCTGTCCATAGGAACCCCAAGACTGGTGATCCTACTTTCTCACCTGGCTAACATGCAGGTTCTGACTGATTGCTTGCCATGATTCCAGGCCAAGCAGACCTTTCATATCACCTCACTCTTCTGCTTTTTCTCAACAGCTGGGCTTTCTCTCTTCTTTCCTTTCTAGCCTGCCAGCTTCAGGTAAATGGCCATCCAGTGTGTAACTAAGAGTTGCAGTCTTTTGACAAATATTTGAGAGCCTGTCGTGGACAAAGCTCTGACTTAATATCTAAAGAGAATTCCCATGAGAGCATATATCCTCTCTCTTATCTATCTCTGATTTTTTACATTTACTTGGATGACTTGCCTGGTTTGGGGCTTTTAAGATTCCAAATCTCAACTTCTGTCATTTATTTATATAATTTCTCCATAGTTATCTTGACCTACTATTTACATACAGCTCTGTATTTCAAACCACATATTGTGACATATTAGTCGGTTATAAACTCAATTGAATGGGTTTTAATACCTTTTTAATAAAAAATGCAATAGAAAGGAAGGGGAAAATAGAATATGCCATGCATAGAAGGCTCAGCATTGCTTTGTGAAACTTTAAACATATATATACACACACATATATAACATGTGTATGTGTTTAATGTACGATTATCTGTATATATCTGGCTATTAAGTAGTATGTGTTTTTTATTACAGGCCATGATCAAAAACACTTGAAAGCCACTGACCTACAATGTATTTACTTTCCTTCTAATGAAAGGCTAAATTATTGGCATGCCATTTTTCTTAAAAATTATTAAAATTTTAAAAATCAAGTATACAGAAATAGGAGGATTAATGTAGCAGTCACAATCCCTACTTCAGCTCTTTGATGCACAGAAAATGTATCATCAAGTTTCTAATGCTCTTCCAGTGAACTGCAAGTCTAGACCAAGGTTAAAAGATAGGTCTTATATGCAACTTTTTAGAACACCAGGTACTGTATCAGAGAAGGCACACAGATTCTCTCGCAGGCTTCCGTTAACATTTGCAGGTTAGTCAGTTCCTAGCTCTCTCGGGCGCTTTCCTTCTTTGCATATTGTTTTGCTACTCTTTGACTACACTAAAATCTTAAATGGTTTGACTAGTATCCCTGGAGCGTATGACGACGGTGGATGTGTGCTGGAGATGCTCTTACCTACTTTGAGTAAGGTGGTGGGGGCAAAAGAGATGAAGAGACGAATTGCTTGTAAATCCTTTATGCGTCTCAAAGGTCCATTAGTGAAGAAGGAAAAGAAAAATAATGATCTGAGACTGAGGATTTTAAAATCAGAAAAGTATCTTCCAGTCATCTAGACTAAAGTTTTCGATGTTTTGCTTTTTTTGTATTTAAAGGATACAATAAACATGCAAACTATACAGATAAAAACAATAAACAGGAATGACCTTTTCTGGAGGACTAGAGATAAAAAGGAATGCGGATATAATTAAAAGCCTGAGAAAAGGAACTGGTTGTAAATCTAGTCGTTTCCATGACACTCAAGTGTGATTTATGAATCATTACAGCTACTTCTGGCACCAGACCAAGAATAGCTTGGGAAATGTCCCCCACCACTTGTTTTATTATGTCTGTTTTAAGTTTGAGTGACAAATTTCTTTTTCACTAGTTGTTACAACAAAACTTCCTGATTCAGAAAATGGATAAACCTCACATAGGTGCTGGAGCACACATACCACCAGGTGGGAAACTCTCCACAAAGCCCCTCAGCCCAGCTCTCTTTGGCTCTCTAAGGTGGGGCTGACTGTTAATCTTTTAAAAAATATTTTTTATCTTAATTTTATTTTATTGTGTAAGAACACGTAACATGAGATCTAATCCCTAACAAATTTTTAAGTGTACAGTACACTGCTATTGCCCTTAAGTCCAATGTTATACACCAGATCTCTAGAACTTACTCATCTTGCTTAACTCAGATCTTATCCCCAATGATTAGTAATGTCCCGTTTCCCATTCCTCCCAGCACCTGGGAAAAACCACCCTTTCATTCTTTGATTCAATGAATTTGAAGCTGAGCTGATTCTTAAGCTAAGAAGGGGAACCCTTGTGTTATTCTGCCACCAAGAGTGACAGAGGAAGAATCATAGAATTTAGAGAGGTGAAAGATCTTGGACATCATCTACCTAACTTCCTGCTTTGGTTAACAGGAACATTATAGTTTAGAGAAATGGAAGGACCTTTCCAAATTTATACAAGTTTTAATGGCGTAGCCAACTCTAATCACTGCTAGGCCAGCTCTACGAAACTAGCGGCACCCCACATTTGTTGAGATGAACACTTAAACTCTGATAGTGCCCCTAATAATTTTTTTTTTTTTTTTTTTTTTTTTTGCGTTATGCGGGCCTCTCACCACTGTGGCCTCTCCCGTTGCGGAGAACAGGCTCCGGACGCGCAGGCTCAGCGGCCATGGCTCACGGGCCCAGCCGCTCCGCAGTATGTGGGATCTTCCCGGACCGGGGCACGAACCCATGTCCCCTGCATCGGCAGGCGGACTCTCAACCACTGCGCCACCAGGGAAGCCCCCCTAATAATTTTAAAGGGAAAGTGCATGCTTTGAATTAACCAAAGCCCAAGATCATGTTCACCTTTGTCATTAAAACTGAGAGGACATTTTACAAAAGAGACATTTGTTGTAATGTCCAGCTAAGCCCAGTGTTTCATATTAATACCATAAGTCTTCTCATTTTGATCAGCAATGTTAATTCATTTGCCCACATTCACACAGAAAGTAAGTGGTGGAGTTTGGGACTGCAGTATATTTGATTCCAAAGGCTATTCTTTAACTTCTATGCTGTTCTGCCAAAGTGACATTAGCAGCAGAGCTGACAAAGTACAGATACAAACATAATCTATCCCCTAACAGTTAACTCTCATAACATAATGTTTTAGAGTTAAATGTGGTTGGGTAATGAGAGATAGTAATACCTTTGTGAACTGAAGTTCATCAAAAGTGATTCTCATTATGGTTTTACATGCTAGAGTTCATAGGCTGGAGTTGTATGCAGCCGGCAACCCTTAAGTTGTATAGTAATTGGAAATGTGTTGATTTTTCTGAACTAAGACATCATGGTATTCACAAATTCAAAACCAATTTCAATGGGCTGGTCATAATTACAAACCTAGGTACAATTTAGGGAGTCCCTCCTTTACTATAAATGGTACCCTTCCTGTTTCACTTCTTATGAGCAAATAGGGGCTTTCTCTTAAAGGTTTCCTGCTCTTTTCATCTCCGAAGGTGCCCTTTAATCCAGAGAGCAAACTTATCTACACATGACTTCAGTTTTAAACATTGCCTATTTACTCCTAACACTATTTCTTACTCTTCTAAAACATAATGAAATGAAATACAATTGAAAGAGAAAATAAAATGAACTGCACAGTGAGAGGTGAAGTGCCCCTTCATTACTCTTATGGATGATTTCTCTGATCGAGGTGACTGTCTGTGGGCCACAGAATAGGGGCTCTTGATTCCAGCTCGCAGGCTATGCTGTCAGTTATTTCTTCTGGACTTTCTAGTACCTGTATTCAAGTCAGTGAGATGAAAGTCTTTCACTTAAACAAATATAAGAGTGGCATCACCATGGCAACCAGAAACACGAGCTTTTTAAGATGGAAAAAGTGAGTCAGGGAAGGAGAGGTATTATTATTTATTTTACATTAAATAAAATGCATGGAAGTTTAATAGTTGAAAATAGCCTAGTGTATTAAAAAGAGATAATAGAATAGCCTGCCTCTCTCAATCTACTCTCACACTTTACCTGCTCTCCATTATTGTGAACAAAATCAGGATCATCCAGCGGAAGAATTCAGCTTCCTTTCATGAGGAATTCCAAATGATACCTATTATTCAGGTCACTTATTAAAAATCTGATAGAGTTCATTTGGAAAATAAATGGGCATACACCCTACATCTTTAGAAAAGAGAAATTGAGAGTAAGAGCATGAGACTCTCAGTGGAGTTCTTAAAAATCCAATTCTGAATCTTACACAGCTCAAACATCAGTCAACATGTGGCTCTCAGCAGCTTTGTTGGAGAATGGAAGAAGGAATTTAAATTTGCCAGCAGAGTTGGTAGGTTAGTTTGAACACCTTAGTGGCTGGATTTCAACCCCTTTCAACTTGTTTTTAAACCAATCCAAGTTGCATATTTGCACATTTCCCACTCCTGTGTCCTTCATCTTTCTTTCTCCTTCAAAATTTGTATAAAATAATGTACCATAAGGACCAACTGTATATATTTAATGGATTTGCAACACGTTTCTTGAAATCTGGAGGCTTGAAAGGGTTTCACTGTTTCATCCTATAATACAGATATTTAGAAAAAAGCTCAATATTCATATTGTTCAGAATGTCATTATTGTTATTGTCCTGGAGAAACTAAAGGTAAAACTAGAAGCACTAGTGAGAAAACTACTGACTTCTGCTTTTCCTCTAAAATAGAGCTGTGCAACTACCTCTGCACGAGACAAGGACCCCGCTGCCTTAGTGACAGAACATGGGATGAGAAATGAGGGGATCATTTCCTCTCATTTGTTCTTTGGGATTCTGTAGATACTGTTTTCTGGTGCCACCAAAATTTCTAAATGAGGGGGTCTGAAGCAGATTTCACAGTAACTGTCTCCACCTGCTGATTTGGGGAGTGGTGTAGTGTTGGCCTGAAACAAAGACTGAAAAAGAAATTGGCTGGCAATTCAACATTCCCATGTTTTATTTTGTTCACGTGAAATAAGCCTTGCTATTTCCAAATAACGTTTTCAGTTTAACACCCCCCCCCACCCACCCCGCAACCAGGAAGTGTAAGCGGATTCCTCTGACAACCTTAAGTACGTAACTTGGCACTCGCTACAAAAACTTCAGTCAGGTAAGCACTGCCTATAGTGGAAATGTAAGCGGAAGAAAAAATAATACATGCTGGCAAACTCACTCCTGGTCAGAATTAGGGCAAGGAACTTTGCTGTCATGAGAACTTGCCCCTCAGCCATTTTGGGTGTACCATGATGAAGCACCCTAAGGAAAGATTGGATGCGTTTTGTTAGTTCCATGAAAACAGCAATGGACGAGGAATTAGGACACCCAGCTTCTCATCTCCATTTCACCACGCTTTGCTCTGTGAATGTGGGACAGTAACATCTTTCAAAGCAGGGAGAATATTAGGGCTTCCAAGAATTTGAGAAATTATTTATTTTGGGGTTTCTCATTGTGTCTTTTAGAAGAATTACATGAGGTGTTAGTTACTAGAAGATTAATATGCAAAAAAAGTTCTAGGGTAAATCACTTTGGGAAATGCTAAAGACCCAAAGTTAAAAAAGGCTCTTACTATAAGGATTCTCAGAGCCTTTTATATGGTATATATTATGACTCTCCAGAAGGTAATTAAATAGTCCCTTTTCCACAACCATATTTGACTACACACACACATTTATTTATTAAGAACACTGAAAAGACCATATATCTAAGAACATAATTTGAGAAGATAGATGCCACCCAAACTTTTTACCTCATCAGGAAGACTAAGACCCAGAAGGCTTAAATGATAATAACTGAATGACAAAGACAACACACATGACTACAGCCCTGCTTTCCTGACCCCCAGCTTAGGAATTCTGTCTACTATACCAGGCTGTCCTACACTTTCTGCAACTGTAAAATGGGGAAAATTATGATTTTCTCTGACTCCTTGACAAAGATTCTATGAAAATCAAATGAGTAAAAGCATGTGAAATGTTCTCATATGTGGACTTCCCTGGTGGTGCAGTGGTTAAGAATCTGCCTGCCAATGCAGGGGACATGGGTTCGAGTCCTGGTCCAGGAAGATCCCACATGCTGCGGAGCAAGCCTGTGTGCCACAACTACTGAGCCCACGTGCCGTAACTACTAAAGCCCGTGCACCTAGACCCTGAGCTCTGCAACAAGAGAAGCCACCGCAGTGAGAAGCCCATGCACCGCAATGAAGAGTAGCCCCCACTCACCTCAACTAGAGAAAGCCCGTGCAGAAACAAAGACCCGATAGAGCCAAAAATAAAATAAACTTATAGAAAAAGAAAAAGTTCTCCTATGTGAATCAGTATGTGAAAAACACTAATATTTCACATTAGTACGTGAAGTATGCACAAGTATGTGAATTAGTTACCATAATATAAATACATGGTTTAAAAATTGGTGGCTGTTATTACACTTTTGAAAAACTAGTTATTGATATAAGTCACTTATTCTGGAAGCTCCACACATGCTTTGTGAGAGCGAGGTGTAGTTTCTCCACCTACGTGATTTTCACTGAAAAAGAGGTCTCTAGGGCCCTAGGAGAAACACAGCATACCCAGGACCCTTCTAAAATTTTTTTAAAAATTATTTTCTCATATATTCGCTTCCCAGATTATGAGAAACTCTGTTAGTTTTTGGCTTTGTTTTTCAATTTTATGGGCATTGGAACTAAACAGAACCTGAAGCTAAGAACAAAAGGCTCTGAGTACCTCCATTCTGAGTCGAGTCATTTCCACACAAAGGCTGCTGAAAGGTGCTATTTCAGTTGAATCAGCAGCACAACCCCTTTTCCCTATGGTAAAGAAGTCTAAAGCTAAACATAAACTTACTACACGATCTACCTATTTTTATCCTAGATATTTACCCAGGAGAAAAAAAAAGCATATGTCCATACAAATACTTATACATGAATGTGCATACCAACTTTCTTTGTAATAGCTCCGAACTGGAAATAATCCAGATGTCCATCAACAGATGAGTGGATCAGCAATATGTAGTATATCTGTACAGTAAAATAGTACTCAGCAATAAAAAGGAATGGACTATTGATATATTAAAAAACAGAGATGACACTCAAAGCAATTATATTGAGTGAAAGAAGCCAGACAAAAGAGAGTACATGCTGTATGATTCCATTTATATAAAATTCCAGAAAATTCAGATTATAGGAACAAAAAGTAGACCAGGGGTTGCCTAGAGACAGGAGGAAGCAGAGAGTGCAGGGAGAGGGGAATTATAAGAAGGCATGAGGAAACATTTGGGGGTAACGAATATGGTCATTAATTTGACTGCTATGGTTTCACAGGTGTGTACACATATCAAAACTTTATCAAACTGTAGACTTTAATTGCAGTTTGTTGTATATTGATTATATAAAAACTATTTTAAAGAAAAATTTTAAAAAAGAAAAAAAAAAAACCCTAAACTTTGTTTACAATACTGGGAAGCCCACTTGAAATCGAGCAGGATCCTGCGGGGCCCTTCTGGATACAACAGCCTTTCCTTATCCCCCGTTTCTTGTTTGTAGGAAAAAGGCTTCAGCCTCCTAGACCTTCCCTGAGTTCCACAGAGCAGATTCAAAGTTACTAACTAGGGGAGAGAGGGAATGCAAAAATAAAGGAAAGGCGGTCAAGAAACAATAGTGCAGTGATGGGGCAGGGCCCTGGTTCCTCCTCAAAGGATAAACGTAACAGTCTGATATGTATCTCTGAGTCCTACTATAGGGACAAAGGCTCCCACCCAGGTGGAGGATGGTAACTTCATGCTGAGCATAAGCACATGGACTCCTGACTGGTCAGGACTGGAAGGAGATGCTTACTGAGATTGCTGGAACACCACCCTGTTACCTCACCACCAACCAATCAGGAGAAAGTGACATACCTGCAGCCCTACCCCAAAATTTGCCTTTAAAAACACTTCCCTGAAACCCATCTGGGAGTTCAGCTCTTTTGAGCATGAGATGCCCATTCTCCTTGCTTGGCCCTGCAATAAACTTTTCTCTGCTCTGAACTCCAGCGTTTTGGTTTGTTTGGCCTCATCTGCCTCTACATCGGGGACACGAACTTGGGTTCGACAACACATCATGGAAACAAATGATACTTTTTTTGAATTATAAATCTTGAATAGGTCTCCTCCCTCACAACAGACGGCCCACATGACTTCCAGTAACACATCCACAGTTTGCCTTTCAGAAAATCCCCAGAGCATGAGAACCCCTCATTCTCTCCCCTACTCTAGAGGACACAGTGTCTATAGAACAGAATTGATTTTCTCTTTTTAAATGGTATCTCTATGAATTACCACAGTGTGTACATAAAGGCAGATCTCTTGGCAATTAGTTCTCTGGTGTGCTCCCAGCTCTAACCTTTCTTCCTGTGAAATTGCATTGGTGCTCAAATGCTTTAAAGCTGCTGTGTCCAGGAATATTTTTGCCAGTAGCATCTGAGCATAAAAGAGCTTCTAGTGGTCAAAGGAAGGACTCAGAGATATGTTTTCTTGCTAATTGACATAGTTACTGAGCATTATTAGATTTCAGAAATTCTGCTGAAGGTGCTTGTTTTCCACATTTATATGATATTCTCAGTGTGGGAGAAATAACAAGCCAGAAATTTTGCATTATTAAGTTCAGAACATATTTGTATTCATATTACTTGTGGTATGTTTTTAAATGAAATGAATACTTTTAATGAAGCAACTTTATTAAAGGCACAAGGGCTTCCCTGGTGGTGCAGTGGTTAAGAATCCGCCTGCCAATGCAGGGGACATGGGTTTGAGCCCTGGTCCGGGAAGATCCCAAATGCCGGGGAGCAACTAAGCCTGTGTGCCACAACTACTGAGCCTGCACTCGAGCCCGTGAGCCACAACTACTGAAGCCCGTGCACCTAGAGCCCGTGCTCTGCAACAAGAGAAGCCACCGCAATGAGAAGCCTGCACACCGCAACGAAAAGTAGCCCCCACTCACCGCAACTAGAGAAAGCCCGCGCAGCAACGAAGACCCAATGCAGACAAAAATAAATAAATAAATAAATAAATTCATTAAAATTAATTAAGGCACAAGATTACTTTTTACTATTGTTCCTATTCTGCTGGATAGAAGAGCACACTTGAAGATAAACATTAACTCTCACAAAATCTCTTAAAGGAAAGTGTAGGAAGAAAAAGGAAAGTCCCCAAAAAAGTCAATGTTGAAGTGAAAGGCTCATGGATCAGGGGTCTGAAGGACTGAGTTTGAGCCTTAGTTTTGCCATTAATTAACTGAAACCTTGGGCAACTGAGTTATCCTCATTGGGACATGGATTCCTCACTTGTTGAATAGAAGATTATACCAAATGTTTCAAAGATGCTTTTCAGCTCTTCACTAAAAATCAGTACCTTCCTTGTGGCATAAAATGGGACAGGGAGAAAAGTCACCCTGTCTTTAACTGTAGGTCCCTTTTAGTTATACCACTGTAGAAGCCTGTAAGTTTTCCTCTACTTAGACCGACAGGAAGTATCCTCTCGAACTTATGTTTCTAGAGTAAGGTGCTTACGCCATTTAGTACCATGCGTTAGAAATTATTTATATAAATATTTCTTTATGTTGTCACAAATATAATTCTCCTGTTAATAAACACTCTGGCAATACCTAATTCCGTGTAGTACCTAATTCTGCCCCTTAGTTATAGTTGCAGTGATTCAGGACAAGCATCCACATTGCACTGACAAGATGAAGTTTACTATAGGAATAGTAAAATAAATATGATAAACTTCTATTAAACAACATTAGCTCAGCAGATGCTTTCATTAGATGATTTTAAGTTTGAAACAGTATCATTGTCTTGGCAATTTGGAAACAGTGGATGACACGTCAATGCCTGGAGCTTAGAATTAATTTTTTTCCCCCTGTGGTATGTGGTGTTTGTATATGTGTGCTGCAGAGAATCTAAAAGATTTATACAGTCTAGCCTGTTTTTATTCCTATGACCCATTATAATGTAAAATGTCTTTATTTTCAGTGCCATATTATTTAGTTTTGGCCATTAGTGTTACAGATATAATTTCTTTTTTCTCAATGGAATAGTAAAAACATTTCTCTGTGTACCATGACTAACATAAAATTAGAGAAAATGCTAGAAAAGTGATCATAGATTGTCCTGAAGTGACAGCCAGGAAATATTCATCCCAAAAGTGTTATAACAGCCATCAGAAGGCAATGAAAGAATTTTAGTGGACACTCATAATTGACCATTTCGTCCTAAGAATCTCTAAAGTAATAATCACTAGGTTTTTCAGAATCTTTCTCTCTCTCAATCTCTTTCTCCATTTCCCCCTCCCTTCCTTCCTTCATTCTTTCCTTCCTTTTTCTTATTGTTAGTCTTAGGAAATCTTTAAAAATTTCAATTCTGTATGATTACTTTCTAGAACTGCACATATAAGAATTTGCTGTACAAAGGAATTTGAAACAGTGCCCCAGTTTTCCCCTCAGGTGATCTGTGCTCTCCTGTTGGCCCTCAGTTTCTTTCTGGCATTGTTACTTATTGAGCCGGTATGCTGGGCCTTGGCAAACCCTGCCTTTTGTTTATTGTTTAAACAAACTTTCTTTAACAGCAGCACATGTAAAACAAGACTTCAGAATTTAATTTATTCCAGTGTAATGAGGCCGCCAAGAAGAGATCAAGGTAAAAGTCAACCTTCCTATTTTTAAAATTGAGCCCATAACAGCTTGGCTTGCTCTCCAATCTTCTCTGAAGCCTCCTCCCTCTGGTAGGCATCTTCCACTCCATCCATACTAAACCACTTATAGCGCCCATCAAATGCCTCTTTCCTCCATGCCTTTGTACATGCACATCTCCTGTTTGAAATGCCATTCTCCTCTCCCAGGTAGCTCTAACTTGTCCTCCAAGACTTGATTTAAGGCTTCCCCTCTGGGAAGACTAAGTCCTTCCCCAAAACCCACCACCAGCTCCAGCCAGGAAAGGATGTGTGGGCTTGCTCTGTGTTCCCATTTTATAGCTAAGAAAATCGCAGTCCTTCTCTCCCTGAATTACAGTTATCTCTGAATATCTATCTTCCAAACAGACAGTGATCTTCTTTATATCTGGGATTGTTTGTTCACTGTCTCACCTCCAGATCTAGCCACACATTTGATCCTTAGTAGTCACCCAGTCAGTTTTAGATGAATGAATAAATAACTGAATGATCTACCTAATGAATGCAGAGTTTTAACCTGGAGTAGAAGATTCTAAGGGCACATGAGAGGGGTCTAGATATCCTGAGGTACTGGCATTATCATAATAATAGCTAATCTTTATTTATTGCTTAATAAGTGCCATGTTATGTTTCAAGTTTTTTATGTGGATCATATAAATTACTCCTGGCCAAAACCCAATATGGTAGTACTATTACTAGCCTCATTTTGCACATGGAAAATCTGAGGCACAGAGAAGTTAGGTAAACCTCACAGACTTGGGCAGCAGAGCAGGGTGAAGCCAGGTTTCAAGCCAGAGGTTTGACCCCAGAGCCCACACTCTTAACTACTAGTACAAGATACCTGCCTATGCTGCTACTGTAGAAGAAGGAAGAAACTATTATCAGCATCTGAGCACAAAGCTGACATATATTGTTAACTCAGCAACTGTCTCTATGATGATTTGCTCTGAGTGACCTAAAGGCTGGAATTCTGTTGAATGGTCTTAGCTATTAACTCAACAGAAAAAAATAATTTTTTTTTAACAATTAGAGCTATCCAACAATGGAATAGGCTAGCTCTGAAGCCACTCATCTGTAAAAATATTTAAGCAGAGACCGGGCTACTACTAAGTGGGGGATTTCAGATCTGGAATTCATACGTATCAGAAGGATTAGGCACTGCACTGATAAGTTGTCCGCATTGATGCCACTGGAGTTATGCTTTGGTCAAGCCATACACGCAGAGATACAGTGACTATTGTATAGAACTTGGCCAAATGAGGTCAGTGAACTCTTTCAAAACTAAGACACCATTCAGGCCCAACTCAAGAATTTTCTAACAGTAGAGATGGACGTAAAGCACTGTGGAAAGCAGGTGGAGTAAAAGGATAGAAGACATATCTGCCTCATTGTCAAGTGACAGTGTCTGTATCATTTAATCTTTCAGAGCCTCAGTTTCTTCAGCTATTGGATGGGGGTAATAATCGCTCTCTTACTTTCAAAATGTGGGGATCAAAAAAAATTTTTGAAAGTGGAAGAATGTGATATAAATATAAATTGTCATGAAGGAGATATGAAAGAGATGTAAAGTTATGAGGCAACTATAAGTTAAAGTCAGGTATATACACACTTCTTCTGCCTATAATTACCACCAGCTCTCTTAAAAATTTTCCAGCATAATTCAGGTATCTTTGTCAAAAATGTTGCCCTCTCATGGCCTGAATACGTTGGTTTACCTCATATGAACTGGTACCTCTTCCTGGATGATATTTTCTGTGTCTTAGCCCTTATACCATAAATACAGTATATAAGCAGCCCTGACTATTTAAAATTCTTAAGTTGCTGAGGTCAGAGACACCTTAGGAATTTTAAGGTTGGTAGCTGGAGAATCACCCTCTTTCTCTTTGCTGTATAGATAGCATCCACTGAACATGCACAGTAACTGCTTTTGTTTGATAGTTATACCTGCAGGAGCATCTGTATGTGCAGACCTGGACTGTGGTTTAATCTCAGGGGCAGGCAGCCTTGGTCAAAGGAAGAAAAATTCTGATCCTCCGGTTACAGAATTGCCCTTGGTGAAAAGCACACTCTATACACCAATCAGACAAATTGTCAAATGATTTGTAATGGAATTAAAGAACAAAGTAGTGCCAGAATACATGAAAAGGGATAAAGGAAAAACGAAAGTAAAAGAAGAAAAGAATAATAGGAAGAAGTGAAATAAGAAGATAGAGAAACTCAAGGAGAAATAAGACAACAGAATGAGAACAGTAAAACAAACAAAACAACCCATAAAGAGATGAAGAAAAGAACAAGTCTTCAGTACCTATTTTACTGGTCCGTTGAAGGGGTCCTCTGAACCCTGCTGTTCTCTCGATTTTCAGAGATGGATTAGCAAAATATAAAGTGGGCATAAAGTTGCTAACTGTGTTGGTACAGAGTCACCTTGGACCTCATCAGCATTGCTAAACGTCACCCGTAACCTTTCCATTATCACTGAGGGTCTGCTCAGCACCAGGCCCAACTGCTCCAATAATTTCAATTACTTTCCCCGACAAATTTTATGTTTCATGTATTTTAGTGGCCTGATAATTATGATTTCTCTCATTTCTCGCTATCGAGCTTAATGGGTTCCAGCAAGAGTGTACAGTTTCAGAAATGAAGTTCCACTTGAATTCACAAGTTATTATCTACTTTCATTAATGGAATTGGAAAAAAGAGAGTGGAAAAGAGATAAAGAATGAGGAAGAAGGAAAAGATGAGTGAGCAGGAACAGGGGGAAAAAAGAAGAAAACAAACAGCCAGGATCAAAGAAAAAGAAAATCAGCCATATGTGAAAGGAAAAGTCAGGCTGAGTATACAGAGAAAGTAGAAAGGAAAGTACGCAAACTTTTTTAAAAAATATGAAAAGCACCGAACAGATTACTTCCATTATTAGGCACATGACTAATAAAGCAGCATAGGGTGTTGGAAAATTCTCAGGCTTTGTAGCTAGACCACAATGGGTTTGAGGAACCTGGTTCTTTTGTTTACTAGCTCTGCGGTCAAAAGCATGTTACTTGACCTTGCTGAGATTCATCTGTCTTCTTCTCTGTATGGATAAGAACACTGACTCTATGGACTAATTCCCTTTCCTCTTTCTTAATCCCTCTTCCATGTGTGTGTGTGAGTGTGTGTGTGTGTGTATCAAATTATTTTAGTGGAATGACGATTATGTACAAGAAACTGTGCTGGTGCAGGGAGATGGGCTTTCTGAGAGGCTGCAGAGCTGAAGGCGGAGATATATGTAGAGCTTAGGTGACCTGGGCACTGACAAAACTCTCCTCCCACATGGGAGGCTATGATTCAGCTCCCGCTGTCTGGCGTAAGAAATGGAAATGTCCAAATCTGAAGACACTCTCATCAGTGGAAGCCCTAGTAAAAAAGATTATTTGCATCAGTTCTACATGATGATTATGTAAGCCCCAGGAGGAAAGGATTGTGACGCAGCAAGGCATCAAGGGTTCGGATCCATTAAGACTTTGTGTCACCGGCAGCTGTGTCAATTCTGATTTGGGGCCAAATAATTGGTAACATACTCCGACCTTATAGTTGGGTTATGCATGTCATCTCTTACAACCAACATTTAATCCATCTGAAGAGGTATAGCTGGGAAAAGTAGGAGATAGAAAAACGAAGAAGACATAACTCTTGACTTCGAGAAGCTAATAATGCAGTAGGGGACATAGAATAAATACACAAATAAGTGTAATAGAAAATGAATATGATAAGTCGTATAAAGTGTCACATTGGATCATACAGGTTTGAGAAGGAAAATGTTATATATTTTATAAAAGATTATCTTTTAATAAAAGCCCAAGTTTTAAGCCAAAGGAATGAAACTCTAGTTTTACAATTTTAAGCATCAATGAACTACCTGGGAAAATAAAGGAGGATTACAGACTACTTTCCTATTTCCATGAAAATACATCACATAGATGGCAACGACTGAGTCCTGTACTGCAGGCACTCGATGGGATAAAATGAGAAAATTTAGAAAGAAATTCCCCCCCAAAAATTGGAATTAAAACATTTTAAAGATAACAAAAAGCAGCTGTAGTGAAAAATTAAAAACAAACAACCATAAAACCCCCTACCATATATGGAAATAGCTGAAGTGATGATTCATATAAAACGCCTCTACTATGTATTCTGCAACTGAAAAGGTTAACGGTTTTCTCTAATAATCCTAATAGAGGCCACTGAATGATGGCTTATCTTCTTCAGTTCCATTAAAATGAAGTAAAAATGGATGCTCTTAATGTGGACTGAAAGAAAAGAACTAATTAACCTGACAATGTGCTCCTCTTTCACCAGGTACCTTTCTGCAAAGGCAACTAAAACTAAAGACAACTGGACATTTTTTAAGGTTATCTATACTCTTCTGTGAATACATTAAAAAAAAATTGTCTGGGAGGTATCTGGTCAATATTGATTGACACAGTCCTATATCAGCTTTTGCTTACAGAAAAAGCATACACCCACTGGAGAACCGTGAGCCTACCTGCCCCACTCCAGGAACAGTGTGTGGCACGTGAGATACAAAGACAAGTGAGGAAATCTTTCTCTCAAAGCACCAGTACTTTATTTGGAGAAACAAACACATATAAAAATAATTACAGCCTCTGAGAGAGGCAAGTGCAAAGGACTATGATCGCTGGTGGGGGAGAGGTGACAACTAAGAGAGTGGCAGGAGGGTGGAAGCTTCATGAATATGTCAAATTTCAACCTGGCCTTCAGAAATCCCAGGAGCTTGCCTGGTGGTGAAAGGAAGGGAAGGGGTTCGTTCACACGTCAAGAAGGGTCTACACAAGTCCCTGTTTGCAAGGGTCATTAGGGATTCAGGCAGGTGCTGTTTGTCCTACAACCTGCTTATTGACTATGTCCAAGTTACAACTTGCCTAAGATAATGTTAGTGGTCCACAGAGGGCTTTGGCAGTAATTAAAAAAAAAATCAAAACGAGTGCCACCTCTAGGGATTTAGTTTCTTTGGGTCACAAGTCTGTTTTATCTCAGCAGGATCGCATTGGGCCCAAATGAAGAGATTTGACATTGTCCTCCTAGTCTCATTATCTTTGACAAGGGCCTTCCTTGCCTCAGTTAATCATGACAGAGAATGTGAGAATACAGATGGTGAATTGAGGGGACATAAGGGAACCCGGGCTTTCTGTGCTCTGAAATCACCAGCCAATGCATTGCAGCTTCTTATGGAGGCTGGGGCCCAAAAACTCAATTAGCAACCATGAATCCAGAACCTCAGAGGCAGGTCTCAGGTTCCCTGGACTTATTTGAGCTACTAAGCATCCTGCTTTGGTTTCTATCATGTCAACTTACTTTCCTCATCCAAGGGTCAGCTAGAATAATAATACACACAGAAATCTTGAAAAGTCAAATCTTATATTTTTATTCAAAGATTCCATGGCCTATTAAAATGACTCCTAATGTACTTTGAAGAATAAAACCTTCCTTACCTTTCCACCTCTAGAGTTCAGAACATTAACAAAGAATTTCTTTCCTCCTACTTTTTGGAAGTTATTCTGTGTTTCTTGAACCATGTCAATTTTGGAAAATCTCTACCTATTCATATCTCTGAGTATGAACAATGTGAAAAATCCCATGTTGGCTAGAAATTTTTTCTTTCTTTCTTTCTTTTTTTTTAAAGACCATGGAACCAGTGGCTTCCTGGGAGTAAATATAATTTCTGAAATAAAATATGGGCTAAAGTGGTCTTTTAACCTTTAGAGTTAGATCTTCAATGTTCTTCGTATCTTGGTATCATCCTCAAAGTTTTGTGGATATTCTTAATAAGCATCTGTCGAAAATCAGATTCCCAATAAGGTCCAAGAGGGAGGGGATATGTGTATGCATCTGGCTGATTCACTTTATTGTACAGCAGAAACTAACACAACATTGTAAAGCAATTATACTCCAATTAAAAAAAAAAAGCTAATGGAAATAGGAGTGATGGAGCAGAAGGACAAAAGGTGTAAAAGATGTTTTATAAAAGGTTGGTGGGATTTATATGCCCCCATTATCTACCCCAGCCCATGGTCCTGATCCTAATTGAGCCAGTAAATTATTTAGCAATATGATTTGTCATGTGAAATAATATTTGGATCACTTATTAAAGACCCATTTTATGTCAGACGGCTTACATAATCTAAGTCTAATTTTTGCAAACATACTTATAATTGAGAAAACCATTTCAGCAAGCTCAAGAGACTTACCTAGGGTTACAGATTCAAGTTAATGCGGAGAGAGGATTTGAACGTATGTAATCCGAATCCCAAACCAAGTGTTTCCCCCTTTTCTGCTAAATCCTATTTATAAGACTTGTGATGGTCAGAAGAATGCAGAGTCCATCTATTTCTTCCAGCTAAGTAGCTCTGGTCAGGTTGCCTAACCATTTTTTTTTTTCCATAAAGATACACATTTTTTAAAGAAACATTAAAATGCCATTTCTATCTTCTGACTTTAAAGGGGGGGGGTCTTAATAATATCTGTGTTGTAAAAGAAGGAGGAACAGATCTGCCTGAAAGTGGTTGAGCTGTAAGGAGGGATACTGAACGGGGGGAGAGGATTCTGTTGCAGGAGAAGTTTGGAAAACGAAGTCTGAGTCAGAGATGTCTCCACCACACTTGTCCGACAGAAATACGACGCAAGCCACACGCTTAGGTGTAAATATCCTAACAGTCATGTTTAAAAATGTAAAAATAAACAGGTGGTTTTAATTTTAAGAAGATGCGCAATCCAGTGTATCCAAAGGATTACCATTTTAAGATATAATCAACACGAAACATTCACGATCTGTTTTACATTCTTTTTGTATATGAAGTTTTTAAAATGTCTAGTATATGCCTTACACTTGGAGCACATCTTTATTTAGAAAGCCTCGTTTCAAGTGCTCTAAAGCAACCTGTGGTCAGAGCTGACCACACTGCACAGCAGAATTCTAGTAGCTTAAGAAGAAAGAGAAGGTGATCAAAAGGAGTTTACATGCGGGTCCCAGCGGCTCGGGCGGCGGGAGCAGCGGCAGCGGCCAGGCAGCCCAGCTTCGAGAAGGCTCTGCGCCCGCAGGCACCCGGCCCGCGCCCGCCCCGCCGCCACGATGCCCAAGAGGAAGGTCAGCTCCGCCGAGGGGGCGGCGAAGGAGGAGCCCAAGAGGAGGTCGGCGAGGTTGTCAGCTAAACCGGCTCCTGCAGAAGTGGAAACGAAGCCAAAAAAGGCGGCAGGAAAGGATAAATCTTCCGACAAAAAAGTGCAAACAGAAGGGAAAAGGGGAGCAAAGGGAAAACAGGCTGAAGTGGCTAACCAAGACACTAAGGAAGACTCACCTGCAGAAAATGGAGAAACGAGGAGAGCCCAGCTTCTCATGAAGCAGGAGGGAAAGAAGCCAAGTCTGATTAATATCACACACCTGGTCCTATCAGGGGTCCCTGTCTCCCTCCTTGTACAATCCAGAGGAACATTTTTATCAACTATTTTGTAAATGCAGGTTTTTTAGTAGCTCTAGAAACATTTTTTTAAAAGGAGGGAATCCCACCTCATTCCATTTTTTAAAGTGTAAACGCTCTTTTTTAAAAGGTGAAATCATTTGCTGGTTGTTTATTTTTTGGTACAATCAGAAAATAGTGGGATATTGAATATGGGAGGCTTTGATTGTCTTGGGTGTCAGCTTAACATTCCACAGATGGGGGGGTAGCTTTTCTATCCTATAATACAACGCATACCAAATGGCAGTTTGGAGTCAGTTGTGCATTTAATGTCTTAAACGCTTTAAATTACTTCTCTTCCCATGTTGTTTTTGGTAGAATTGTTTCCTAAAGCAAACCACTCACCCCTTGATCTTGGCTCTCCTGGGCAGAATTGTGTGCACTCTGTAACATCTTTGGCAATGGTAGTCCAGTTCTTCTAGTAAAACTGTTAATGTGCTGTGGACGACTGACAATTTGAGTATGTAGTGTATGTGATATCAAATTGTGAATTAGTGGGACTTAACGATGTAACATCATATCAATATTTGAAGATATTGGTACTGGATATCCTGTGAAGGAAAATTTGCCTCCAAATTTTAATCTGGAAAGTCACTGGAATAACTGTTCAGAAAAGAATCTACATGATTTTTTAGATTTCTGGTACGTATGTTGAGAATTGTGTGCAAATTAAAATGTCTGTGTACTGATCCTCAAAACAACCAATAAAATCTCAATTATGAAAGAAAAAAAAGGAGTTTACATGAAAATGAACTCATTTCAGAATGGGGTGACTGAAGTATAAAAAATTATATATCAATAATTGGAGGTGGATAAAATTTCCATCTACTGGGAATGAGGTAAGACAAATTATAGGGGAATCACGTGGAGTGAAATAAAGGGGGGAAGCAAAACAAACACTGGGGGAGCAGGTGTTTCCCATTCATTGTCACTCACTCAACAGAAAGTTACCATGTCACTTGCTCACTCAACAGAAAGTTACCATTCTCTCCGGTTGTATAGAGGAGAACTCTAACCCAGAGAAAAATTCAGTCACTGGCTCGAGTTTCAACTTCCTACTAGTCTATGAATCTGTGACTACCCAAAATCAATAGTTTGTATTTATCTTATTCTCATTGCCTATAGTGAAAAAAGAAAAGGAAAAAAGAGGTATAATCTGTCAGCTGACCTGAGTTGCTGTTGTTGATGAGGCAGAGAGGGGATTTGCCAAGAGCAAGGGGGTAGGAGGCTAGAAGTCTTGCCAAGGGCTGTGTTTCAAAGGCTGTTGCTCCAATCCCTAGGTCTGTAAGGTGCTAGAGGAGGGGAGCCAGGCCCACAGCAGCTGTTGTACTAGGCAGTTGTTATTCTGGGGACATGGACCCACTGTTCTGTCTACAGTTGAAGACAGAAAGCAAAAGATTGGGTTTGACAGTAGTCAGAGAGCATTGGTGGAAAAACTGGAGAAATTCCTGCACATGAGGTTGGTGAAAAATCAGGGGAGCTTGTCCAATGACCTGCTCTGGATTTTCAGACACTAGGATAGATTCTTATCTGACTTACACAAGCTCAGTATGTTTCCTGGTTTGTATTTTAAGTTTTAAAATAACAGTCTTACTCCAAACTGTCCATGTGAAATGCAGATCATCTACATTCTGTGATGTAATCCGCTTGGGTCATGGCGGTGAGAAGATTATCACATCGTTCTCATACAGGCAACTCTTTTAGGAGAATTTGGAGGAACAGAAAAGGGGCATCAGACAGCTCTAATTAGCCTTACTTTCATGAAAACTGAATTTCATGAAAATCAAGTTATTTGCAGCTAAGGATCACTGCTGAGAGGGAAAGAAAAACCAAATGAGCTGAAGAGTAGCAAGACCCTCTTTAAGAATGGATTCATAATGAACTCTCATTTCTATGTGGATAAGTAGTTTACACATAATTACTTAACCTATAGGATTGTGAGAGAGTTAAAAAGTTGACCATATTCATTCATTCAAAAGTTCCGTCAACAGCTGTTGTTTGAGCATCTACTCTGTGCTAAATGCTATTCTAGGCTCTGATTAGAGACTAGTGTGGCAAAGGCTGCCAGCTGATTCCTAAACCCATTTCCTCTTCTTGGAAACACAACTAGACTACATTTTCTGGACTTTGGAGTTAGGTTTGGATATGACTGAGTACTAGCCAATAGACTATAAGAGAAAATGTTGCTTCTGCCCCTGCCATGTGTGATTCTCCATGAGAGTCTTTCACTGACTATATTGACCTTGGGAACTACATTGAAAGTGGTGGACCACATAGAAGAAGGTGGCAGAATCACTGCTTAGAGGAGAGCAGTAAGAAAACTGGTTTTACGCTTGAGGTGAGCTAGAAATAAACTTGTTATAGCAGCTAGTGCAACCTTAGATAATATTAACATGAACAACAGACTTGCTCGGTGTCCTCTCGATCTTATATCCCAATGAGAGACAGACAATAAATAAGCAAACTACATAAATATATTTGGTTGTACATGAAAATGTTAAGCCTAGCTATAGGAGAAGCCCCCATAGCTCAGGTTCATGCTAAAAGATTAAAACTGTGGTTGATACAAAAAAAAATTTACGTTTGACTTTGGAATAAACAATCTCTTTCTCTCTTCATCCTACCTCTCCACCCCCTGCCCAACAGACACACATACCTCTTTAACCAAGTACCTAATTTTCTGAAACAGTGGTGGACTCCACTGCATGCAGTGAATAAGAAAAACCACATCATCTTAGAGATTTCAGTTCCCTGTTTTCTTTCCTGAATGTTATTTCGTTGTAGAAAGATATAAATGCATCTTTTCTGTAAGCAATAATGAAACATTGGTTGGCTGGTTAATTTTCTTCCATAAACAAAAGCAGAAATACTGACTACATCACCTGGTGGTAGAGCAGCAGAAAGATGACTGAGGTGATACTTAAAAGAGTTCTGAGATCCTGTCCTAATTATGTGATGGGTGCTAAAGAAGCTACTGCTGAGGTCTTAGTTGCCTCATATACAAAACTGGAGGTTTGGGCTAAATGACCTATAAGACTCCTCACACTTCTATTTCTACTTTCTGAGCCCGAACACAAACTTTTTTATTTGAACAGAAAAATGGTAGATGTGTGGCTCAAATGCAGTGCTTGGGAGACATTCTGCCTAGTTTACAGGTTCAAATGATGCAACTCAGCGTATGAACTTGGAATCCTCGACTCTGTGTTAGAGGCCTGATGCATTACCTAGAAAAAGGAGGCTAAAGAGACATTGGGAAATCCCAGGTGATTCAGAGATTCTGTTTGAATTATCCAAAAACCTTCCCAGGACTTTTATTTCATTTGAACCCTGTACTTCGGAAGTGTGTGTGTATATATGTATATGATTCTGATTTCCCAAAGATCTGAGCCTCCTTTGTCCTTTGAAGCTTCAACTTTTCAAAATAAGAACTGTATTGTTTTTAACAATTGGGTCTTTCTCCCCAGCTCCCCACCCCGCGCTCAGCTTCTCTCTTCTCTGTGTTCTCCCTCAGCCCCTCTCAACTGTCTGGCTACTGATGGTGTGCGTTGTGATTTAAGATACTCTGTGCTTTTCCCTTCCTTACCACGGTGCCTTTGATTCAGATACAGACAGATACATTATTGATCAGATTTTCGCTGCTCCTCTTAGCTTGCTGCTGTTGCACTCGTAACTAATAAGCTCATAAGAGAAGGAGAGTGAGGCAAGCCTGCCTCCTTTTATAAAGCAAGAGGATGACAATGCTACAGCCTCCACTTTGGCATCTTTAAGAAATGCTACCTGCTTTCCCACTGGGAGCCTTCGTTTGTTTGGTCGGGCCACATCACTGTGCAGAGGCTAGTGGTCTACCTGCCGGACAGTGAAGGCCTGCTTGGATGAAGAAGACGAAATTTACGTAGATGGAGGACCATTCTTTGTTCCATAGTGGATAAGTGGTTGGGCTTCTTTGCTAAGTGTTCCATGTAAATCCTAAGTAGCCATTTTAAACCAGATTCTTCATAATCCTATTTATTTTTTGCCACCAACCTAGGATTGGGTCTTCAGACTCTGAACCTACATCCTTCTCTAGAGGCAGAAATGCTGGGAATTTTCTCCTGTGACCTATTTTTCAACACCTTTGCTGGATCCTTAGAGACATGACTGAAAAAGCTACAAGAAAGATTTCTTTATCTTACCTAAAGTTTCCTTCTTCTTTAGACATTTAAACACCCTATTTCAAAATATCAAATTTTTCGGTGCTCATATCCTTTAACTCAATAACTCTACTATCGTAGTTACGTTTGCTAAAGCACGTGTATGTGTGTGTGTGTTTGTGTGTGCACAGATGTATACATACAAACATGATTATTCTTGCAATAGCAAAACCTGGAAAAACTTGGGGGCTACTTAAATAAATGAATGGTCATCCATAGAGTTGAACGATATGCAGCTATTTTAAAAATAAAATAGCTATATATGACGATTCTGAAAAAGCTGTTACATTACTAAATGGAAAACTTACTTGCACAGGCTGAACTCTTTTGTCAAAATTTTTATCTATCTGCTATCTATTTATCTGTCTTTCTGTCCGTGTGTTCGTCACGCATCCACCCAGATACCTCTGCTGCTTTATGTATTAAGCATTTTACATTTTACTGAGAGTGTAGATAAAATCTGCTAACAGCAACTTCCTCTAGGAAGAGTGACTCTGGGAAAGGGAGATTTACATGTTATAGTTTACCTTTTGGTGTTTTCTGAATTTCTAACTTGGTGCAGATACTGTTTTTATTTTTAAAAGATGTCATGTCAGCTGAGGTAAACTGGATTCTGATATCTGGAGGATTCCTCTTCTTTTTTTCTTTATATATTTCAAACCTGTGTAAGTCTTGTTTGAAAACGCCCTACTAGGAAGGCTTAATGGTTATATAAAACTATGGTTCCAGTCGCTTTCCTGAAAACGAATCTTGAAAGATGAAGGGAAAAAGTCACAGGGGCTATAAGTCCCTGAGTGGTGAGAACACACGGAGGGGGCAGAGGAAAGGGCTGTGAAGGGAGAGGAGTGACACTGAGGGATGTGCTTCCCGCGATGCACAGAAGTAAGGTGAGAGAGGGCTGGCAGTTAGGAAAATTGGAGTCTAGCCCCACTCTGCCATTTCCTGCCCTCTTACACATATCACTCAACCTCTCCCAACCTCAGTTTCCTCATTTATAAAATAAGGGAATTGTGTTGGATGATTTCTGAGGTGCCTTCTAGCGCAGAAATCTATACAGTTCTATATGAAGCATCAGCCATTCTCCCCCCACATAATTGGCAGGAGGTGGTAATGAAATAATGTCCAGAATATGACTCATCTTTCAATGTACATTTTCTCTGTCCTTCGACAGAAGTAGTCAGTAGGTCTTGTTTTTTTCCTCCTGTTACTCTGATAATAAGTCAGGATAAACTCCCTATAATGGACGCCACAGAGACTTTTTTTTTTTTTTTTTTTTTTTTTGTGCTGTACGCGGGCCTCTCACTGTTGTGGTCTCTCCTGTTGCTGAGCACAGGCTCCGGTTGCTGAGCACAGGCTCTGGACGCGCAGGCTCAGCGGCCATGGCTCACGGGCCCAGCCGCTCCGCGGCTTGTGGGATCTTCCCGGACCGGGGCACGAACCCGTGTCCCCTGCATCGGCAGGCAGACTCTCAACCACTGCGCCACCAGGGAAGCCCCACACAGAGACTTTTATTTGTGGGGAAAAGCTGAGCGGGCCCAGAAATGCCCATTTGACAGAACACACTTCTAGTCAGAGACAGCAAAGGCATGTACAGTGAATGAACGATAAGGTAGTTCAGAGTGATCAGAGTTTTAGTTTAAAAGAAACAAAAAAACAGAAAAAAATAAATCATTCATTATATGAAAATTTGCAGTCTGTGGTATTTTCTATTTTATCTGACTCTGCCCACCTGTCCTTTCTAAAGCCTTTCAACCCCACTAATGTTTTCTATTCCAAAACTACAGAGTAGAAAGAAGCCTGACCCAGTCCCTGCCATCCCAGCATACTGTCAAGTTACCATGATCCTTTAAAGCCCTTGGCTTGGGGTTATGGAAAGAATGAAAGCCAAAAGTCGGGTGATCACTATTTCATGGTGTGACCTAGGAAGGCCAATGCAACGTGAGAAATACTTCTCGAGCCCCTACCACGTACTAGGCATCGTGCTAAGCATTCAGTATTCAAAGGTCAAGGCCCTTCGTTGAAGAAGATAGGAGTCTAAAGGGGGAAGGATCAACATATTCGTAACTACAGTACAAGTCCCACACCAGAAGGCCAGACCAGAGCTATGGAAGTACAGAGCAGGGGTTGTTTAGCCTGCCAAAGGGTCATTTGAGCTGGGACTTAAAGACAAATAACCAATATCCAGGATCTCCTTTTGCTAACAGTTTCTGGCCTTACTGTTAACAGGGAAAATATCTCCATTTCTCTGCATATGACTGCCCCAGAAGTGCACGTGTGTGAAAAGAGCAAGCAGGTCATCTGAAAGATGGATGAAGAAAGACCCAGAAAGAGCAGGGCTGCTCTGGGAATGTGGAAGAGTAAGGGAATGGGGAGCAAACCAGGGAAAGAATGGGCCCGAGAAGGAAGTAACGGGGAGACGGAACAGCATACAGGGAGGGGTGAGACACTGTGGTGAGCTGTGCCACTAAGATATTGCAGATTTCATTCCAAAATCGTCTTGTTTACCTTCAGAGGCTGTGTTTCACTGGGCAGCCCGTAGTAACCGCTGCTAGAGTACATCTCCTTTCATACAAGGTCCCCTGCTGTCACGAGCCTTCATGAGCATGGAGAGTTTTGTCCTGAAGCCTTTGGCAAAGTGGAACAAACCTAGCAGCACCTCTAAAGTGCGGACACCCTGCTGGGGTGAAGATGAATGGAAACGCAACTGGGAAGTATTTCACAACCAGGTGTGAAGAGGTAGAGAAAAGAAAGAAAATATTTCTCTCCTGGAGTGATTTATACTAGATTTGGACGAAGACTCATAGCCACGTGTAGGAATCAGCTGTAAGTCACTTGTGAAAGAACAAGTACTGTACTTTTTTTCCCCTCAAGCCATGTGTTTAAATCAAATCAGCAAATATTTTTAATAATATCATTGTTCTCTAAATGTTGTCATTGCTTGATTTATTTACCCTTCTTTGAGGAGAGTCAGTCTCAGAACTGCCAGAGTCACAGGGTCAGGGAGAAAAGGACAGGATATTAATGGTTGACTGATACTATTTTCTTTTGAGGAATAAATTAAGAGTCTCTGCATCTTCTCAAATCCCAAAGGATGTCCCACAGTACTGAAAATTTTGAGGCTAGACTTGTCCCTAGTTTTAAGAATGATGAGTTTCCATAAAGGTCCTATTCAAATGTCAATTAATAGGCCAATACCTGAAGCCATTAACCTGTGAAGTCATTATGCAGAAAGAGTAACTTTGCTATATAATTATAGAGGAAGAATCAAGGGAAAACAGTACTGCATTTTGATGCCTTATAAGATATCGAAAAAGGGGAAGAGACATTAATGACAGATAACATCCATTTCATTACTTTAACTGTTGACTTGGGGTCTGAGAAATATTTACCAAGCCATGAGTTTCTCAGTGTCATAGTTAGAATATCTAAAATTTTGCAAAATGGGGTATTGTATCTCAGGGTCTGGAGAACTAACGATACTCACTTTTTTCAAGTTCTCGACAGTATGTAGTTATATGGATTGAGCTGCAGAGTGCCCTAAATCCATATAGCTACACGCCACATTATCATACAGTTTTAACTTTATTGCGTATATGGAATTAAGGACTTAAGGTACACAGCTTTTCCTCTAAATCACAAAGTGGAATATTCAAGGTCCTTAATTGAGTTGTGATGATAATGTGAGAGCAAAACCAAAAATAAAACCCTGAGCTCCCAGTTCCCAGTCCAGTGTTTTCTGTAGATTCCACTGTTTCTGAAATACCAAACAGAAGAATTCTAGAGAACACCCCATCACGGAAATCACAACTCAAAGAGAAATCAGAGTTTTCAAAGCCATCTGACTGGCAAATCCATGCCATTTCCCAGACTTCACCTCAGCCCCTGGAGCTGTCACATTCAGAGGCTGTGTGATTTCATGCAGAGTGTGTGTTCAGCAGTTTGGCAGACAGGTTAAGGCCACCTGAGAATACAAGGGAGCATGGTCACGCATATGTCCCAGGAGCAAGTCTAGAAATTAAGAGAGTAGATAAATGAGAACTGTGGGTGGGAGAATCTCATGCAGTAGCTTTCTGTCTGCAATAATCAAACTAATCCTTAATCAATGAGCAAGCATTTATTTTGAACCTACATCTTCAATAGCATGTAAGAAGCTATAGAAAGGCAGAGACAAGTGATGAACATGGAGAGGAAAATCAGAGATCTGAGACTATTTTCCTGGTTAATTGTAGGCACCATCTCAGTAGTTGCACCCTTAATTAACGAGTCCTGATGACATGCTATACTTGGCATCAGATGGTAGGTATTCTAAAAACACCCAGAAGGTAAATGATTTTTCATAACTCTTGACAACCTTCAGGATGTCCTTGTATGGATCAGTTATCACTTATCATCTTCCTGGCTTTAGGGAGGCTCATCACTGGATGCTCAGTCATTATGTTATTCCCTATAAAACTGTTGAAAGTAAAGCCACAGTATTCAAAGTGCTTATTTTGCACAAAATGAATTAATATCTTGCACCTCAAGCCTGCCAAGTTTTAGCCTCTAATAGACATTAATGCTATACTTCACTTTACATAATATATTCCTGAAAGTTATGAGTAAATATTTTTTGGATATATCAAATTACATATAAATACACGGTAAGAGTTGGCTATTTAAAATGGTTCTGTCTAATTCAACAACTTTTCCTAAGAATCAATTTCATTGCAGGCATTGAACTAGGTGCTGCGGATGTACAGATGAATATAGCTTGATTCCTGTCATCAAAAAATCTGAGAGTTTAGTGTAAGAGAGAGATGCATTAATACCAAATGTCAATATCGTACGCTGAGTGCAAACATAGAGGCAAGCATAGGGTACTGAGAGAACAAAGGAGGAGGAACTTGTTCATCCCTTGGAGATCAGTAACAGTGCCTGGAAGAAAAAGAAATGGCTGAGCAGAGCTTTGAAAAAATAAGGAAGATTCTTAAAGAATTCTCTGGTCCAGTAATCACTCCTTATTTATTTGTATTGTTTGTATAATCTCAGCCAAAGCAGAGCCTTATTTCTAACTCTTCAATTGTAGAAAAGGGAATTAGGAGCAAACTCACCAGATAGATTGTTAAGGTCAGTTCCGCGTTGCTGATCTATACGTTCTTTGGTTCTTTCTTGTAATTTTTTTTTTCCATATAGAAAGTGATCTTAATGCAAAGCACCCCTGCCTTGTACTGTAAATGTTATCAATGTATTTACATTTAACCTGAAAATATAATGGGAAATGAGCATCAGTGGTACCACTAACAAGTCTTATACAGTAAGTTTAAACCAATGTGAGAGAAAGGAGCAGAGCTTTGTTTTCATGGCTACATTAATGAAAAGGCTTGTACAGTGGGGAGGCCATGACCTCCTGGAGAGAAAAAAGCTGAACAATCATAATACATCAAATTCTGCCTTCTGGGAAGTATCTGTGACTATATGGCTGGTATCTTTGTGTATCAATCTTCACTTTCAAATAGCTCTCTCTTAATCAGCATATTAGTGAAGAAAGAGTTTTTATTGAATAGATTTACATTTATTTTCTCAGGATTTTTCGGGGGCTGTTGTGGGTGTGGAGGAGGATACTGATGACAGAATCATGTAAACTCAAAGGTTCTTACTGGGGCTTCCCTGGTGGCGCAGTGGTTGAGAGTCCGCCTGCTAATGCAGGGGACACGGGTTCGAGCCCTGGTCTGGGAAGATCCCACATGCCGCGGAGCAACTAGGCCCGTGAGCCACAACTACTGAGCCTGCGTGTCCGGAGCCTGTGCTCCGCAACAAGAGAGGCCAGGATAGTGAGAGGCCCGTGCACCGCGATGAAGAGTGGCCCCCGCTTGCCACAACTAGAGAAAGCCCTCGCACAGAAACGAAGACCCAAAACAGCCAAAAATAAATTAACTAATTAATAAACTCCTACCCCCAACATCTTCTTAAAAAAAAAAAAGTTCTTATTGGAAAGATATTCAGCCAGGTAAATAAGCATAGCTAGTATGTAAGAGCATGTGATATTAGGGCTGGGGGCAGGCGATCATGCCCCAGCTCCATCCATACTGTGCAATGACGGCAGGCTTCCTGAGTTCTCCCACACATCCTGTTTCCTCACCTGTAAAACACAAGGACCTAGATATACTAAAGATTGACTTTCCTCATCTTTATTTATGGAGGAGTTTTTGAGTCATTAAAATATCATGTTATTGATCTACCAAAAAAAAAATCTACAGGATAGTGAAAAATACCTCACAAACACAGAATTAGAATGGCATTGACTGTCCATAAGTGGAGGAAAACCATGTTCTAATGAACTGCTTTAGGGGACAGTTGCCTTACCTAAGATTTGGTAGTACTGAAATCAAAGACAAAACCCATCCCAACAGAGAGAGCAATGAGCAAGGGAGCCTTGCTAAATGTATTGCTATCTGCTAACGCCCAGATGAAGATGTGTTTTTAATTAGCCTTTTGGCTGTCTATAAATGCTTGCCTTTATTTGTTTCTTTTTCCCCTAACGATTGCATAGTAAATGGAGAATCTTAATTGGTACATGCTAATGCGCCTTCATAAAGACCTCCTTTAGCAAAGCTCTGTAAAATGCTGACACAGCCTTGACTCTAATGCTTTATAATGCCTCTGACTTTAAAAAACAAAATGTATACATAGGGCTTCTTTTTTCCTTTAACCTGTCAAACTTTTATCAGCCAGTGGTGATTTTTAAATAGTTTTTTTGTTTTTGTTTTTGTTTTTTAAAGCAGGGGAGTTAGAGTTTACAGACTCACAGCATTTACGGACTGAGACTAACAATATCTAAGATGCCTGATTCATTTCTCATATAGAGTGTATATCTGAGGGCTTCCAAGCTGGAGGGCTTTTTTTATACATCTGGAAATGAGAAATGCACATTTCCTCTTTTCTAAATCCATGATCTGGAAAGATCACGTGCATAATGAAAAATGGATAATCTTTTGACAAGGATATAGATTTTTCTGACTAAACAATAAATCTTCTATCAGGTGAGTAGACCAGTCCCTCCTTCCAGCATCCAACTGACCCTGGATGGGGGTAAGTGATGCAGAGCAGGCAGGGCTCTAGGGCTTTGCAACCTCAAACCAAAGTCTTGCCTATTCATGCACAGGTGGCCCTTTTTTTTTTTTTCCCCAGTGCAGAGCACTACTACTTTCCTAAACACCTGGGATCTCATACCTGGGCAAGGGGGGGAGGGTTGTGTCCTTTTTTTTTTCCCCCCCTCTGAGAAGGTAGTATCTTGAAGGAAATAGCTTTTGCCTTTGGAGTCAGAGAGACCTGGCTTCAAATTGCAATGCCCTTATTTTGATTTGGGACACCAGTAAAAATGAAATTACAAGTCTATCAAAGCACAAAATAAACCACAGAAAAGTTACATGTATACACACACACTTATGCATACATATATACACATACGCATGTGCATGTGTGTATAAAATGAGCTGCAGGAAAAGAAGGGTGCTGTCTGTGCAACTCTGCTACTATTGCTGGGGAACTTGAAGGCTGGAACTGTTCAAGGTTTCTAGTCTCCCACACCAATGCTACAACTTTTACTCTAAACAACTGAGAATATGATAAGAAGGAGAAGGACAAAAGAGATGAGAAATGGCTGTTGCTCTTTCAGGCTTTCAGTAAATTTTCCTTTTAAAACCGCTGAAACCCAAAGTGCTGCAAGAAGGCTGTGTGGAAGGCTGCAGGCAGCGAGGAGGTCACCAAAGGGAGGAGGGGATAAGAGCAAGGTGCCCAGGTGCTCAAGCCCAAATCAGTTTTCACTACAGCCCCCTCTGCTGACTCCCAGCACAGAGAGGAAGACCGCAGCCCCTGGCAGCCTCCCTTCCTGTGGAAAGCATGGACAAACCTGTTCCTCTAAGGCTCTGGGGCCTGCATTCTGCTGGCGCCCTGACACCCCGCAGGTGTTATACTTGTCCTCAGACTCTGTCGTTCTCACGGGCCACAGGCCCCTGAGATTCTATGGAGGGTTAATGATCTCCTCTCCTCTCCCTGGGCCAACTGGTCACCTTCATTTCAGCCTGTGATGACTCTGCGTAATGTCTGTCTCTTTTGAGTGCGCACACAGGTGCAGAGTTTAGTTTTCACCCAGACTTTTGCCACTTCATATTTGCACTGCCACAATGAGGACATTTCACCCAAAATTAACATCCCAGAGTAGAAATTAAAAAGAAGCAAGAAAGGAACAGAGAGCAGAACCCCCTCTGCACTTCCACTGAAAGTCTTAACTCTGGACCTCATTGCCCGTTATGTCAGGGTTCTGTTAGGTCTCACACTGCATCCAAGCTCCTCTCCTTGGGTTCTCCTTAAGTCAAATGTTGACGTTGTTCAGCCTGGTTGGACAAGACACATGGCCAGGCATCAACACATAGGACACGTTCTGAAGAATACACCAAGAATTCTACTCAGTTTTGGAGGTTAGGCCTTTCTACTATTTTCCCACTGAAGAAAAAGGATCCAAACATAAAGTGAGCGTGGCATTATTATAGGGATTATCTTTTATTATTTTTTATTTTGTTGCGGTACGCGGGCCACTCACTGCTGTGGCCTCTCCCATTGCGGAGCACAGGCTCCGGATGCGCAGGCTCAGCGGCCATGGCTCACGGGCCCAGCCGCTCCGCGGCATGTGGGATCTTCCCAGACCGGGGCACGAACCCGTGTCTCCTGCATCGGCAGGCGGACTCTCAACCACTGCGCCACCAGGGAAGCCCTATTATAGGGATTATCTTAAATCTGTTCTAATTTATGAAAACTTTATTTGCAAGCTTTTATACCTTATCAGTAGATCACACTATTTGCAGACAACTTACAACTCATCTTGACGTATTCACTAAAAGTTAGCATGAATGATCAAATCACATCACCGTACTTGTCTAACAGGCTAATAGTATAAGTTTATGTTATTAAATGTGCAGAAATCCAATGTCCCAGTTTTACTTATCATCACACTGGACACCTGTTTGTGGTTTCGTTGCTTTTTAATCCCTCGATGCTACAGAATACCAAGGAATGCGTAGGTCAGAAACTCTTTAATCTGAGCAACACCAAGATTTCTATGGCTTTCTGCCAGCTACCAAGTGAGAAAATGCTTTTTATGCTTTTTATGCAGATAATTGATAAGCATATGCTAATGAACCAGCTTCCTACTTCTTCCACCAGAATATTACTGCATTTCAAGTGCTTGGAAAAGAGTGAGTTTGAAATTTGCTCATAACTTTCAACCCGTTCCTGTGTAAATTTTAGGTGTTTGGAGGAAAATCGAGTACAGTACTTCCATTGCTTTTCCAACCTAATTGAGCTCTTCTAGTCTGAAAATACTCACTTGCTAAGACCGTTGAGGGTAATGCCTAACGGAGAGTCTAGGCTTATCTCTGAATTTACAGAATTTGCTCTCAGGCTTCTCTCTGTCAATACAAGAAATCAGGGACTAACCATACTCCTGGCAAACAATCTACAGTTCTTCTGCTGGTCCTTTGAGGTTGTCTTGCATGTATTATATATGATACTCATCTGATATTAGCAGTTAACAATGTTAACTGGGCTGAAAATGATGATGGGAAGTAAAAATTAAAAATAGAATATAGCCTTACCAAATTAGAAGTTTAATGAGAAAAGATCTCTACCTCATTAAAATTTTTCCTGTCTCTTCTGAACCAATCTTTGTACCTCCTACTGTTATGCCCATTCGATTCTTCAAACTAAGCTTTAAGGAAAAAGTTCCACCTCTGATTAAGGAGGTTCAATTATTCTATTAATGAAATGACTAATTATGTCAAAGCTTACATAACATACCTGTATTATTCTTCACTTAAATGAGATTGGGTTGAAATAGATCTTCCCTGACAGAAAGTAGTTGAAGATAGTTGCAACTACCTTTAACTAATTAGGTAAACTCTGTTCAAAATTAGAGATTTATAGTTCTGGACCAATTAAGGGTCCATGGTAACATAGTATAAAGTCATCTCTAATGTAAAAGGATTAGCAAGTTTTAATAAAGTCCATTATAATGTCCTTGACCAGTATTTAGGCTATGGAATTCTGCTTTGTTGTGACTTTGAAAACCAACTCTTACTTCAACAAGATTTATTCTACAGAGCCTCCCTGGACAGTAATAAACAGTTGATCTTGACAAATACTAGTAACCAATAACCATTGTCTGTTTTGGTACAAAACTGACACATAATGCAAATAAGATAGGAGTCGTATTTTATAAATCTTGCCTGTTTTGTTTTGAAATGAAGATAAGTATGTTGCACCACGGTAGCAAAAGGCTTGGATCTGAAGTCAAACAGCCTCGGTTCAAATTTTGTTTCTTCACCGCCAGCTGGGACTGCTAATCATACTAACCTTGTCAAGATGGTGTTACAGTTAAAAGAGATATTATGAGTAAAGCACAGAATGCACCTAATAACTGAATAAATTAATAAAGCCGTGTCTACTTGAGGAACAAATGTTCCTGGATAGTAGAGATATTTTATCCTTTCCTTTTCCTGCTTTTCTCTTGCTTTCAAGCAACATTATTTTATTTTTTCCTTATGCCCTTTGAGCATTTTAAAGGCATGGCCTATTTTTGAGGGCCAGAGTTAAAATTACGGAAACACTTTAAACACGGATACTAAGTGAATCTGGGAAACAATGGTGGGAAATAGGAAAGGCAGGTGTCTGAGGGCCCTAATTTGGCGTGGCCTGGGTTAGTGAGAATGGATACTGCAGGGCTGCAGAACTTCTCTGATTAGCCTGGAAGTAATCATAGGGCAGAATATTCTTAAAGGAAGGACTTGGGAAAAGTAGGCATAAGGATGCGTGTATGTACACGAACCTGTGTAGAGTTTATTACTGTCTTCTCAGGTGCTTTACTTAGCAAATGAGCTCAGCAATAGTCCCCGTGAAATTCCTTGCTCTGGGGTGCTTAACAAATGGTTGGCCATTTAATGGCCCGAGGCAGAGCCAGGGAAGGTTAACCCTGTGACAAAATGGGCATTAACTATGATAACAACTGTTTTCATGGGGGATTATTGCTACTATAAACCTTATTCAACATCATAACGCTAGCATTAATTTTTCTTTTTCTCCAATTTTAAAATTAAGTCATGCTCCAGGATGTACATGACACAGAGGAGACCTGAAAACTCAAAGTGTCAGACAGTTAATGGTCTTTTCGTAATTCTCCGTTGTTGCAAGAAACCACTCAGATGCATATTCTAATGCTTGGGTAGATTATATTACTCACACTAGGTGAAGTGCATTTAGGAAGAGGGCTGGCAATGTATTAGATCCTATTGTGACAAAGACTCATACTCCTCTCTCCCAAACCTGACCAAACTTCATTCTGACTAAGTTTGATGTCCATGGTTAGAGCATCTACTCTGGCTTGGACAACAAAAGATAGGGCACGTTTATATGGAAAATCTCTGTCCAACTGCACATTGCCTGGCTGGGAAAGAAACCACCTGAAGCTGTGTGTAACCTGATCTCATTAGCAGAGAATATGCATAACTTATCATAGGAGGTTTGGAAGATAAAATGCCTGTGTAATGTCAAATTATTATGTAGTACACCTGGAACTAACATAATGTATGTCAAATATATTTCAATAAAAACAAATTTAAGTGCCTGTTTAGTAAGAATGAGATAGTTCTCTGGTAATCTTCAGTTGTGGAGCACAAGTCAAGAATAGCACGCAGGGCTTCCCTGGTGGCGCAGTGGTTGAGAATCCACCTGCCAATTCAGGGGACATGGGTTCAAGCCCTGGTCCGGGAAGATCCCACATGCCGCAGAGCAACTAAGCCCGTGCGCCACAACTACTGAGGCTGTGCTCTAGAGCCCGCGAGCCACAACCACTGAGCCCGTGTGCTGCGACTACTGAAGCTCGCGTACCTAGAGCCTGTGCTCCGCAACAAGAGAAGCCACCACAACGAGAAGCCCGCACACCACAACGAAGAGTAGCCCCTGCTCGCTGCAATTAGAGAAAGCCCGTGCGCAGCAACGAAGACCCAACACAGCCAAAAAATAAATAAATTAAAAAAAAAAAAACCAAAAAGGAATAGCATGCAGGAAGGTACACTATCTGAAAGAAAGTGTGGTTTGCTGGGATCAGGATAGTGGGACCCCTAGTGGAGGTGTTAGAAAGGGCAGGCCCTGGCTGAGGGGCTTCTGATGGACACTTCCTGAGCTGTTGTTTCCTTCCAAAAGAGGAAGGGGAGGGGCAACGTCAAGCATCTTTCTTCTTAATTCGGTCCACATCAGGATGGATAAATAAACCTCGGGTGAACTTGCTGAGGAAACATTTGCAGCTGAGTCCCAGCATAGCCAGTTCTCAAATGAGCTGGAAGAGATGGCATTGCTGACTCCATTCAAAGGCTGAGTTTTTCCTTCTGCCACTTGAGCTCAAGTAGATTTGGCTTCCTTATCACTTCTCTTTCCCATGTGTATCCTGTTCATTTCTCAGATCCATTTTCTTATATTTTTGGCCTCCATTTCTACTGTTGATCCTCTTCTTTCTTAGTTTTGATTACCTTCTTTGGTTATTCCCTTTGCCTCTCTTTTTTTATAAGTTACTTTCACTCACACATGTGCACGCACACACGTGCGCGCGCGCGCACACACACACACACACACACACACACACACACACACACTCCCAGAACACAGAAAGAAACGTTAGTATTCCTTTTCCTTTTGGACCACTCTGCTCCCAAATCCTTTGCTATGCCAGCTGGCGGCAACTCCCCCTACTGACTGGCAGGGATGTTCCATCACTCACCACCAACTCTGGAAAACAGCCAATAGGCTTTTCTTTAACTCTTTCCTTCTGCTTGTACCTTTAGCCCAGCTTTAATTCTCTAGTTTCAAATCACCAGTAGCAAGTTCCCAATATACTCCAACATATGCAGTATTAGATTTAAGCCTCTTCCACATTATCCTATGTTGGGGTTTAAAGCAGGATGGCAATTTACTTACATGTACTGAATTTTTATTGTATTTATATATTCTAAGACACCTATCATTAGGAAGCAGTGACCACTTGGAATGTTTCTGATGGATGGTCATGTAGTCTCTACTTGATCACTTCAATTAAAAACAAATTCACTACCTTCTAAGACAGCAAGCATCATTTTCTTCTTAGTTTGACTTATGAGAATATTCTTCTCTGCTCTTAGACAAAATCTGTTTCCTAAAAACCATCTCCTGTAGACAACAGGTCTTCCATATAAAGTTTATACTTTCTTGTTTGGTAGAATATTAACTATTTTTAAATAGGTATCTACCCCGAGTCTTCTCTAAGCAAAATATTTTCATTCTCTTTAAAATTCATCCCGAGGGAGACAGCACAATTTTGACCAGCACCCAACTCCATTTATCATGACCCCGACTCCACCCTTAGCCCACTTAGGTATGGTCTAAGTCATAAAGAATATAGTGCTTATTTATCAGACAAATTTAAAAAGTAAAACACACTAGCATATTTTGTTGACCTCATCATCCCCTTAAGGTGGCCTAAGTTGGAAATCAACAAAATCAGGGGGAAATAAAATATTTTTGCTTTAAATTCCTAGGCATCTATAAAAGTCATAACATTTTAAGGTTAATCAGAGCTATACCTACCACCGCTTTCCTACATACAACCCAGATCGATTAGAATAGTTGTATTGTATGCCTACTATTTCACCAAAATGAAACAACCCAGCCCTCAGTGGAGCTGTCAGGATCCTTATCTTCCAGTGGCCAGAACCTGGGTCTGACTCATTATGGCCATTCATGATGCAGCTTCCTTGAGTCTTGACAGCCAGTTCAGACTAAGCCCCCTTAGGGTCTTTTGTTGCCACAGTCTGGGGTGTCAGCCACGTGAAGAGTGATGTTATACCACCTGCTGATGTATTACAAGATTGAGGGAGATTGTGTATAGCCAGCCCAGCTTGCAAATTCCGTAGTAAAAGGTCACTGGTCTTAGAGGTATTATTTTGATGTTCTACTTGGCATGCTCACGAACCTTAACTTCTGCTCTCTGACCGACTACAAGGGAGTAGATATCTGACTGGGTCTGAGAGGCCTAGAGACCTCCACAGAGGTGAGGGCTTTCCATCCTTCTGTGTAACATTGCTCTTTTGATCTCTAGCAGCATCTTTTAAATGGTTATGTGTGTGGGCTGAGAATTCATTTTGAGTTTGTTGTAAGGACAAGACGACTTCACCTTAGAGAAAAGAGTGTGACTTTATATCAAACCTAAAAAGGTGCTATAAATCTCCCCAGGCCCCGTGTAGGAGGATTATCTCATGCTAACTTTGTCCAGCTCTGAGAGAGAGCCACTCCCGGGGCATAACCTAGGGTCTGGCTGTGCTAGAATCTGGGAATTAGAGACAGTGAATCCACACAGACCCATAATTTAAATCAATGTCGGTTCCATCTGCACACTGTCTTTGAAGAAATTAATCAAATTCTTTCTTTTCTCTCTCTCTCTCGCTTTTTTTTTTTTTTTTTTTTTTTGCTGTGAGATAGGTTGCCAAACAGAAGCAAATGGGTGACGAATTGCTATGTACATCACTGCCCTTTGAAATGAGTTGGCTGTGGCTGGCATTTGCACCATATGCAGGGTGGAAACTCACATACTATCCAACTTGTCAAACCTCTGCCCACTTATATTTTGAGCTCTAGCTTCCTCCAGGTACTGTTTCACCATCCCTGAGTGGGTTCCTGCATCCACTTTTCTGTACCTCTAACAAAAATGCTTTTGCACTGATCCTAATTTCTTAACCATGCCATGTCCTATCTGTTTAACTTGACTGTTTAGCTATTAGACAGCAAGTAGGATTTATCTTTCATGTCAATAGCGGTTGATTAGTAGTAGCTGCCTGGAACACAGTTTTGGGAAAAATTAGAAGGCTATGTTTGGGCTCACTGTGACTGACTGAAAACACCTGCAGAGGGTACATGGTGGTGAGGTGGTAGCATGTGTGCCACTCTTCGATAATTTCTCATGCAATAATCTAAGACAAATGGACAACCAATGCATATCCTGACAAGTTGTTTGTGTACAAGAATCATTGTATCCCCATAGGCTGCCTGCATAATAAAGACATCACCAATAATGGATAAGACAGCTGTCATTTACTGAGCAAGACCTATGTGCCAGCCACGATGCTTGGTGGCTTACATGCATAATCTCAAATCTTTCTATCAACTCTACAAAGCAGGCATTGCTATACACATTTTGCAGATGAGAAAACAAACCTCAACATACTTGAACAGGTTTCCAAAGCCACGTAAATAAATGAGGACCAGAGGCACAATTCAAACTCTGGCTCATTGTGTGCCAAAATGTAACAATAGCAAGAACAGAAATCCTAAGCATCCATGGACCCCACTGCATCCCTGAAGGAGAGTCTCTATTTTCTAAGAGATAAGTAGGAGCCAAGTGAAGGATCTTGAGCTCAAAATATGACCTGAGATCCAAAACAGCTGAGAGTTCTATATAAAAATGTTAAATTAATCTTAAGTTAAAATGTTCTCAGAAGTTAGAATTATGATTTATGACCCAGGATGAGATGAGTAAAAATAGGCATTGCTTCCTTTTAATTTTATATTGTGATTCAGAATATTGGTACATACAATGGAGATGATAAATTCCATGAGGCTAAGGGTCTGTATTCTCAATTTTTTCTTCCACCTTGCCACTGTTAAGACTTCCTTAAGATTCTTAAAATTCTTTAAGAATCTCCACAAATGCTTGTTACCTAAGTGTGCATTCTCCTTATATAAAAACAAAGAGAAAAGGAAAAAAAATAACACACAGGATATTAATTCTTTGTAAAATTATGGGGAATAAAGTGGATAATTTATAATCAAGATGACAAAGAAAAGAGCTTCCAAATTCTTTACCATTAAAGGAGCCAGGTGTGTGGGTAAGTCCCTATCCCATGATAGGGAAGAACACCTTAGGAACTGAATGGCAGCCTTTAAAAACACAGTCTAGTTTAACATTAAGGTGTGGTAGAGAGTTAAGAATTTCTTAATGGCCAGAGCCATAACATTATTTTATTTAATATTCACTAGATGAGAACAAAGAAAAGAACTGCATGCTAAGAGTTAAGTAATTCAAGCAGAAACAGCAATGCTGTCCTACAAGTAGTGGGGACAATGTAATGCCTCATCATCTCATTTTAGTAGCTGAAGTAATTATTTATGTTAAATAACCACAAAGTGATTATTGTCAACATAATGATTAAGGTTTATGGTGCAATGTAGAAGGCCAACCTTGTTATATAAATGGTAAACCTCAATAACTCAGTTTTTTAATAACAGTTTGAGATTTAATCAACACAGAGTAGTTGCATTAAATCTGAATTAAGTTCACATTGGAGACACGATAATATCAAGCAGAACATCTCATCCCTTTTTCTAGTATTTAGAACAGATCGCATGATCGTGTGAATCAATGCAGTTCAGTTCAAGTTCACTGAGAAAACAGTTTTCTACTAGAGACCATGGGTAGTATATCTCCATCAACTTTCACACATGGATCTTGCCAGTAAGTCAGAGATATGTCTTGGAAAGTTACTAAAATTTCTCCATACTTTTTAATCAAAATATATTAATATTGCTTTTAGTATTCCCAGGTGTTATTTTGTTACTCTAGGCCAATGCATCTCAAATTTTAGCACCAAAGAATACCTATGACATAAGAGAAATGCACTGTTCCCCCAGGAATCTGGGTCCACAATACACCAAAACTAACTTTTCTCTAACATATGATATTTTATCTTTAAAATTATTATAAATTTGGCATTCTCTTCCAGGATACATCTTACTTTGACTTTGTTCTTATACCAAGAATAACACTTTAAATTGCTATCAATGAAAAAGAAAACTGTATACTGTTTATCCTTGAATTATGCAAATCTCCAGTTTGAGAGGCCCAGCTTCAGATCCTTCGTTTAAGTAAAAACAATAAAAAATAAATATTTACACACTGGGTCAGAATAAACTCACTTTACTAGTTTTCCTGAATTGCCAAATTTGAAAGGTCAATTAATCTTCTTGAAGTTTCTAACAAAGTTTAAATTGTACCTTAGCAGTTTCTATTTCCTCATGGATAGATCACACTGATGTTTAATAAAAGCTTGCTTGAACTTACTAATATTCCTTGTTTTTATCACTTTGGGTATCAGTGAGTCTAGACATTTACTCTTCCTACTTGAAGTGGTATCCCTAACATAGAAGAAGAGTTTTCCTGAAGACTGTCAGTTGAATTCTAGTCTTGTAAGATGAACCACCCACAAGAAAAGGATTCCATCATCAAACGAGGTTGGGAAACTAAGCACGCCACATGTTTCTTGTAGTTTTAAAATAAATACTAGAATATAGAACCCTCTGGGACGTCCTATAGTAACTCCCACAATGCTCAATTCTTATTTGCATAAATTGGTTATTAACCGTTTGTATAACCAGTGCTTCATGGAACACACTTTATAAAAAATATACACTTACGGATCTCATTTGCTTATATTACAATCCATCTCAGTGTTTGCCTTTCTAAACTGAAAAAAAATATGTTTTCATTTGGCTTGTTTCTTCACTTTTCTGTTAAATTTAGAAGTGCTAAATCACACTAGTTCAATCATGTGTATTTTGTGCTTGGGTAATAAGATCTGCATAGAGGCATTTCTGTTTGGTTTGTTTTAACTTTTCTAATGATGCCCATCTATTTGTCTTTCTTAGCTGTAGAAATACATTGGATTCATACTATTGACTTATAATTACTTTCAAATTCCTCCTGTTTCAATAGTGGAGGTTTAAAACTCATCATGTGGGGCTTCCCTGGTGGCACAGTGGTTAAGAATCACCTGCCAATGCAGGGGACACGGACTCAAGCCCTGGTCCAGGAAGATCCCACATGCCACGGAGCAACTAAGCCTGTGCGCCACAACTACTGAGCCTGAGCTCTAGAGCCCACAAACCACAACTACTGAGCCCACGTGCCACAACTACTGAAGCACGTGTGCCTAGAGCCTGTGCTCCGCAATAAGAGAAGCCACTGCAATGAGAAGCCCGCGTACCGCAATGAAGAGTAGCCCCTGCTCGCCGCAACTAGAGAAAGCCTGCACGCAGCAACAAAGACCCAACGCAGCCAAAAATAAATAAATAAATTTATTTAAAAAAAAAACCTCATCATGTTTACTGTTGTTTTAGATTTACATTTTTTCTTTATATCAATTATCATTGAGTAGACCAGTTTGGTGCCCACCAGCTACTTTTAAGTTCATGCACACATACTTTTGAAACCTTCCTAAATCTGTATCAGTCAACTTAGAAATTTTCATTCACTCTTTATAATAACAACTTATTTGGAGATTTTGCATTTGTTCCTATCAAGTTATTGAATCCATCAGTAATCCTTTCATTTCCCTTCCCCAAAGTTGTACCTATTCATTTTATCCCTTATTTCCTGTCTCTCAACTTGCTCCTCTCCAAAATAAAACAGTAAAATAGCACATAACATTTGGTTAACCTATTACACTTTACAGAGATCTTTAAAGCATATTACGTCATTATGATTCGGGCACTGAATACTGAAAGAGCTGCAGGTAAGGAGAATGGGAGGTGGCATAGCCTGGTGGGAAAATTGCATTGGAAAGGAATACAGACCCAAAGAGAATAGCCAAATAAAACAAACTGGAACATGAAATGGAAACCTGAGGGAAATGGAGTGGAAGATGGCAGAGGGCAATGATACATTTCAAAACAAATAGACTCTAAGAGAGTTTATGAAAAAAAAAATCATAGTGGGAGTGGATGGAATGGAGAGAAGCCTAGGGCAGTTGATTGTTAACTCTCAAATGTAGCAAAGAACAGAAAAATGCAATCTAGTAGTCTGGGGAAGGCTGAAAGAAGAAAGAAAATTGCAATGCGGGAAGTCTCATTTCACAACTCAGCAACAGGTTCATTAATTTCCTATATATTCTGTCTAATAAAAATAATTCAGCATGAACTGGGGATAAATAAATAGCTATAAAATAAATTTCCTGGAAATTATTTACCGAATTCAGTTTTTTTTATGAAGCTGTCTTATTGGGTATGTAGGTGGAGTGACAAGGAAGGGATACTCAACTCAATGATGTGAGACTTAGGAGACTCTTGTTTAAAATAGATGCTTCTAGAGGGCAATGGTAATGTCGGTGCTATGTGCTGTGTTTTCTGATTACCCAATATATAATATACATTCAGTAAATGTTCAATATTGAAGAAAATGATGATGAAGACCTTGTTTCTCCCTGTAATGTGTTCTATAACCAAGTCAATCTGCCTCATGGTTTCGTTACATGGATTTATAACACACTTAGAATTCCGTACAAGATGAAAGATGCCGTAATAGAAGGCATAATGGGAAACAAAAGCATGAGTAGTATGAAGAAGACTGAGATCTGGAAACAGCCTGAGGTGGGAGTGGGCATGGCCGATTTCTAGAGGGCAGAGGAAGCAGGCAAATCCAGCTTTACACAGCACATAAAGTATAACCAGGTGGGGCTCAGCGCTTGCAGAGAATGGTGAATACGTAGAAGGCAGCTCGAATAATAATGATGACAATAATAACAGCAGCACTAGACATTTTTATCGTGTCTACCCTGTTCCAGGCACTATATCAACCACATACGTGCTCCTATTTAATCCTCATGTCATGCTGTGGTTAAATGCCATTTAAGTAGGTATAATTATTCCCATTTTGCAGATGAGGACTCGAGAAGTTAAGCAGTTCCCCACAGTTGCACAGCTAGTAAGTAGATTCAAGTCCAATTCTGTCTACCAAGTTAAAATCCTTCTCCCTTCCCCACTTAACAACCCATATTGTGCAATCTCAGTGTGAAGCTCTTTCACAGTTCTAAAGGGTTTGGATGAAGTTGAAGTGCAGAAATAATTCTTACTGACAAAAACAGAAAAGAATCCCTGGAAGGACTTTCGATGTTATTTCATGGAAAGGAACATCATTACAGTGTAGTTATCCTTGATTAAGAGGCCCAGATTTGAAATTAGATAAACCTTGCTCAATGCATGCTCTTGACGAAGTCTTCAACTTTCAAACCCTTTGTTCCCACACCTGTAGAATGGAGATAATAATAATAGGGATAATTCCACACCTTCAGAAATGGGATAATGAAGAAAGCAAACATACAAGGAAGGTTCAGCACAGTGCCTGACATCTAGTAAATATTCAATACATAAGAGTTTTTCCCTTGTTGCTACTCATGCTGCTACTGTTATTAATGTTACCATATCTAGGTTATCTGTGCCACTCCCAAAATTTTCTCCTCCCGTACGTGTATACCTTAAAAAGAAATTTAGAACTAGAGGGGCTAGTGACTTGCAGAGTCACTAGAATGACCTTGTATCACTAGGATACAAAGCTGGTCAATTACAAATTCCAGAAGAGTCCTAGACTTCCCTTTTCTGTCTACCTATGTCATCTCATCCAGTCTTGTGGATTCAATATGCTGATGACTCCTAGATATGAACCTTCATCCTAGACCCTTCCTTTGGAATCCAATCTCATCTATCCAATTTCTCATTTGATATCTCCACCTTGATGCCTGATAGGCATCTCAGACTTAACATGTCTAAAGTTGAGTTGCTAGTCTTCAAACCTTTTCCTACTCCTTCCCATCCAAGTTGATAGCAAATCTATCCTCTTGCCCCTAAGGTCAAACACTGTGCTATCTCCCCCGATTTCGCTCTCTCACACTCCACGTTCATTCTGCCATGAGATCCTGTTGGAACACCTTACGAGACCTCCACACCCTGATTATTTCTCACCACCACATTGCCACCCTGGCTGGGGTCAGCATCTGCTCTGGTCTGTAATATTGCAAGTCTCCTAACCCGGTTCCCTGCTTCTTCTGCGCCTTTTACTGTATATTCTCCTCATAGCCACCAGAGTGATCATTTAAGCATTTAGGTCAGAGCTTGTCACTTTTCTGTTCAAGACTCCAATGGTCTCACTAAGAGAAAAAGCTCAAGTCTTTAACTGTTCTAGGGGCCTTTTCCATCCAGACTGCTGATGTCTCTCTGGCTCTGTCGCCGCCTTACTCAGCCGGCAATGGCCACACCAGCCTCCTCACTGATCTTCACACATGTCCTGCCTAAGTTCTTTTGAACCTGATATTTCACCTCCCAAGCATCTAGATGGCTTTTTCTTCAAGTTTTTTACTCAACTGTCAGGAAGGGGTCTAAAATATCTGCCAGTGTATCTGAAAATTTTCCAATACCTGATTATTTCTATATCCTTCCCCTCTGTATGTTTCTTTACTCCTCATCACTACTAACATACTATATAGTTTATTCGGTGGTTGTTTTGTTTTCTGTCTTCCTTTTCTAAAATGTAAGCTCTTTAAGGGCTTGCTTTTTCTTTGCTTCTATCACTGCTTTTTCTTTTGCAGCCACAACAGTGTGTGTTTCAACAATAAATGAGTGTGATAATTTTGACTCCAAGACTTCTTTATCACTCTCTTCAATTCTCTCCATATTTACTGTTGATACCATTATCTGTATATCTGCCCCCAAAAGAAGTTTGTTATGTGTGCATGTACATACGCACATGTGTATATTAAATTTTAAGGTCTTCATGCCTGGGATTTATTTGTGTCCCATACGTACAGTGCTAAGAATAATTATTCTAAGTGCATACAAATGCTTAATAAAATGCTTATAATTGATGCTGATGAATCAACTACAAGCAAACTTCTTCATTATATGATGTATGTTCCCATTTGCTGTATGGAAAAATGAATGAGGTAAAAACTATGAACACATTTTTCCATTAGTCACTATGAATAAACCTTCACATTTGCCTTCATCTTTCTTGTATCTCCCCGTTTGTTCCACTTGCTTTTTTTGTTATGAAACGAGTATTTATAGCCAAGGCAGGGCTGAATAAGATGCAGTGATTATGGCTGATTTTATCACAGCTGTGTTACTTAGCTGCAAGGTGAAGCGCCATGGTAAAATGGATCATGAATCCCTGAAATTGACTACCTGTCACCTTTATAATCCTGATGGAAAGGCAGGTCAGATCAGGCCTGACAACTTCCCATGCAAACGACAGCACCAAAGCAATGTTCCTGACTCAATTTGTTTGGAAAAGTAACTGTTGAACAATAAGATGAAGAAAAGGAAGCCACAAGTGAGAAGACTGGGAGTACTGTATACAGCTTTACCCTAATACGTAGACTGTATGCAAATTATCTGAGTAGTGAAAGTGTAGACAACTCAGGTATTTAAGACACATATGCTACAAATGCCTCAGATATTATCGATTAAATCCTACATTTACAATTCTTGCCCTTAACTCAGAATTTCTATAAAATTTTTGAGTTGAATATATTTTTGATGTTTCTAGCTTAACATCCCCCAACACATAAAGCAGGAGTCCAATAAATATTTGTTAAATAAATGCATGGCTGAAGAAATCAATGGATAGATATTTAATAGTCATCTAGCCATTGCTTTGCCTTGATAGTGATAAGGAGCTCAGCACCTCATAAGAAAACCCATTTCATTACTGAAGAGTGTTTTAATTTTTAGCATTTTTTTCTAATAATGAACCCAAATCTTCTTTATTGTAAATTCTGTTAGAAATCATCATGGCTAGGAATCAATAGTTTTGTTTTGATTATCTCTTCTGTATGCCAGCTTACTGAATTTCTTACTTTGGCATTGTCTGGTAGATTTTAAATTATTTCTGCACTTCATGGGATGTATCCTTTAGACGTGTGGGAGAAATGTCACTCCGGTAACTCAGGGTCTTATACCTCTTGACTGGAATGGGCCCGAGTGAGGGAGGGCCTCTAATACCTAATATTAGATATTGTGTATGTTCTTTCTTCAGTTCTGTGGTACTACCTTCTTCCTCCCTCTTCAGCTGAGATTTGCGAGATGTACTGCATTTCTACTTAAATATTTTCCGGGAATTCGGTTCAGCATTGAGTGGCAGGTATGCATTTCAACTCTGAACAGCCTATCTCAAAGAGCCCTAATCATTGCATATATATTTCTGAGTTTTTCTGCCGTTCTTTTGGAAAATTGGGGGAGATTAATCCTTATAATCCAAGCTTTGTTTGTTCTTATCTGCTGCTCTAAGTTCAAGACACCTCTCTGATGGGAACGCATGTGCTTTTTGAACCAATAAAAATGCTGTAGGGCTCAATCTTATCACATTTGTGAAGTACTGCAAGTTTGCCTCCATTTCTTCACAGGGAAAAATACAGAACTCCATTATGTGACCGGACTGCCAATTACTTAGAGTGTAATCTATTCAAATAACGATGAAACAATAAGCCCCATTAGCCCAAATGTACATTTTATTCCTTTCTTCTTCTTCATGAGAAGATGGTTTGGTTGTGTTCTCTATCTATTGTATGTGTGTGTGTGCACACGTGTGTGTGTCTGTGTGTGCGTGTGTAAGATTAGCTGTCTTTGTTATTCATTTGTTCCTTTCTAATGAAACCTCTGCATCGCTAACAAAGCAGAAAATAAAAAAAAAAGATAAATAGCACTCCCCAGAAACAATTTGTTTCTTTTTATATGTGTTCTTGTTAAACACCATCTGAGGGACATTTTACAGAGCAAGGAAGGGGAAAAAGCTGCTAACACAATTAGCTGAGTCAAAAATAAATAATAATTAGAGTCACAATGCAGTCAAATAGACATTTGACACACACACTGTGGGTCAGTAAGGAAATGGAGCACTGTAGTTAGGGACAGTGCAGGAAAGATGGTATATGAGGGCACACATAGGTGCTGATTGCCCGAAAAAAATCTTTGTACTGATTTCATTAAAGGTCATAGGGGAGTTGTCACTCCTGACCCTCAAAGCCAACCACTTGGGGCCAAACCAACCCTGCATAACACTCAGTAGAAAGCAATAATTGTTCTTAAAATATTACTGAAACATATTTTTACTGAACAACTACTACATGCAAGCAAATGCACTGAAATGCTAATGACAGTATGTTAGGATGGCGATGTACTGGAAAAAAATGAATCTGATAAAGTAGCCATGACAGGTATGATAACGAACATTCCACAGCTCAAACATGAATTGAGAACTGATGGCAATTCACCATGTTTGGCTGAACACAATTCATAAACTCTCTTGAAAACAACTGAAGCAAAACAGCTTAAACACTGCTGGAGGGTGAAGAGACAATACGGATACGCACTCATTATGTCATGTTTCCCTTTAGTCACATTCCCAAAATGGAATCTTTTAATGGCTGGGAGTAAGAGACTAACATTCTATTAAGTCTGAGATGTTGTACTATGGAACCGTTTTTAAAAATTGAAGTGAACTAGACACTTCTACCCATGTTTGGAGCCATGACTGAGTTATAATCTCTTAAATCACAGGATGGAGACCAGTGGTAATGAAAACATGTCACTCCACCTAGGGGTGGGGGGTTTCTCCTTAGTATGAGCTTGGCACTGGAGGATGTCTGTAGTTTTACCAGGATTCGGAAAAGAGCATTCTTTATCTTGTTTCTATTTTACTATGAAGCTCTGTAATTGGAATCCATCCAATTAAGGTTGCGGTCTTATTCACAGAAGGCACGATATCTTTTTCTCTACAGCTTCCACAGTGCCTGACAACCAACATGGCACTCAAGAGATATAGTTTATCTGAATTCATTTGAGTGAAAATACGTACGATTCTCACAGCTCTAAACTACACCATTTTCCATAATTTTTAAAAAATGCATATTTCATAGAAATCTGTGAAGTGAGTATCATAGTCTCCGCTAAGGCTAAATAAACTGAACATAGGGCAATGGTTTTTAAAAGCATCCAGACAACAGAAGAACCAAACATGTACTCTAGTATTAAATTCTCAGCAGGCATCACCAAGCATGATATTCTTGAGCATTTTATTCCTGGAACACTCTCACCCCAAACCTTCTTCCACATCCCTTCTTCCAGGACCTACCTGCCACTTCTATGATAGAAGCCACTGGGTAAGCTGATCAATGCAATAAGTAGATTGATGCTAAAGTCCCTGCCCTAAAGCTCTATAGCACATGCAATAAGTGGCTTGCTGAACATCTTCTTGTACATCATCCTGGCAGATAAAAGCTGGGGGAGAACAAAAGCTATATTCCCTGGGCTCCTTTGCAGCTATTGCTAATTACTTGTATCACCAATCACATGAACACTTGTGAGACTTTGATTGGGAGCTGAGAAACTTTGAAGGGGTAAGGCCTAGGGTATCCATATTTTTGGTAAGGATCCTGGCACAGAAAGCATGGTTTTAGAGCCAATACTTTTAGTGGCAGCTTCCTGATCTCACTACTTCCTGATCAAAGCAGGCAGGGTGTGGTTTTAGTGCTGGCTGCTGTGTTACCAGCTTTCTAATTGGGTGGGTGGCTTTCTGGTTCAGCAGCTTTCTAGATTCTAGATTACTGCAAAGATAGCAGTTCACTTGGTGACCCAGTTCTATGGTGTGATTTTAGAAGCCATTCTCTGGCATTCAGCCTGAAATTTGTTTCTTCAAGGTTCTCAATGATTCTGAACTATATCTACCTTCTAATAATTTCTTTTACGCTTAAAAAAGGTAGGCTGGATTATACTTTATGTAAATAAGAATACTGATCACAACATATAGTCCATTTTTCTCTATCTGCCTAGGTGAGGGGGGCACTCTGTCTTCTCAAGTATGTCTTTGGAAATCTATTTAAATAAGATGATATTTCCTGCAGTATTCTGTCCTGACTCCAAGTCTCTTCTTTGATAACCACTTTGCTTTTTTAGAGAATTACAATGGACTCTTCATTTGATATAGCCTCAACATGGGGGCATACAAACCAAGATTATCATGATTGCTGTGATCTCTATTTTTGGAATTTCAGAAATCTACAGCTGATTCAGAGGAGCTACCTTGCCCTCTGCTTAAATTCATTATTGGGAAAATAATATTGTACACAGAGTAGTAATTATTCACGGAAGTTGATCTTCTAAAATGACTGATGGTAAATTCAAACAAGAATATTATGGATTATTCACTCATCCAAAGGGATTTCTGATAATCTTTTAAAAATTTCCCTAAGATAGAGAATCTAGCACCCGCATCTCAGGCTCTAGGGAATCAATGTCTTCAGCACATTCAAGGGAGATTCTCAATAATGTTATCTTCTGTTCAAGTTCATTTAATGCTTGTTGAACTCCCTGCTTCACTTTTTCTTCATGGTTATGCTCCTATATAGTTTCGTGCATTCAATTTGCCCATATTAGCTTAGCATAGCATTTGTGGAAAGGGCTTGGAAAAGATCACCATCCTGAGATTTCTACCCTTTTCAACCAGATATTCACTGACTTTTGAAATGGTTTCCTCTTTTTTCGTGTACCAGTGGGGTACTGACATTTTTGATTCTGGCCATCAATAATTGGCACAAGAACAAATCCAGTGCCTGATGCCACTGCCATTTGGGGCTTAAGGAAGCTTAGAATGTTAAAAAAAAAAAAAAAAGAACAATCTCCTTCTCCAGAAGGAAAGGAATATTTTTTTTCTCTTTTTTTTATAATTATACTTCCTATGTAGTTTCGTTCCACTTCTACACACCATTCTAACATGCCTGTACCTGTTCTCTACTAACACTTATTATCCGTAAGGATGAGCATAGAAGATGAGAGGTGTTCTTATTCTACTTCATAAAAATACCATTTTCAACAATAATTGGAACCTTTGATATCTACGTCTCTTGCTGATGTTCTGCTTTACTAGAAGTTATTTGGGCTAGATAAGCTTGGCAGGGTTATTTCATTGACTATAAAACAGATAACTTCTGGAATTCACAGCAACGACAAAAATTTAATATATATAATTACTCATTAAATATTATTTGAATAACGAAGTGTTGAGTTTCATAATTGCAGAAGCAAAGTCATGGTAAATATTTCGTGGTCTAACCAGATGAAGCTATGGTCCATATATAGAAAATAAGTTTTGTTCATCTCTATAAAGGGATAGATTTTATTTATTGCTAATTGTACTTTCTGAGAAATACTCCAATGCCTCACCCCTTGAAAGCAGCTTATGGAATACGTGAAACAGACAAACATCTTTCATCCTAGCCGTCTTAAAATCTCTTGTTATCTGCATGAGATTCTTGAAGTAGATTTGTCTCCCATAAAATCTTAGGCTGTGAATATCTATTAGATTCAATTCATTTTAATGAACAGTGTGAGTCATTTTTGTCAAGTTTGTTGCATTAGTTAAGGTGAAGGCTAAGTTTCTGTTAATATATCAATCAATCAATCAATCAATCGATCAATCAAAAGCTTAAACAGTGGCTTAAAGAAAACAAAGGTTTCTCAGTTGCTCACAGAACAGTCCTTAGTTCACTAGCCCAGGTGGGCAGCTTTGCTTCTTGCAATCATTCAAAGATTTAAGTTCCTTTCATTTTGTTGCTTTGTTCTTGTTTACCTACCTCCGCATTTTCACTTGTGAGAAGAGAAGAGAAAGAACATGGAGGAACACATGGCCAATATCTCATGGCCCAGACTAAGAGATGACACTTATCACTCCCTCTCGTGTTTCACTGGCAAGGACTTAATCACTGAAAGGAAGGATGGGAAATACTAGGCTCCAAAAGAGCCACTGCGTCCGCAGCTACAGCTCCATCACCAGGGAGGAAGGGGCACATGGGTTTTAGTGAACTAGCAGTCTCTGCTACATTTGCCAAGCTTGTCAATCAGTCAACTGAGTTCAAATGGTTCACCTCAATTCAGGGGAAGAGATTTTTTCCTAACTATACATGAGTCAATGTGGATTTGATCCCTCACTTTCTCCCCACACATGCCCATTAGCCACATGGTAAATGTTCTGTAAATAGCAGCAGGAATGCTGCAACTCAATGCTGCCTATGCATCAAGTCGTTTATGTTAAATGAAGTTATTATTTTGGTTAAATAAATTCCAAACCATTGTTATAAACACATTAATTAAGGTAATGGTGTAATGAAACGGGTTTACTGTTAGCTTCACACACATATAGATGGAAGCTGGGACAACTCAGCTCTAATGAAGTCCTCAAAATGACACTCTGAACATTAAAGGGCACTGCACCTGAGATGAAAACGTATTTTCTGTTTGGTCAATGGCACTATTTAGACCCAGAATTAGTAAACTTTTGCCAAAATAATTTAACACAATGATTAAGAGAGGACAGGCTTTAAAATGAGAACGGTTTCTTTTTGACTAGAGGTTCTGTTGCTTATATCTGGATGACCCTGAGCAGCCGTACTTAGCTAAACCTTAGCATCAACATGCGCAAAATGAAGGTATTAACTGCTGTTGTCTCTTTCCCCCTTTTTAAAAATTGAAGCATATTTGACATACGATATTATTTTAGCTTCAGGTATATAATATAGTGATTCAAAATTTATATACATTACGAACTGACAATCACGTTAAGCTTAGTAACCATCTGTCAACATACAAAGTTACAATATTATTGACTGTATTCCCTACGCTGTACATTACATCCCTATGACTTGTTTATTTTATAACTGGAAGTTTGTCCCTCTTAATCCCCTTCACCTCTTTTGCTCAACACCCCACACCCCTCTGGCGACCATCAGTTTGTTCCCGTCCTCTGTGAGCCTGTTTTGTTTGTTCATTTGTTTTGTTGTTATTTCTTTACATGATTGTTGCAGGAATTAAATTAGAACTTCTATGTCAAGCACTTTGCACAGTGTCAGGAATAGTAAAGGGGTCAATAAACGTTAACACATCATTGCTATTATTTTCCTCAAAATATTTATGTTGCCTGCCCACTCATATTTTTAAACATTGGACCTTATGTTTGAAACAGAGAAAGGATTGGATTACGTCGTATATAACTGACAAGGAGAATACATATTTTTTTCCAATAGGAAAAACTCACATTCTAACCATTGGATACTGGAATGCGGTCTTTGAGGAGGGAGATCAAAATAGAGGGCGTAACGGATGACACATGGGTAAGAATATGGGCTTGAGGAACCAAATTGCTGATCCTACAAACTATCAGAGGAGAGAACCTAGAGGATGGTGAGTAGTTCTTCACTTCAAAGTGAGAGCTGAGGAAATGAGCTTTAAACTGCAACTGAATGATACATATGGAGAATTTTTTATACCCATCAATAGGTATAATTGGAAGAGGGAAGACAGTTTGGATCATACCTGTTTAGCATGTTTGAAGAAATGATCACTATGAAATGCCTTCGAGAACTGACCTCACTGAAAACTTAAATGAATAAATAAAAGTCATTGAGACTGTTAAAAAATATATATATATTGCTCCTGGGTTTGCTATAAAAGGATCTCAGGGGTTATTACCATCTTATCAAATATTCCATTAAGACTAACAGCCCTAAAAGAGAACTGTCATTTGCCAAAATTTCCTCTGAGCCCTAGGAATCCTTTTTGTCAGTGTGTCATGCATGGACCAGGATTCAATACAGACAAGAATGAAGTCAGAACCTGCTTAATATATAATTAGCAATAAAAGAAGTTGGGGCATTTGAATAATACATCACACGGTCACATGAGAAGAATCCTAAGAAAATGGAGAGAACACGGGCTAGAGATAAATCATGTGTAAGTGGTAAGAAGGGAAATTGGATGGTAAGTAGAAAAGAGATGACAGCAAGTAGTAATAATGTCTTCTATTTGTATCTACTCTTTCTTAAAAGTAGTCCCGTGTTAATACTCACAGTATCTGTGAGAGAAGCCAGGAACAAGTATCCAAATCCTTATTTTAGAAAGAAAAAAATTAGGATGATAAGGTGACTTGCACAGGGCTTCTCTAATGAGTCAGGGGCTCAGCTGGGACTTTCTCTCAATCCTGTGCTATAGCCATTAAGACGCACTGCTGCTGGGCAGTCATGGGGGAAACACAAACACACTCCCCACATGCAAACATACCCATGTTCTTTCTTATCCTCTAATACTGAGATGATAGCAAAATTTAGAGGTTCCTGTTTACTTTATCTCTTTGTATACTGGAGGTCCTACTGTCTCCACAAAATGGAGTAAGTACTGCTCTAAATCTGTGTTTGTATGATCTGAGATAGAAGCAGCCATATAATCTGAGGCTTCTTAGAAATGCAGAATTTTAGATCTCATCCTAGACCTACTGAGTCAGAATCAGCATTGTAGCGAGGTTCCCAGGTGTTTTCCATGCTTTAAATCACTCACAGCCAGTCTTCCTTTGTGTGTACTCTTCAAAGTCCTCAACTCATGTTTCCCCATTTTACTTTCATGTACATGGACACCAGGCAGGGGAGTAAGGATACATATTTTGATTTTTTCTTTTTCGGAGGTGCAGAAGGCTATGTCAACAAGAGCCACTCAGTCTAGCATAGCAGAACTCCATGAGTGTCTTCCTACTAATGCTTAGAAAAGTCCAACCCACCATTTCTCCTCCTCTACTGCATTCATATCTCCGAGGTTCCCCTAGCAGCAGAGGCCTTGAAAGGCAGGGTTGAGAGTGAGGGGCACATTGGAATTGCTTCCCTACCCCCACCCCCTGCAAGGAGAGTGAACTTTGCAAGTATTCATCTTTTAACAAGGAGGGCAAATGCGACTGCCCAGGTAACAGGTGAGACACCCTAAAAGATACACTTATGGAGTAGATTGAGGAGTGGTCTGGCCTGAGCACTGTGCACTTCCCTCAATGAAGAGGCTGAGCACAAGGCTGTTTTCTCTCAAAAGTCTGGAAAAGATGAGTGGTGTGGATGATATGAATACATAAGAGCAGACCAGAGTGGAAATTCTAATGATGCAAACATAAGTTAGATAAATTTGGTTCTTGAGTGATTCTGCTTTCAAGGGTTTAATACCAAATTTGAAACAAGAACGTAAGATTTCATACAAAGAAAGCACACTAGATATGAAGAAAACCACAAATAAAGTGCAATAGAAGTTCAAATATGGCTCATGTTTGAATGAACCCCTTATAAATCTTTCCATAAATTCTCCTATGCGTCTATCTAGCCCATTCTAGTCCGTCATCCCAGACTGAGAAAGTAGTGTTCTCTGAGCTTGAGAACAAAGAGATTAAGGAGACAACCCTCATTTGTAATTAAGTTCCTTAATAAAAAAAGTGTATGGAACAACTGCTATGATTGGGCTTCTGCTTCCATAAATGGATGGGGGAGGGAAAAAAATCCATCCTAAAATTAGATAATAACAGTTATATAGTAGTGTACTTAAAGGTACAAAGATAGCATGCACGCAATACAATGTCTTACTATTGATGGGGAAAAAAAGAGGGATCAACGGGGGAGGGGGATTATTTAGAGAAGTGTTCTTTGTGATTACTGTTAAGTCCATCTGAACTCTTACTTCCTATGAGAGGCAGAATAATGGCCTCCCAAAGATGTCCAGGACCTAACCACTAGAACCTATGCATATGCTACTTTACACGGCAAAGGGACTTTGCATGTGATTAAGTTAAAGATCTTGAGCTGGGGAGACTGTTCTGGATTACTTGGGTGTGCCTAATGTAATCATAGGAGTCTTAGCCATGGAAGAGAGAGAGACACACAGAGAGAGAAAGAGAAAGATATTTGACTACAGAAAGATATTTGAACAGGGGGTCAGAGTGATATCACATGAAGAGGCTTCAACCCGCTACTGATGGCTTTAAAGATGAAGGAATGAGGCCATAAACCAGGGAAGGCAAAGACATGGACTCTCCCTTATAGCTTCCAGGAAAGAATACAGCCCTGCCAGCATCCTGATTTTAGCCTGGCGAGACCTGAGTCAGATGTCAGACAGACTATATGATAATAAATTCGTGTTGTTTTAAGCCCCTATGTCAGTGACAACTTGTTACAGCAGTAATAGGAAACTAATACATTTGCTTGGTCTATGGTACCAACAAAGAGGGGGCTCTTTCATCACTTCCTAAGACCCAGGTGTCTATGTTTCAGTAAAAAAATAAAAAATAAAAATAAAAAAAGGAGGAGAAAGGGGATTGCAAGTTTACCGATAGATATTGTTCCTGTTTTAACTAAGTGGCATCAAGGACTGTTAAAAAACACACACACAAAAATGACATTTATTTAAAAGAATTCACAGTTAGAAATTTATATCTTTTTGGCCTATGTCCAGAACACACACAAGTCATCAAAACAATGGTGTCAATATTTGAATAAATGTGAGGATAGGATAAAATTTTTGAATATACTAGATGACATAAATTACCCTACTGCTGTAAAATGACTTTCTAGTCACATGGGAGTCACAGCTACTCAAGATGATACCCTGTTTTCTGCTCTGGGAGGCCATGGTCAACCAGTGTATACCATGTCAGATAAAAGCTGGTTTGGATTTATTTGAAATGTAAGATTGTTTTAGAGAGTGGTTAGTCCTTGGGTGCACCTGAGAAATCCATACCGCTCAGCAACTGGGAATAGTGGGGAAAGATGTACCCAACTCATTGCAGTAGTCCAGAGAGGACTTACAAGCAGGAGCTAATTTGGGGCCAGAGGAAACCTCAAAAGGAAATACCAAACTGAAGCAAGTTTCTTAAGCTAATTCTGGTCTGGACTATACTCATCCAAACAGGAATTTTGGATGAAGCCCAGGCAGCAAGAATGACGAATTCAAGACACAGAATTTTATGACAAATCTATTTTTCTTAGTTAATTATGCACCAAGCACTGCTTTCAAACTACCAGCTCCCGTGAAGAAATCAGTAACATTTCTATAAACAGACGGACCCGTCGAATTATATACCACAACACAAATATTCTGACCCTATTTCAGGCAATTTTCTGATAGGAAAGTAAATTGCCTTTTAGCAAAACCCTAACAATACCTGGTCCCAGGATATTTTGTGTAAAGATTCTAGGAAAATCAAGAGTTGTGCTATGACAAAGCTAAACTGTTTGATTGGCGATCCCATCAATGATGTCCAAGACAGTGTTGCTTAAAGAAAGAAAACACTGCAAGGAAAGAACAGATTAGAGGTGAGAGATTCCATATAATCTAGAAATGTATAATGTATATAATGTATAATGTATAATGTAAAATGTATAATGTATAATCCATACAACCTAGAAATGTATAATGCATAATGTCATATGCACAGCCTTCAGATTTTTTATTTGAATAATCTTCGGTCTTATAGCATATTTCCTAGTAACTGGTATATACACAGCAAATTTTTGGATTGGTGATAAAAAAGCCAACATTTCTCCAGTGATGAATTAAAAAACATTTACTTTCTTTACACCAGAAAAGCTCAATAACAGAAGTGATTCAAATGAGAGAGTATCTCTTTCATCCAGAATGCCTGCAGCCCTCCGCAGAGTAAATATCATGTCCCTGAACAACATTCTTGGAAGTCAAAATTCAGAATGTATTGATTCATTTTACGGTAGGAAAATAACTTCTGTCATTTTTAAATTTTAAAAAATTCTTTTGCGGTACGCGGGCCTCTCACTGTTGTGACCTCTCCCGTTGCGGAGCACAGGCTCCGGACGCGCAGGCTCAGCGGCCATGGCTCACAGGTCTAGCCGCTCCGTGGCATGTGGGATCTTCCCGGACCAGGGCACGAACAGGCTGCAGGTGGCGCCACCAGAGAAGCCCTCTGTCATTTTTTTTTAAATGAATTTCCATTGCTGGAGTCAACATCAGTTTATAAACTGGGCTAAAAAAGTCTTATAGAGACTGGCCTTGACCAAGAGAAGGACAGAGAAAGTCTTCATTGAAAAGGCAGAGGCTGCTTCTCCTTGAATATTTTTTAAAATAACTTTGATAATTTTTTTCATTCATTTTTCTCCCTTTTCTTGAAATAATTTGTAGTAAATGGTACAGATGAAAAAAATGTTTAAACTCTAAAGAAATATAGACAATTTTGTCAAGAATACTTTTGTAATATTGGAAGAATATAACTTCAAGGATGTGTTTGGAATCAAATTACACTGGTCTCATTGGGAAGTAAATGGTGTTTGTGTGTGTATGTGCACGTATGTATCAATACTTTGACGTCTGTTCCTATTGCCCTCCAAAGATTTGTTAATTGCTCTGATATGCTAGGTAATTCTGCCTAGTTTACATCTTAGTTTCTTTTGTATCATCTTTAGCATCAATACTAAATAATTACTGAGTGAATATTGTATACATTGCATGATTCTTGTGCTAATCTGGTCAGAAGGCCCAGTTCTAGAGAGTGGATTTTATAATGGAGAGAATGTTATCCTTTCTCAGTTTCATGGTCCGTTCCGTTTTGCAACTTATCCCTGAGAAGAACACCAAAAGGCATGTGTGAGCAGGTCTACTAAGCCCTTCATTTCAAAATAGACCAAGCTACAAATACACTTAGCTTCTTGTAAAAAGTTACAGCTCTGGATAATGGATGTGATTTTTTTGTTTTTTGTTTTTTTTTTAACATAGGTAGTGTGACATAGGATGATATTATTTTGAAATCAGTCAGAACTGGATTTCAATGATAAGTCCACCATGTACTACTAGCTAACTGGCCTCAGGCTAGACCATACATTTCTCAGGTACAAAATGGATTTGTTAATACCTCTGTCATCTGTGTATTGGTGGAATTAAAGGAGAGAACACAAGCAGACTGAGAATCACAATGCCTGAAATTTGGTTGATATTTAATAATATTTTCTACTCCTTCTCCATACCTTCCTTTAGGAAGTATTGTGTCACTGACTAATTATTTCCATAACTTTTCTTCTTCCTAAGTAGGACTAATTTTTATTTGTATTAAAAACACATTAATATATTAAAAATAATTTTTAATTTTAGTATGATGAGATTTAATAAACAAATATATAGTTCACTGCATGATTTTAATCTGTCTTATATTTCCAAACTAAAGAGTAATAATTATCTTCATTTATGCTCAAGAATATTTCTTATTTTCCTTGATCATTTTTATTGGTTCACAGACAATTCTCTCTGGTTTATACTCCTTTGCTAAATCATATATTTCTTGAAAGGTAGAAACATGAACTACATGAGACATTTAAGGTATAAACTCCATATTTAATGGAAGTTAAGGAGAACTTTGTTCTTCCTGAAATTTCTACTACTTAGTTAAACAATTATATCTTCAGGAGAATATTCTCTTAGGTACTTTCCAGTTTTCTGTCTCAATCCCTACTATTGAAATTTACCACAATAAACAAATGGGACCTAATTAAACTTAAAAGCTTTTGCACAGCAAAGGAAACCATAAATAAGATGAAAAGACAGCTATCATAATGGGAGAAAGTATCTGCAAAGGAAGCAACTGACAAAGGATTAATCTCCAAAAATATACAAACAGCTCATGCAGCTCAATATCAAAAAAACAACCCAATCAAAAAATGGGCAAAAGACCTAAATAGACATTTCTCCAGCGAAGATATACAGATGGCCAAGAGGCACATGAAGACATGCTCAACATCACTAATTATTAGAGAAATGCAAATCAAAACTACAATGAGGTATCCCCTCACACCAGTCAGAATGGCCATCATCAAAACATCTATAAACAAAAAATTCTGGAGAGGGTGTGGAGAAAACGGAACCCTCTTGCACTGTTGGTGGGAACGTAAGTTGATACAGCCACTATGGAGAACAGTATGGAGGTTCCTTAAAAAACTAAAAATACAACTACCATATGACCCAGCAATCCCGCTACTGGGCATATACCCTGGGAAAAACATAATTCAAAAAGACACATATACCGCAATGTTCATTGCAGCACTATTTACAATAGTCAGGACATGGAAACAACCTAAATGTCTATCAACAGATGAATAGATAAAGAAGATGTGGTACATATATACAATGGAATATTACTCATCCATTAAAAGGAACAAAGTTGGGTCATTTGTAGAGGTGTGGATGGACCTAGAGTCTGTCATACAGAGTGAAGTAAGTCAGAAAGAGAAAAACAAATACTGTATATTAATGCATATATGTGGAATCTAGAAAAATGGTACAGATGAACATATTTGCAGGGCAGGAATAGAGATGCAGATGTAGAGAACGGACATGTGGACACGTGGAGGGGGAAGGGGAGGGTGGGATGAATTGGGAGATTAGGATTGACATATATACACTACCATGTGTAAAACAGATAGCTAGTGGGAACCTACTGTATAGCACAGGGAGCTCAGCTTGGTGCTCTGGGATGACCTAGATGGGTGGGATGGAGAGTGTGGGAGGGAGGTCCAAGAGGGAGGGGATACATGTATACATATAGCTGATTCACTTCGTTGTAAAGCAGAAACTAACACAACATTGTAAAGCAACTATACTCCAATAAAAAAAGTAAATTAAAGAAAAAGAAATTTACCACGATCAAAAAACATGAACTTTGCTCTTTCTTCTTAGACTCTAATTCTTTACTGCTTAGTCTAAACCATGCTTACCTGTTGCTATTTTTTCCCTTTCCACTGTGCATTGTGGAATTCTTGATCTATTGGGAAAAAATGACTTTATCCTCAATTTTTCCTGAAACAGTCCTTCTATAGGTCCTCTAGGTTTGGCATGAATGAAATTTAGCGCCAGGGTTGTTCTGTCCTAGCAATTTGCCTAAGAAGGATCCATAAGCTGACAAAAGCACACAGAAAACAGTTGATAGTGATGGGGAAGAAGTGAGAGATGGTAAATTTGGTGGTGGTGGTAATAGTACAGGTGGAGAGTGGGGAATGGTGGGGGACTGAGTTGGGACTCAAATGTTGATAGTTCAATTATTGAGGGAGAAAGCAATCCAAAGCCCAGGCGTAAAGTTGTAATGGAAGAGGGGAAATGGCACAATAAGTCTCTGAACTAGGGTATTTCCACTTTGTAGATGAAGAAGATGGAGAGCAGAAAAACTGAGGAACACATCTAATGTGACACAAGGAGCTGAGCTGGGATGTGAACTAAAAGAGTACTAGGCATTGCAGAAAAAATCAACAGTCTCTAGAGAATCTCATGAACCAGGCATTTCCTACCTTAGTTGACCTTAATTCTGATACTGGAGGCATAAATAGTAGTCTTCCATTCCTGCATACCTTAAAGATATTTTGCTATTCTAAGACTAGCTCTTAGATAATGTGAATGATGATGCTCCAGGATCATCTATTTAATAAAACCCTCTTCAGTAGCATCTGTTCCTTTTCCCTCAAACTCACAGGATTAGAAGGACATGGTGGTCAGGATGCTTATCACTTGCTATTTACCACCATATCATTGGCTTGACCAATACTACTATCTTTCCCTCTTCTGAAATTAACCACATTCACTTGTACTAACATGTGGCCGTGAAAATGAGCTGTTTTGATTTTCTGCTGCAGAAAGCAGAGTTGACCAACAGTCCTAGCAGCTACCCTCTGGAAATACCACGTTTATACCAAGGCCACCCTTTCCCTGGGCTGCTCTCAGCCAAAGACTGAACATGGTGATGATACTAATTCATGTCCATTTCTGAAGGATTTGGGACTCCTCGGATGGATGACTTTGTACTAAAGACGACCTACCAGTCTGTACAGAACATTTTAGAACTGTACTACAGTCTGAGATTCTTCACAGATGTCAGACTTACATTGTGGTTTAAAGGCTCCTCCTGTCTACTCAGGTCCTTTCCCTTTCTCCTTCAAAGGTGTTTCCACAAAATATCTCCTACACATCTAAACCTATTTATCTGCTTCTTGGAGGATCTAAACTAATACCACTACCCAAATCCCTCTTGCCCCTCACGGTGAGCCACACTCCTCCGTAGCCTGTCTTGTTGGCCTCAGATTCAACGCTTGTTCTTTATATTCATTCCACTGTCATTATTCTATTATTGACTTTCTGTTATCTTCACTCCAGAGTTTCTCAAACCCCGAATCATAAAATAGGTCTCTCCACACTGATGTATGTTCAGGAACATCCTCTCTGTACTTCCAATCATTACTGAATTTCTTGTAATAACTGTCTATATGTGCTAACTACCTGCCCATTAACAACCACTTATCTGGCTTCTATGCAAACTACTTTTTGGAAGGAATGTTTTCTCCAAATTCAATAGATATTTTCTCATTCTTATTTTCTTCAAGTTTTATACAGCATTTGATATAATGGATCACTCCCAGCTTTAATTCATCTAGTCCCTGACTTTTGCAGAATTCTTGTTTATTTTTTCCCACCAATTCTATGACTCAAATTTTTGGGAATCCATTGCCTCCTCCAACTCCATATGTAAATCACCTCCCAAGAAACTAATTACCAAGGGAGGCAACATAAGAGGTAAAAGAGGGTAATCTTATTCAGTCTCAAGGTCTCAATGATCACCCATCATGGATGATGACCAAATCCCAATCTCTGGCTTGTATTTCTCTCTGAATCGCTATACTTCAATTGCATGCTGAATATCTACGGTATATTAAGTTCCACAAACTCATTTTATACCAAACCGAACTTACTTTATTACTTCCTAAACTTATTCTTCCTCTTGAATTCATAATTTCTTTTAATGGCACCATCTTCCCACTCAAATCCCACTTGAATCTTTACTTAATTTGTGACTGTTCTCCTGACTACAACTGACCACTCACCACAACTCCCTTCTCTTACCTAATCCAGTTAGATCACAAGAGGCATTGTCGTGTAATAACTCAGAAGTCTAGGCTCCACTCCATTTCCACTGCTGCTTCCCAAGTTCAGGTCTCCATTATCACTCAACTAGATATTAAAATAGCATCTCATGGTTTCCTTTACTCTGTTTTCTCTCATAAACAAACTCATTTACCTTCTTATAATTGCAAAATGCCTCCGAAAAAAAACTGTTCTAATCATGGCATTCTCTTGCTTAAATCAGACTATTTCAACAGCCTATAGCAGCAGACTTCGACCCAGCTACCTCAACATACCACAGTATCATCATCTATTTTGACATGTGTCAAAAGTAAGTTGCCACTGTTTAATAATTAAAATACTGATGTCTGAGAATGACTTACAATAAAAAAATTAGAACAAATTCATAACAATTTTTTAAAAAAACATCATTCTTATTCACTTACATGATGATATAATTTCTTGAAGAGTTATAGTTATTTGTATAAAACTTTTGCCATGACCACATCCTGCATGTTATAATGTAATCTACCATATGTGCTATGGAAGAAAACTATGGAGAATGCTCATTCTTCAGGATCAAGGCCAAGTTCCCTAACCTGACATTTTATAGCTCTTCACAATTTGTCCCCAATCATCTTCCCTACTTCTGCTTGCATAGTCTTTGTGCTAAGAAGAAGACAGCAATAACCACAAAGTCTAAATTCTTTATTGCTCACTTATATAACTTATGCCTATTTTTTTTCCCCCACTCTACCTTTGCCATGTTGTTCCCTGTGCTCAGAAAGCTTTATTTCCGAGCTTTAGAGGTCTAAAGGTCAGGTGTAAGTCTTCACCTTCATGAAAATTTGACTCTTCTCTCAAGCCAGAAGTAAATGCTTTGCACTCTAAAACTTAATAGTATTTTACTTACTCCTCTGGGGGGGTCAGGTAATACTTTCTGCTTAATCTTCTAGCTTTAAAAGTAATATTTTAATCATACACTAGAATATTAGCCACTTGAAAGTATGAGCTATTTATTTGTATTCCCCTCAATGCTTGGCACACGGTTGGGTGTTCAAAAAAAATACTAAAAAAGACTTTATAAGGTCTTTGTTAAGTTTATTCATTGGTTTGACACGTCTCCCTGCAAAACTGGGACTTTTCCTTTATAAGACTTTTCTTAAATCATTTATTCAAGTATTAAGTCAAACTAACCTCAGCACATTTTCCCCAGGAATACCACTGTTACCATTTCTCCATTCAAAGAGAAGAAAATTTATCTCTACACTTAGTTTTCTATTTCTTAGCTAATGCCATTTTTCTCTCAATCCTCTGATGGCTGGGAGAAAAAAATCTTACTGTGGAAATGTTTTAATTACAGCGGATATAATGTTCTTGTACTTATCAATTACCTCAAGAAAAGTAGTGAAATAGTTGAGTACAATTTTTCTCTTAAAGAAACTATACTCACCTTCTCACAGCATGTTGCAGAATCGAAAAGCCACATCTCCTGATTTCCAGCTCAACATTGAGCTTGCTAGTCCACTAAATCTGCAGCCTGTGCTAGAAGTAAGGTCAGTTCAGCTTGGGTGGGGCTGGGTCTGACACAGGTTGAGAAGGTGCTTCAGAAAAAGAAAAGAATTTCAAAATGGAATCATAATCCCATAATGTCTGTTACTGCAGAGGGCAGGAGGGACTAAGAGAGGTCACTTAATTAATTCCTTTGTCCCGGGGACAGGAATACGACTAACCTCTTCTGAAATAGTGGCTTATTTTCCTTAGCCCTCTGAAAACAAGGAATCTGGAGTGTATACCATGGTTTCATTTTTTTCCCCACAGATTTTACTTCCCTGTGCTTATTAGCAACAGGAAAAATTTGTCCACAAGCTCCCTCTGACAGAGGAGGTATGCTGAACCCAATTTCCTGAGTTATAACCTTGACTTTGGCATAAAATTTTTGATAATTTGATCCACTTGGCCTTTTAGTAATTGAAGTATAAGCATTTATTTTCCACCAAAGGAACTTAATTTTCTAAGACTGAAATTGAAAATTTTGATACAATGTGAGAGACAGCTAACTATTTCCCGTTGTGAAAAGAGAAAAAACATCAGTGACAGATGCAAAGTAGTAGTTTCTAGCAAAGGTTTGGTGTGCACCAATGCCTTCTACTGCTCCTCAATGACTACAAGTTTAGAAAAGTGAAGGTATTTTCCCAGGAAGATAAAATGCTTAAGTTAACTCAAAGCAACTTTTGATTACTTCTCCAAAGGGGAGATGGAATACTAAAATCTTCCAAGGTTCTCCTCAACTTTAGCAAGATGCATTTGTGTGATAGAAGACATTTGGTATTTAGGATACCATGGAGACTACATTCCTAAAACTGCTGGTTCACAATGGAGGTAAAGGAATTTGTCACCGACAGTATGATTTTCTCATATTGGCGGGCTTTCATAAATCATCTCTTATTGCAGACTCCATGGACAACTGTTATAGAAAAGACTGAAGGTCTTTTTCAGTCTCACAATGGAGTTTGTTTCTCAAAGGCAGAAACTATCAGCAGAATTTTCAAGGAGAAAGGACAGTCTCTGTGCCAAATCTCCTTAGATCATCAAAATACGAAAGAAGGAATCATGTCGTTGAATACTGTGCACATGTACACAAGTTCCCTCGCTCTCACTCTTTCTAACACACACACACACACACACTCTTCTACTGCCCTGTCCTTTGTCAACCAGTTCAATATTTCAGACCCAAATGAAGTGAGCTCAGGGAAAGAAAGATTCACACTGAAGTGCGAAAACATTCCAGGAAGAAAAAGACAGATCCGTTTAAGAGCACAAATACACCCAATAAATCATGGTGAGCTTGGTGGGGTGACTGCTCTTCCTTCTGGAAGCTTTGTAATTACTCTCTCAACACAGCAACAACTTTCTTTGGAAACGGACACCCTATATGAAAGACAATTACAGCACGAGGTATCACTTCTGGTCAAAGCCCAGGGTACATATGTCACAATCCATTAGGGAGGAGATAGAGCTGAGCAGCCTGAAGTTTATTAAACCCAAGGATCACTTTTCCTAATCACTTTTCTCAAGGTCTCCCAAGGGCAGCCATCGACTAGTTCTAAAAGTCTATTAATCCAGTCTGCAAATTATTCTCTTCAAGTCCAGACTTTATGAATTCTTAATCTGATCTACGGGATCTGGTCATTCTCAATTCAGCATCCCCCAAACAATCTTCTAATCCTTTGTTACAGCTCACAATTGGAAATTCTCAGAAGACACTACAATGGTGAATTTTATTTCACTTTACCCTGTAAGAATCTGATTTGTCTGGATTGTTTGAGCCCTCTAGAGTATATCTTGGGAAGTTCAGGTAGACAGAACAATGATACAAAAGTGTAGAAGACATTCTTGCTTTTTGGTGTTCCTGAGACCTCCCTTATCTGAAATACCTAAGATATGTCTCCTTTATATGTACCTTTTTCATAGTTAAGTATGTAATATCTTGAATTATCCTCTAATTGGTTCACATGTAAAAGCATCATTTTCCCAATTAGTCTATAAGGGAAGAGGCGAAGTCTTGAATGGTCTCATTTTGCCAGCAGTGATGTGCTGGAGCTGGCTTATACAAGCTGGTGAGAGCCAACTTTTAACTTTTCAGAAAATTCTGCCAGCCATTTTAACAACCTAAGATATATAGATTTACAATTAAATAAATTACATTAAAAGCAAAGATCATAAATACTCAAAACATATCACCCCTTAATTATTTTACTATTATCTGTAGTCTTGAGGTTATTACAATCTAATGTATTTTTATGTTCAGAATATGATATAATGGAGTGCTGCTATGCATCTTTTCACAAATTCATTTTCACTAGCTTCACATTCAATGACTTCACGTGGTAGCTTGGCCATGGCTGAAGTAATTATACCACAGAAATCAGCAAATACTAGAAATCAGTTTTCTCCCCTTTCCCTCACAGAAGTGGTTGTTAAACATTTACCAGCATACTACTGATCATTGTTAAAATCACCTAAGCAATTAAAGGTTCAGAATCATCTTCCAGAAAGTGGAAAAGGAAACCACAATACTAGAGAAATCAATCACTGACTCATTAATTCTCTCCTCCCTCACCATTCTGAGGACAGCTGTTCCATGCACAGCTTTTGCTTGTTTGAAGCCATCTTTTATACTGGGTGACCTTGACTTTGTTTTTTAAAATTCTCTGGGCCTCATTCTGTACAAAGAGTGAGACCACAATCCAAGCTGCAATGATCAGAAGTCTGACACAATCATGTGCTCTCCTTTGAGCACTCCAAACGAGTTCCCATATTAATAATAATTGCTAACATTTTTTGAGCGCTCACTGTAGGCTGAGCACTGCACTAGGTACTTTCCGTACTATTTCATTTGACTCTAACAACTTGATAAAGTAGGTATAACTGTTGCACTTCGTAGACGAAAAAACACACTTGGCCTAAGTAACTTGCTTGTTCACATAAATAGCAAGTGGCAGAGCTAGGCAAATCTGGTTCTAGGACACCCCTCTTAACCAGTTCACAAAAATGTAACCCACGTCAGTAAAAAACGTTTAGGCCTCAACAAGGAAGCAATAGTCAAAGTCTTAGAAACTTTGGTGAGAACATTGTTTCTTAGAAACTTTGGTGAGAAACATTGGTGAGAACAAGGAAAACACCACCATTAACGGTGTTTTTAGTTTTCTGATACTTGATTGGCTGCCAGATTTCTAATGATTGGGGAACTGATAAGAGACTTAGGAAGATTTTGAAAAAAAATCCTCTGAATGTTCCAGTTGACCTGAAGATTCATTATTTAGAGAGACCACAATCGGGACAGGGGAAAAGATCTTCCCAGTCCATTCCAGCTGATCAAATGTTGCTCACCTCGTATGTTTGTTTCTAGGCAGCAAATGAGACATTGATCAATTCAGGAGACACCATTCAGGAAGGAAAGTGAATGGACATCCTGAGTACACTGAGGAACACTTACCAGAGAGAAAAATGAGCATACTTAGCCTGGAGAAAAGTTGAGAGATACATCAGAACTATTTGCAAACATTTGATAAGCTGTCACGTAAGAAAGACACTAGACTTGCTTTAACCTTAAGAGCAGAATTAGATTCAACTTAGAAAAGTTAAAGAAAGGAATATTTTAAGAAAGAAGATTCTAATGATTAAGTTATTGAAAAACAAAGTGATCTTTATATGGTATTAAGTTTTCTGTACGACTGAAGGTGTTAAAGCAGGGCTGAGTAATCCTGGCACAAGAGATTCAGGATGGTCTTTGAGGTCATTTCAAACTGTGATATTTCCCTGTTCTAGGTAGAAAGAGACTGAATTGAGATTGTCACCCTTAATCACTCCCAGCCCCACATCTTCAATCACATATGATCCAAGTTTCCCAAAAACAAGCTCCTTGGGCAGTTTCTTTTCAAAGGCCTGCCCTGAATAGGTGACATGGACGGTGGGTACAGAAGAAACAAACCAGAGTGGAAAGAGCTGAAAAAAGCCATTATCTAAGCTGAGTAAAGGCAACTCTGACCTCGGAGGTGGCTGTTTTCACCAGGTAACATAAAATGTTAGGCAGTTGTGGGAAATGTTAGAGGAAAGAATGTCTGATTAAAAAGAAAATGAGAGGAGACTTCCCTGGTGGTCCAGTGGTTAAATCTTCACCTTCCAATGCAGGGGGTGCAGGTTTGATCCCTGGTTGGGGAGCTAAGATACCACATGCCTCGTGGCCAAAAAACCAAAACATAAAAAAACAGAAGCAATATTGTAACAAATTCAATAAAGACTTTAAAAAATGGTTCACATCAAAAAAAAAAAAAGAAAGAAAGAAAATGAGAAAATAGTCAAAGAAGAGAAATACAAGTTAGTTAGAAAGACTTCCCACTTTCATTGCTGCATTATTCATAACACTTAAGGTATGGAAACAATCTAAATGTCTATTGACAGATAAATGGATGAAGAAAATGTGATATATACACACATTCCTGCCATATGCAACAACACAGATGAACTTGGAGGACATTATGCTAAGTAAAATAAGCCAGTCACAGAAGGACAAATACCATATAATTCCACTTTTACGAGGAATAGAAATTAGTAAAACTAATAGAAACAGGGAGTAGAATGGTGGGTGTCAAGGGCTGTGGGGAGGCGGAAATTGAGAGTTGCTGTTCAAAGGGTATAAAGTTTCAGTTATACAAGATAAGTTCTGGAGATCTGCTGTATAACACTGTGTCTATAGTTAACAACTTAACTGTATGGTGTACATAAAAGAGGGCAGATGTCATATTAAGTGTTCTAACCACAATAAACAACAACAACAAAAAGACTTTTCAAATGATACAAATGAACTTATTTACAAAACAGAAATAAACTCACAGATGTAGAAAACAAACTTACAGTTACCAAAGGGGAAAGGGGGTGAAGGGAGGGATACTATGTAGAATATATATATATATATATTCTTTTTCAGATTATTTTCCATTATAGGTTATTACAAGATATTGAATACAGTCCCCTGTACTATACAGTAGGTCCTTGTTTTTAATCTATTTAATAAATATATATATATATATATTCCTTTTTTGTACATCTGAAACTAACACAACATTGTAATCAACTATACTTCAATAAACAATTAAAAATAAAGATTTTTCAAGTCAATGGAATATCAGTTCCAGAAAATGTATCCTGAGGAGTGGGAATGTGGTGTATTTCCTATTTATAACAGGAAAGTTAGCAAAAGGTAGCAATAGAAGGTAATTTTTTTCTCAATGTATACTTTTTAAATCTTGGATGAACACTACATATAACTGTTATCAAGAGAAGACTGGTTTGCCTTACAGTATTTCGTTGGCAACTTCTTAATTGTTGCTTTTAGCATCTCATTGTTCTGGTCAGTAAGTGTACTATTGTAGTCATAAATGTACGTCCTAATTATTTTAAGCCATAAATACAGTAACACCGGAGGAACAAAGATGGAGGAGTAGAAGGACGTGCTCTCACTCCCTCTTGCGAGAACACCAGAATCACCTAGCTGCTGGACAATCATCAACAGGAAGATGCTGGAACTCCCAAAAAAGATACCCCACATCCAAAGACAAAGGAGAAGCCTCAGTGAGATGGTAGGAGGGGTGCAATCACAGTAAAATCAAATCCCATCACTGCTGGGTGGGTGACTCACAGACTGGAGGACACTTAGACCACAGATGTCCACCCACTGGAGTGAGGTTCTGACCCCACGTCAGGCTTCCCAACCTGCGGGTCAGGCAACGGGAGGAGGAATTCCTAGAGAATCAGACTTTGAAGCCTAGTGGGAATTGATTGCAGGACTTCGACAGGAATGGGGGAAACAAAGACTCCAAACTTGGAGGGCACACACAAAGTAGTGTGCGCATCGGGACCCAGGGGAAGGAGCAGTGACTCCAGGAAAGACTGAATCAGACCTACCTGCTAGTGTTGGAGGGTCTCCTGCAGAGGCAGGGGTGACTGTGGCTCACCGTAGGGACAAGGACACTGGCAGCAGAAGTTCTGGGAGGTACTCCTTGGTGTGAGCCCTCCCAGAGTCTGTCCTTAGCCCCACCAAAGAGCCTAGGTAGGCTGCAGTGTTGGGTTGCCTCAGACCAAACAACCAACAGGGAGGGAACCGAGCCCCACCCATCAACAGTCAAGCAGATTAAAGTTTTACTGAGCTCTGCCCACCACAGGAACAGTCAGCTCAACCCACAATCAGTCCCTCCCATCAGGAAACTTACACAAGCCTCTTAGATAGCCTCATCCACCAGAGGGCAGACCGCAGAAGCAAGAAGAAATACAATCCTGCAGCCTGTGGAACAAAACCCATATTCACAGAAAGATAGACAAGATGAAAAGGCAGAGGGCTATGTAGCAGATGAAGGAACAAGATAAAACCCCAGAAAAACAACTAAATGAAGTGGAGCTAGGCAACCTTCCAGAAAAATAATTCAGAATAATGATAGTGAAGATGATCCAAGACCTAGGAAAAAGAATGGAGGCAAAGATCAAGAACATGCAAGAAATGTTTAACAAAGACCTAGAAGAATTAAAGAACAAACAAACAGAGATGAACAATACAATAACTGAAATGAAAAATACACTAGAAGGAATCAATAGCAGAATAAGTGAGGCAGAAGAATGGATAAGTGACCTGGAAGACAGAATGGTGGAATTCACTGCTGTGGAACAGAATATAGAAAAAAGAATGAAAAGAAATGAAGACAGCCTAAGAGACCTCTGGGACAATGTTAAACGCAACAACATTCGCATTATAGGGGTCCCAGAAGGAGAAGAGAGACAGAAAGGACCTGAGAAAATATTTGAAGAAATTATAGTCGAAAACTTCCCTAACATGGGACAGGAAATAGCCACCCAAGTCCAGGAAGTGCAGTGAGTCCCATACACTACAAAGCCAAGGAGAAACACCCCGAGACACATACTAATCAAATTGGCAAAAATTAAAGACGAAGAAAACTTACTGAAAGCAGCAAGGGAAAAATGACAAATAACATACAAGGGAACTCCCATAAGTTTAATAGCTGATTTCTCAGCAGAAACTCTACAAGCCAGAAGGGAGTGGCATGATATACTTAAAGTGATGACAGGGAAGAACCTACAACCAACATTACTCTACCCGGCAAGGATCTCATTCAGATTAGAAGCAGAAATCCAATGCTTTACAGACCAGCAAAAGCTAAGAGAATTCAGCACCACCAAACCAGCTCTACAACAAATGCTAAAGGAACTTCTCTAGGTGGGAAACAAAAGAGAAGAAAAGGACGTACAAAAAAAAAAGCCACAACAATTAAGAAAATGGTCATAGGAACACACATATCGATAATCACTTTAAACGTGAATGGACTAAATGCTCCAACCAAAAGACACAGGCTTGCTGAATGGATACAAAAACAAGACCCCTATGTATGCTGTTTACAAGAGACACACTTCAGACGTAGGGACACATACAGACTGAAAGTGAGGGGATGCAAAAAGGTATTCCATGCAAATGGAAATCAAAAGAAAGCTGGAGTAGCTATACTCATATCAGATAAAATAGACTTTAAAATAAATAATGGGGCTTCCCTGGTGGCGCAGTGGTTGGGAGTCCGCCTGTCGATGCAGGGGACGCGGGTTCATGCCCCGGTCCGGGAGGATCCCACGTGCTGCGGAGCAGCTACGCCCGTGGGCCATGTCTGCTGGGCCTGCGCTTACAGAGCCTGTGCTCCGCAGCGGGAGAGGCCACAGCAGTGAGAGGCTCGTGTACCGCAAAAAAATAAAGAAAGAAAGAAAGAAAGAAAGAAAGAATGTTACAAGAGCCAAGGAAGGACACTACATAATGATCAAAGGATCAATCACAGAAGAAGATATAACGATTATAAATATATATGCACCCAACATAGGAGCACCTCAATACATAAGGGAACTGCTAACAGCTATAAAAGAGGAAATCGAGAGTAACACAATAATAGTGGGGGACTTTAACACCTCACTTACACCAATGGACAGATCATCCAAAGTGAAAATAAATAAGGAAACAGAAGCTTTAAACGACACAATAGACCAGATAGATTTAATTGATATTTATAGGATATTCCATCCAAAAATAGCAGATTACACTTTCTTCTCAAGTGTGCACAGAACATTCTGCAGGATAGATCACATCTTGGTTCACAAATGAAGCCTCAGGAAATTTAAGAAAATTGAAATCATAAGAAGAATCTTTTCTGACCACAACGCTATGAGATTAGAAATGAATTACAAGGAAAAAAACTTAAAAAACACAAACACATGGAAGCTAAACAATGCATTACTAAATAATCAAGAGATCACTGAAGAAATCAAAGAGGAAATCAGAAAATACCTAGAGACAAATGACAGTGAAAACACGATGATCCAAAACCTATGGGACTCAGCAAAAGCAGTTCCAAGAGGGAAGTTTACAGCTATACAAGCCTACCTCAAGAAACAAGAAAAATCTCAAATAAAATATCTAACCTTACACTTAAAGGAACTAGAGAAAGAAGAACAAACAAAACCCAAATTTAGCAGAAGGAAAGAAATCATAAAGATCAGAGCAGAAATAAATGAAATAGAAACAAAGAAAGCAATAGCAAAGATCAATAAAACTAAAAGCTGGTTCTTTGAGAAGATAAACAAAAATTGATAAACCATTAGCCAGACTCATCAAGAAAAAGAGAGAGAGGACTCAAATCAATAAAATTAGAAATGAAAAAGGAGAAGTTAAAACAGACACCACAGAAATACAAAGCATCCTAAGAGACTACTACAAGCAACTCTATGCCAATAAAATGGACAACCTGGAAGAAATGGACAAATTCTTAGAAAGGTATAACCTTCCAAGACTGAACCAGGAAGAAATAGAAAATATGAACAGACCACTCACAAGTAATGAAATTGAAACTGTGATTAAAAATTTTCCAGCAAACAAAAGTCCAGGACCAGATGGCTTCACAGATGAATTCTATGAAACATTTAGACAAGAGCTAACATCCATCCTTCTTAAACTCTTCCAAAAAACTGCAGAGGAAGGAACACTCCCAAATTCACTCTATGAGGCCACCATGACCGTGATTCCAAAACCAGACAAAGATAATACAAAAAAAGAAAATTACAGAGCAATATCACTGGTGAATACAGATGCAAAAATCCTCCACAAAATACTAGCAAACAGAATGCAACAACACATTTAAAGGATCGTATATCATGATCAAGTGGGATTTATCCCAGGGATGCAAGGATTCTTCAATATACGTAAATCAATCAATGTGATACACCATATCAACAAATTGAAGAATAAAAATCATATGATCATCTCAATAAATGCAGAAAAGCTTTTGACAAAATTCAACACACATTTATGATAAAAACTCTCCAGAAAGTGGGCATAGTGGGAACCTACCTCAACATAATAAAGGTCATATACGACAAACCCACAGCAAACATCATTCTCAATGGTGAAAAACTTAAAGCATTTCCTCTAAGATCAGGAACAAGACAGGGATGTCCACTCTCACCATTATTATTCAACATAGTTTTGGAAGTCCTACCATGGCAATCAGAGAAGAAAAAGAAATAAAAGGAATCCAAATTAGAAAAGAAGAAGTAAAACTGTCACTGTTTGCAGATGAGATGATACTATACATAGAGAATCCTAAAAATGGCACCAGAAAACTACTAGAGCTAATCAATGAATTTGGTAAAGTTGCAGGATACAAAATTAATGCACAGAAATCTATTGCATTCCTATACACTAATGATGAAAAATCTGAAAGAGAAATGAAGGAAAAACTCCCATTTACCATTGCAACAAAGAGAATAACAGACCTAGGAATAAACCTACCTAGGGAGACAAAAGATCTGCATGCAGAAAACTATAAAACACTGATGAAAGAAATTAACGATGATACCGAGAGATGGAGAGACATACCATGTTCTTGGATTGGAAAAATAAACATTGTGAAAATGACTATACTACCCAAAGCCATCTACAGATTCAATGCAATCACTATCAAATTACCAATGGCATTATTTACAGAACTAGAACAAAAAATCTTAAAATTCGTATGGACACAAAAGACCCCAAATAGCAAAAGTAGTGTTGAGGGAAAAAAACAGAGCTGGAGGAATCAGACTCCCTGACTTCAGACTATAGTACAAAGCTACAGTCATCAAGACAATATGATACTGGCACAAAAACAGAAATATGGATCAATGGAACAAGACAGAAAGCCCGGAGATAAACCCACGCACCTATGGTCAACTAATCTATGACAAAGGAGGCAAGGATATACAATGGAGAAAAGACAGTCTCTTCAGTAAGTGGTGCTGGGAAAACTGGACAGCTACATGTAAAAGAATGAAATTAGGTCTTCCCTGGTGGCACAGTGGTTGAAAGTCCGCCTGCTGATGCAGGGGACACAGGTTTGTGCCCCGGTCCGGGAAGATCCCACATGCCGTGGAGCAGCTGGGCCCGTGAGCCATGGCCGCTGAGCCTACACGTCCAGAGCCTGTGCTCTGAATGGGAGAGGCCACAACAGTGAGAGGCCCACGTACTGCCAAAAAAAAAAAAGAATGAAATTAGAACAGTCCCTAACACCATACACAAAATTAAACTCCAAATGGATTCGAGACCTAAATGTAAGACCAGACACTATAAAACTCTTAGAGGAAAACATAAGAAGAACACTCTTTGACATAAATCACAGCAAGATCTTTTTTGATTCACCTCCTAGAGTAATGGAAATAAAAACAAAATAAACAAATGGGACCTAATGAAACTTCAAAGCTTTTGCACAGCAAAGAAAACCATAAACAAGACGAAAAGACAGACCTCAGAATGGGAGAAAATATTTGCAAACGAATCAACGGACAAGGGATTCATCTCCAAAATATATAAACAGTACATGCAGCTCAATATTAAAGAAACAAACAACCCAATCCAAAAATGGGCAAAAGACCTAAATAGACATTTCTTCAGAGAAATCATACAGATGGCCAAGAAGCACATGAAAAGCTGCTCAACATCACTAATTATTAGAGAAATGCAAATCAAAACTACAATGAGGTATCACCTCACACCAGTTAGAATGGGCATCATCAGAAAATCTACAAACAACAAATGTTGGAGAGGGTGTGGAGAAAAGGGAACCCTCTTATACTGTTGGTGGGAATGTAAATTGATACAGCCACTATGGAGAGCAGTAAAGAGGTTCCTTAAAAAACCAAAAATAGAAACACCATATGATCCAGCAATCCCACTACTGGGCATATACCCAGAGAAAACCATAATTCAAAAAGACACATGCACCCCAATGTTCATTGCAGCACTATTTACAATATCCAGGACATGGAAACAACGTAAATGCCCATCGACAGATGAATGGATAAAGAAGAGATGGTATATATATACAATGGAATATTACTCAGCCAGAAAAAGGAACGAAATTGAGTCATTTGTTGAGATGTGGATGGATCTAGAGACTGTCATAGAGTGAAGTAAGTCAGAAAGACAAAAACAAATATCACATATTAACACATGTATGTGGAACCTAGAGAAATGGTACAGATGAACCAGTTTGCAGGGCAGAAGTTGAGACACAGATGTAGAGAACTAACGTATGCACACCAAGGGGGGAAAACTGCGGGGGGTGGGGATGGTGGTGTGCTGAATTGGGCGATTGGGATTGACATGTATACACTGATGTGTATAAAATTGATGACTAATAAGAACCTGCTGTATAAAAAATAAATAAAATTAAATTAAAAAATAAAACAAAAATACAGTAACACGTAATTTAACCATGTAATCAAAATTTTCCTGCTGAGGGTGGTATTTATCTGTTGTTGAAAACCGAACATTTAGTCCTCTAGTTTGTTGCTTCCCCCATGCAGGGGGTGAGCTGGAAGCTAACTGTGAGCTCTGGCTCTGAGGTCTCAGCCTCAGGTTCAGGTCTGAGGTCTGAGGTGCCTGCATTTGTATGCCAACTTGGGCTGACTCTGGGGAAGTTACTTAACTTCTCCTTGTCCCATTTACACATACAATGTGTATAAAAATTGTATTTCTCTCTTAGGCTTGTTATGAGGAACAAAATAAGTGTATATATATATATATATATATATATATATATAATAACTATATATATATAAAGGCAGTGCCTGGCTATAATAGATGCTCAATAAGTAGTAATAGTAGTTATAATAATAGCTATTATTTTATTACTATAATCTTCAAATTTAAACAAGCAATTTATCTTTCATTTCACTGATCAGACTGAATTAAAATTTCTTTCAGTGTTATACGGATACAACCTAAGAATACCTTGAACATTTTCATTAGGTATAGACTGACTTATATATAAACACCAATATCAGTGTTATTGACCTTAGTTCATTTTAAACCTTGGTAATACCAGGTTAAAGAATAGAAAGTGTGGTTATCTCAGGTTTATTGAAAATCCCCATGAAGTGAGAGAGTGGCATGGATATATATACATTACCAGATGTAAAATAGATAGCTAGTGGGAAGCAGCCACACAGCACAGGGAGATCAGCTCAGTGCTTTGTGACCACCTAGAGGGGTGGGATAGGGAGAGTGGGAGGGAGACTCAAGATGGAGGGGATGTGGGGATATATGTATATGTATAGCTGATCCACTTTGTTATAAAGCAGAAACTAACACACCATTGTAAAGCAATTATGCTCCAATAAAGATGTTAAAAAGAAAAAAGAAATGATTGCGCCTGCTCAACTCACATATATATATATATTTTTTTTTCGGTACGCGGGCCTCTCACTGTTGTGGCCTCTCCCATTGCAGAGCACAGGTTCCGGACGCGCAGGCTCAGCGGCCATGGCTCACGGGCCCAGCCGCTCCGCCGTCTGTGGGATCTTCCCGGACCGGGGCACGAACCCACGTCCCCTGCATCGGCAGGCGGACTCTCAACCTACTGCGGCACCAGGGAAGCCCTCACATCATCCTGATATGAAGTGTAATTGTGTTTCCCAGTACCTGTATGTTAGTTATCTGGTGAACAGTAGAGTGAAGTTAAAAATAATGTCACAGGGCTTCCCTGGTGGCGCACTGGTTGAGAGTCCTCCTGCCGATGCAGGGGACACGGGTTCGTGCCCCGGTCCGGGAGGATCCCACATGCCGCGGAGCGGCTGGGCCCGTGAGCCATGGCCGCTGAGCCTGCGCGTCCGGAACCTGTGCTCCGCAACGGGAGAGGCCACAGCAGTGAGAAGCCCGCGTACCGCAAAAAAAAAAAAAATAATGTCACATTTTATCTTCTGCACCTCTAATGGTTGACTAGTGAGGCTGAGATTTGATGACACATGATGATGAATGATTTGAAATGATTAGAAAAGTTAAAAGGAAGAGGATAAAAGCATGCATGTGTGTGTACAGACTTATACCTTCACATTACTTGACAGTTGTGGATTCTGGAACAGGTCTGTGGTTTGGAACTCACCGCTAACATCAGGGGTTTAAGCTATGCTTTCAAATACAGTGCAGATAGAGAACATTTTATTAACACAGAATGCAATTGGATGGTGCTTCTAGAAGGTGAGACTGAAACAGAGCTTGAGGAAAAGAAACCTTGGAACAGGGAAAATGATGTGGCTGAACAGGATGCTCTGGTTGTTCTTTAAACACTGGAGATGGAGGAATAATTACTAACACGTTAAGCATCATTTTCACTGTGTGGACAGAGAGACAATGTGCAGAGGGTAATCAGTTGCCATGAGACTGACTCCTCACCTCTGCAGTGAGGCTGCCTCAAAGGGCCTGGTGTGAGTGACGCAAACCTCCTGGCACTGTTGTGATTAGAGAGAAATGCATTTCAGTAGGAAGCTGGGCATCCAAAATGACAAGATTAAAAAAAAAAAGAAAGAAACATGCAAATAAAGACTCTTACAGCTCAGACCAGCAGACTTCATCACACATTCTTTTAGAATGTAGTTCTCTGAACAAGATCTCTGTTAGCAATGAGCTGCCATCACTCCCTGTGCTCCCACTCTCCTGTCAAGCCACAGATGAATATTCATATCAGGTTATTTTAATCATGTTTTTTTCTTGATGTGACATAATTCTACATAATTTATTTTCTCTTCTTGGGGGTTAAAATAAAAAGCCTCTTTATTTTTTTTTTCCCCACCATCAAGTCCAAAACTTTTTCTTTTTCCTTTCTGGCCGTGAGACAGAATAGGACAGGATGACACAGAGAGGTGACCGCACTGGCATGTTACCATTGGAAATCAATGCCCGTGTCCTTGGCCTGTTCTGGGGAATGTAATGGTCTGGAACGCTAAGCACAACAAGACATGAGGTACCTGAGGGAATCTAGGGGGCCAGAATGTCAGGTTACAGAGGGTCTGTGTGTGTCTAACACGCCAGTGTGAGGGAGGCTTCCAGAACAGACGTATTCTGAGCCTGGCTTAAGGCAGTGTTTCCACCAGTAATCTGGAATCCAATGTAAATCCATCATTTTACCTTCTTTGTCAGGAAGAAGGGGTGGGAAAGGGAGGCTTCTGGAAAAGAAGAGCCAGAGATGAACAGAGAGAGAAACAGACACACTCAGCTACAGACAGACACACAGACAAACTGAGAGAGGCATAGACAGAGAGAAAACAAAATGATATCTAATGCATTTCCCGTTTGTTTTTCCTGAACCCACAGTAAAAGATAGGGATCTAATAGAGATTTCCAGTTTGTTCAACATTACATTTACTCTAAGTAAGTACTAGGAAATTCTTTATGGCAGACAAAATTCAAAACCAAAGAAAAGAGGGTGATATTTTCAAGAAATATGTCCATTTAGCTTTAATTAAGAACTAATACAGGGGCTTCCCTGGTGGCGCAGTGGTTGAGAATCTGCCTGCTAATGCAGGGGACACGGGTGCGAGCCCTGGTCTGGGAGGATCCCACATGCCGCGGAGCAACTAGGCCCGTGAGCCACAACTACTGAGCCTGCGCGTCCCGAGCCTGTGCTCCGCAACAAGAGAGGCCACGATAGTGAGAGGCCCGCGCACCGCTATGAAGAGTGGCCCCCGCTTGCCACAACTAGAGAAAGCCCTCGCACAGAAACGAAGACCCAACACTGCAAAAATAAATAAATTAATTAATAAACTCCTACCCCCAACATCTTCTAAAAAAAAAAAAAGTTTCCCTTTCTCCACATCCTCACTAACCTTTGTTAAAAAAAAAAAAAAAAAAAACTAATACAATTAAAAAGATAGTAATAAGCACCAGCACAGAAATCACTAGTCTGTGTCTGAATACTGCTTTTCTCTCATTCCAGAAACACAGTTCTCCATTTTCATTACACTCTGACAAGCTGTTTGTAAAAAAGAAACACTCCCCAGAACCTCAACCAAAAGCAATTTCAGGACATGGCACTTGTCTCGCTTAACTGTCATTATGAAGTGCATAAAAATCAAATGAAGCAAAGCAACGTTTGCTGGTCTTTTCTAAGCATGGATTAATTATTCCCAGATGAAGGCACTTGCCTCTCTTTTTATCAGTTGTTAGTTTCTGCCTTTCTTATTTGGGGGTGGGCGGTTAAGTTGGGTTCAGTCAGGGTTATAGTAATTTCTACCATTTGCCTGGGGGCATTACAACATCTGCACAGAATAGGACACTGAAGAAGCTATGGGGCTGGATAGAGCATCAGAGATGTTCCAGTCTGGACCAAAGAACTGTCTGTTCCATCTGGGTGTGAGGCACTATTTGGCAATTCTAGGACACCTAGAAGTGGCATTGATGTCCCAGCTCCTCTCAACCGCAAGTATTTCTTTATTTCTATACTTACCCAAAGTTTATTACATGTCCACCATTAACTAGACATAATCTTTGGATTCCACCGGGAATAACACTAACACTTATGTAAGAACAAACATTCAAATAAAACCTCTCTAAAATGTCCAACTTCTGAGCACTGCAATATTTGCATTTTATAGAAAACATTTTAAAATCATTTTAGTAAGTGGAATCCATTTTCTTCCATGAACTGTTAATACCGAATTCTTAATAGCTTCCCCAGGGTTTTGGGTCTTGCTATGAAGCCTTTAGTGATTTCATCATTATTAAGGCACAGTAAACAATCACAGTTTATGCTCATGAGCATAAAATCCTCCATCTATTACTTGCCCTGTTTTTTGTATTCTTAAAGATGGAAAACTTGGGGCCTCCCTGGTGGCGCAGTGGTTGAAAGTCCGCCTGCCGATGCAGGGGACGCGGGTTCGTGACCCGGTCCGGGAAGATCCCACGTGCCGCGGAGCGACCAGGCCCGTGAATCACGGCCGCTGAGCCTGCGCGTCCGGAGCCTGTGCCCCGCAACAGGAGAGGCTACAACAGTGAGAGGCCCACGTATCGCAAAATAAAATTTAAAAAAAAGATGGAAAACTTATTTTCCATGCAACCTCAATACAAGACAATGTTAAATTGGTTTATAAGCCTAGGGAATATTGGTATAAACATTCCTAAATTGTTGTGTTTTTTTTTTTTCTGCTGTATGCGGGCCTCTCACTGTTGTGGTCTCCCGTTGCGGAGCACAGGCTCCGGATGTGCAGGCTTAGCGGCCGTGGCCCATGGGCCCAGCCACTCCGCAGCATGTGGGATCTTCCCGGACCGGGGCACGAACCCGTGTCCCCTGCATCGGCAGGCAGACTCTCAACCACTGCGCCACCAGGGAAGCCCCACCTAAATTGTTTTAATGTATAATATCAGCATTTGAACTCTTATAGAGACAATTATGCTTTCAAATTTTTCAGGTTTTTAAATAAGACACTGTTCTTTTCCTTCGTTGGAGATAGTCTTCATTTTTGTTTCTGGTTCTTATTCTTTGTTGATAAAAAGACTATGTCAATTTGTCCCTCTTACAAGTAACACCTCTAAACCCATCTTCAAAATCTGTGAGTATATACAGAAAGTAAAATTATTATTTAACCTCTTAGATATGCATTTCTCATATATCAGTGAATCTCCCTCTGCTTATTTTTCACATAGTTATGTAAATGCTTAAAAACCAGTATCTTTTAAAAATTTGTAGAAGTGCAATGGAATATAAAGTTTAATACACTTTTAATTTTAAATTGCTATTATATCTTAAGCACTTTCTCACTTTATTTTCTGTTCTTCATAAACATGATTCTGCAGTATATTTTGCTGTATGATTGTGCCACAACTTATATAACTATATTGCTATTGTGGGGAACTTGGTTGTTTATAAGCCTTTAAAAATGAATAAAGATAAATAACATCTTTCCTCAATATTCTACTAAACTTCTGATTATTTTATTAGGATACATTTCTCAAAGCAATATTAGAGGTTTAAAGGGTATCATATTTAAGTGTAACTACCTGTTTACTGGAAACTATATTAAGCGTATAAGATAATATGGGAGGAAATACACATTCTGAAATTTTATTCATTTTTAGTCATGTCTCATATCTTCCTTAATATAGATATTTTGTATTTTTGTTTTTCTTAATTGGATGTTTTACCTCTTACAATCTTTGATAGGTTCATAGGAAATCTATTATTTTTGTATCTTCATTTCATATCTGGTAACTTGACTTCTCTTCTTGGAGCTTTTGTACTAAAGTACACAAAGGCTTGTTGTTATAACTTTATTGCAGAACTGTTATACGAAATTACATTTTTATTTTGCCCTGATCTAGAATTATTTTATTTCTAACTATATTTTAAAAACGTGTCTTGTTTCAATTCTCCTTGTTTCCAAGTATACACACACATCAACAACAAATGTATGTTCTTTTCAATAGATGCAAATAAGTAGCATTCTTGCCTTGCTCTTGATTTTAATGACTATACTCCTACCTAGCGCTTCTAGAGTTATACTTCGTAAATATGAAATAGGCTGGTGGTTTCTGACGCTTATTCTTTATCGGGTTAAAAGAACATCTTCCGGGCTTCCCTGGTGGTGCAGTGGTTGAGAATCTGCCTGCTAATGCAGGGGACACGGGTTCGAGCCCTGGTCTAGCAAGATCCCACATGCCATGGAGCAACTAGGCCCGTGAGCCACAACTGCTGAGCCTGCGCTTCTGGAGCCTGTGCCCCTCAACAAGAGAGGCCGCGACAGTGAGAGGCCCGCGCACTGTGATGAAGAGTGGCCACCGCGTGCCACAACTAGAGAAAGCCCTTGCACAGAAACGAAGACCCAGCCAAAAATATAAATTAATTAATTAACTAAAAAAAAAGAACATCTTCCTTTTTTTAGTACATGAACTTTTTTTATCATTAGGTATGTAAATTTTAAATTTACTCTTTTGGCATCTATCAAGATGATCATTATTTTTTCATTTCATGTGCTGTTATTTCCTAAAACTGGGAAAAGAATGAAAAAGAATAATGGAAAATAACTGATAGATTCTTTTATATTAAACCATATCTATATTCTTGAATTCACTTTTACTTGTCATACTGTTATGGTATATTTTTCATACATTGTTGAATCTATTTGATAATATTTATGTCTAGTATGTGTGTGCATAGACACACACATGCAAGCACATATACACACATATATGTGATGTAGGTGTGTTGGATTTTCATAGCTATTTTGTTCAGGCTTTGGTTTCTGAGTTTCATACTTTTGAAGCTAAGAAGTTTTATTTCTGGCTTCTGTTGTATTTACATACTATGGAAAAAGTGAAAAGTTTATAAGCATCTAATCTTTGTAAGTTTGTTAGAATTCAGCTGTAAAATTGTCTGTTTCTAGAGTTATTTGGGGAGATAATTCTTTGATAAAATACTAACTTCTCCCAAGGTTATTTGTTACTAATTCAGTTGTTATTTGTTGAGCCTAATCTATATGTCACCTATTGTACTGAGTGGAGAATCACAAAATAAGATATTCATGGTCCCTACTACCATAGCATGTGAACTGTAGTGAGAAAGCCAGACATCAAATAAGTAATCTCAAGAATAATTTCAGGTATTTTCCACTTGGGACTTTGTATATAATTTTAAAAAATATTCCCTGGATTATTTTTGGAAAAACTGTAGTCTCTTATTATAGGGTACAAGATAGATAGATAGATAGATACACATAATCTGGTGGGAGTTATGGACCTCTTTTGAGGATATGATGGTAGTACCATGTTTCCAGAAAAGTTCACTGTCATGCACACACATATAATTTACATAGAGCTGTAGGATTTAAAGAATTCAAGAACCTCATCTTCAAAATCTAGGTTGAGCAATATTCTTCTATGTCATTATTTTCTTTTTGTCTCTTTGATCCAAAAATGTCAAGACACTAAATTCACATATAATCATCCTTTCATTTCTAATAATTGCATCAATTCTTTAACTGTGATAGTATTCTGCATATAAAGGCTTAAACTTCTTAAATATTCATTATGGAATCTCCCTTTTTAAAATATAAACTTAATCTCTATATAGCATTTAATGATTTTTGTCTTTAATTATATTTTGTCTAATATTAATATTTAATTAACATTAAGAGCTCTGTTTTTCTTTTGGTTGATAAGACAAAAACACTGAATATCTTTAATTTTTTTGTCTTTTTAAAAAGATGTATCTCTTCATTGAATTATTTTTATCAACTCAATCTGTGAAACTTTCCGATAATAATACTTGATTCATAAAGTTGTCATGAGGATTAAGTGGCATAAAACATTGAAAGGATGTAGAATAACATAGCATCGTGCCAGGCAGATACTAAGAAGTAATAAATATTCAGAATCATGATCATGATCATTATTACTAGTTATTTAATAAAGGGGTTGAAGTAACTTATAGCAATTCTCATAATGGATCCATGGTTTTACTTTTGTCATTTTGTTTTGAGTACTGTTCTGATTCTTTCCAGATTTTCTGTATTTTCCTATACCATACTTTCTTGCATAGTACATAGCTTGCTTTTCTATTTTTTGGTTGATATACAGGTACATATTTTGTTTTAAATTCTACTTAGTGGTTATCTTTAAGCTTTCCAAAGTCATCTTTTAAAATGTAAAATATTACAAACACGTAGAAAACTACAGAAAGTAAGATAACTCACAACAGACACCAATGTTGCAGTCAGATTTAACAGATGTTAACATTTTGCTCTACTTACTTATTTCAGATCTTTCTCCCTTTTAAAGAAATAAACCATTATGGATGGAGCCAAAGCCCTGTTCCACAATCCCCAGAGAGAACCACAATCGGTGAAGTAGGTGAGTTTCTGTTCCATGCATGTTTTATACTTTCATTACAGGACTCTGCATTCCTCTAATTGTAAAATTAATAATTAAATAAAGTTCTTGAGTTACCCTGATGTAAAATTAGGAATTTAGCATTTTTGCACTATACTACTCAATTTCTTGTCTTGCCTTAACTCCAAGTTTTAGATATAGAATACTATGCTTTATTAAATTATGATTTTTATACAACATACTTTTAATTCAACAACTACTTTAGATATTTGACTCCAGTTTTGTAATAATTTACTATAACTTGTAGTTCTGTTTTTAAGTGGTTTTAATGTTCCCTACTAATCTTTTTGCATGTGATTTCCCTGTGATGGACTTTTCAGTTCTGTTTCATCTCTTGATAAGCTTGCTTTATATTTTAAAGTAATTTAAAGATGAGATCTAGATATTACATTTTATAAGTCATTGAATATTTGAGAATAACTTTTAAAACCTCTTCACACACACACACACACACACAAAACACCTGTGAGGGAATAAACATATCCCAAAATGTTTTTCCCCACTAGGTACCTTGTAGACACTGTTCCATTGTCCATTGGCCTGTGGTTGCTGTGGAGTAGCTATCAGATGTCAGCACCCCTACTATGGAAAGAACAAAGACTTTTCTAAAGTCGACTCCATGATCTATGATGAATGGTTATTAGAGGTCTGCTCTCCTCCCCAAGTTTCTATTATTTCCTAGGCTGTGTGTTTTTTTTCTCTAATCTCTTTGTATTTCTATTTAGTCAACCTCAGATAGAGAGCAAATTGATTCAGATTTAGTGTTATTTACAGATACGGTGTGTAGATTGTCTCTGTCCTTACTCTCTGTTCACTTTGGTGCTGGTCAAATATTTTTAGATTCACTGATAGAAAGTTAACATGCACCACTCTTAGTCTAATTCCTAATGTCTTCAATCTTTTGTTCCATGTAGCTCTACTGGATTGAAACAGGATTATGTTTTATCTCAAGTGCCTGATTATCTGACACAAAGAACAGATGAAGTACACGGCAAAACACGAGTCCCCAGTGTCAGCTAATTTTTTTTTTTTTTTTTGCCTCTGCACTATCCCCCAACCTAGCCCTTTTCTTGTTGCAACTACACATCCCCAAATACAATGAATTAGCTTGTCTTCCAGTGCATCTCAACTATTTTCTGGAAGATAGTCTCAAACTGGACGCAGAAAGATGGACAAATATAACGGCAGGAGAAAAGAAGAGCATTTGCCTGCCTGAAACAGCACCTGTTTAGTTATGGGATCCCAGTTGTCTGATACAGACTATCTTATTTCTGATCCAGGAGACAGATAACAAGAATGGGAAGATGTTTTTCCTATTCAGATTCAGGTGGGCAACTGTCTTCTGTTTCTGGCTCATCACGGATGCAGTCTTTGAACCCAGTTCTCTCTGTCTTACAGTTTTAGAAGAAGTTTTAGAAGAGGAGAGTGATAGCTTGGCTTTTTGACAACAGCCTGATGTTTCAGGTAGCATTAGTCTCAGCTTAGAGTCTAAGAGATGTAAACAGAGTAGAAGCTTATTTCCATGTCAGGTAGGAGTCTGGAGGTACATTAGGCTGGTAGGGTAGTTTTGATCTCCAGCTTCCCCAGTCCAGGTTCCTATCTTATTGCTTTGTGGTGAATGGCCTGGATTCCCAAGGTCACGTCATAGTCCAACATGGCCACTGTCACCCCATTCACTCATATTCTAGTCAACAGGAAGGAGGAAGGGACTAAGAAGAAAGGACAAAGGGACATGCACAAGCTGTCTTTTAAGGGATGTTCCAAGAAGCTGTTAGGACTTTGCTGCTTACCTTTTACTGACAAGAACTTAGCAACACGGTCAGAAGAGAGAGTGCTGCTGGGAAATACAGTCTTGTTGTGAATAATCATGCCCCCACCTAAAAGTAAAGGGTGCTAATACTAAAGAAAGGGAGAAGAAAGATTGAGGATGGCTAGCAGACAGTGGCTTGTCACGTTTTAGGGCATACTGTCATTACCAGACCCCATTTTAAACCAAAAGAGAAATTATTTTAATCCTTTAATATGTCAACCAATTTTGTTTTATCTTTTAACAACCCAATGATAGGATACATTCATACAACTCCACAGTTAGGTATTTTAACTAGGAAAGTTTCTAATATCACATGTTTGGTGGCACTAAGATCCTGATTTACCCATGAGAAAAACACTTGTGTATCCTTAAGAGAAACATTTATTTTTCTTTCCTTCTGAGAGTGTTTTCATTGTGTCTGAAACAATTCTTCACACCAGTAATATATGCATGCCCCATGCTTGTCAGTATTTCAAGTGACCAGTCAGACACAGCTGTAAGAAGCTGTAAGTGGAAGAAGAGATTACAGGTGAGAGGTAATCATGGGATGTTGGAAATGGCCCCTTGCTCCTAATCTTTTCTCATCTCTGTACCCATAATTCCACCTGATAGTCCCCATCAAGTTTAACTCATGCAACTTTATATATCAAACTGTCTTCCTGAGAAAGACGTTTTAATGACTATAAACTTTCCTTTGTTCACATGGCCATTTATCATTTAATTAATCCCTTTATTATCTCTCTAGCAGATACCCTCAACTTCATTAAAATAAAATCTCCATTCTTAGTACTTCAAGAATGATTATTTCCATAGCTGGTCTCCACTATCTAACCATTAAATGTGTCCCACCTAATATTATCATCATCTATTTTACACCCAAGCCACAGACCATTGCTGGAATAAGCCTAGATCACTAGAAATCAATGTTTTTTTCATGTCAGTCTGTCTTTGTAGTTACTGGACTGTGCTATGTATTCATCTCACTGATTCTACAGCTCACACCATACAGTGACCGTGTAAACTTTCTTCAATTTATTATGTATCCTTGTTATCATCCTTTAGTATTTATCCTTAGTCATTGGCAATTCATCCTCCATCAACTATGGAATTAGCTCCATACTTGTTTTCTGACTAAATATTCCCTGCCCAGCTGTCCAATGCTCTCATATTCTTCAACCAAACCCACCTTCTGAAAACAAAGTAGGAGAAACAATATTGTGAGAGGGGCATTGTTATGGACTGAATGTATATATAGATATAGATATATCTCCTCTTGGTTCTATTTCTCTGGAGAACCCTAACACACCTTATAGGAAGAGAATATCAGAGCGTTCTCTCTCTTTCTCTCTCTGTGTGTATATGCACCAAGGAAAGGCCATGTGACAACACAGTGAGAAGGCATCCATCCACAAGCCAGGAAGAGAGCTCTCACCAGGAACCAAATTGGCTGCCACTTTAACCTGGACTTCTAGTCTCCAAAACTGTGAGAAGATAAATTTCTGTTGTTTAAGCCACCCAGTCTATAATATTTTGTTATGGTCACCTGAGCAGACTAATACAGGTATACAGAGGTCCTAAGGAGGGAGTCTCTAAACCAGACCATGACTAGAGGAAGATGGAAGGGAAGGCCTGAAGATCTCAGCCTGATGGAGAGTGGTACCATATGGCATGCATACTAAGACAGCTCAGGTGCTTCCCATTTATTCTTTGCCACCATCTAGGTCAACCTGGGCACCAGGTGGTCCTTAGTCATGTCTTCTTGGACTCACGTGACTAAGAGAATGCACCAAGCAGGGATCTGAGATGGCTGTTTTCACTTCCCAGAAAGTGTTTGTCCCCCTTGCCTTGATAGGGTGAGGTTCTGTTATTATTCACAAGCTATCTTTTAAATTTTGATTTAGTGATGGAGGAGTTGAATCGAGAATAGGAGGACCTGGTGTCAGACTCTAGTTGAACGAGACTGAAAGCCGAAACTTTAATAAGAAGGTGGGAATAATGTGAGTCATGTCATTATGGAACAAGCACTTAGTTCAGGTGTAAAGTATTTGATGCACTTATGAATACAAAAGTGCACAGAAAAAAAAAATGGAAGGAAATCTTCTAACACTTTAAGAAGGGTAACCTACAGATGGTCAGTTGAAGAGTTTGTTTTCTAGCTTCTCTGTTCTAGAGTGTTTTTTTATCATTTCATAATTGGATCAAAAGCAAAATGGAAACAGGACATGCTGTTCATACATTAAATTTTAATATTTTAGACTAATATCTCTAAATCCTGACTTTTCTCATTACTTGTGTTTACCTTCTTGGCTGCATCTGTGCAGTTTTGTTACATTGTAAAGCTCATGTCACAAATCATGCTTCACTCTGATCATCAGTGAGGCAAACACGTTTGAGTAACCTTTTACATTATTTCCATTTAGTAACACACATTATTTCCATTTAATAATACACATTATTTCATTCTCTTTCCTGCTTCCACCACATTACTGAGGAAATCTGTTCGAGTGAAAGCACTGCTTTTCTAGGAACTCACCTTGTTTTGAATCAAGGATGATTTGCATTCTTAACCCGGCAGGAGTTTGGGGGAATTTCTGTGTATCAACATCTTAAAAAGATCTCCATCTCCACAGGAGATGTAGAATGTGGAAGACTTAGCATTTGTTATTAGAGAAAGGATTGCTATTTCTATTCCTGATATAAGTAGTCGACTGCGTGCTAAAGTGGAGGCTGCCATTCAACTGACTTTAGTTATTGTTATTGTTGGAGCTGTCTTGGCAGTAACCTGGTTACCTTTTCAAAGATGAAATCTATGAATATCCAACTGGCATGCAGACTTCACAGAGAAGCCCAGCAATCTATTCCTGCTCTAACCTCAGCAGCATGAGTTCCCAACCCCGGGAAGCTGGGTGTAGAACAAGCTCATGTACTTTAGGCTCCTTTAAGTAGTAAGCAGTTTAGCCTGTTCCAAATGGTGAGCAGTGTATGGACAGTGTAGGGCCACCCTAATTGTCCCCGCTCCCTCAAAAAACAAAACACAAAACTGGCAACTACTGATAATGTAAGCTCTGCTGTCAAAAACACAACTGCAAACAATAGATTGAAGGCACAACCGTGCAGAGAAGTATCTCAAGAGGGATAATTAAAACACACATGCATACCCAGAGGAAAACAGATGACTTCCGTGTCACCCCTCCCAACCCCCATCCCAATCCTCTTGTATTCTCAATAAGTAATAAGACAGGGGAAAGGGGTTGTATGCTAGAGTGACTCTAAAATTGGCAATTAATAAGGATGCTGCTTTGACTAAGATTTCCTTCTTGCTAAATGTTTAAATATACCTTTTCGTTTGCCTCCACCCACATTCTGTCTGCTTCAGGGAAGAGTTCTTGTACCTTTTGACTTCTCTGACTCCAGACGTGCACAGGGGACCTTTTCCTAAATGAAAAGATTTGTCTCTGCATGTACTTGTCTTCTTAGGTATAGAAAGACAGAGCTGTAACTATGTGAGTCAGAGTGAGCTTTCTTTACAGATATGCCCTGGGCATCTGTTGCGTTTCTTTTTAATCCTTCATGTTTGAGGTGTGCCTGTATGTGTGTGTGGAGGGGAGGGGTGGGGGGGAAGAGGGAGAGAAATTGAAAACCATAATCTACCCCCCCCATATCTTGCTCTTGTTACAATTTATTAGGATGTGGTTCTAAACGAAGGGTCTCAGCACTTTTTCTACAAAGAGAAGCCTGAACCTGGATCAAGAAAGAATAAAAACCAAAAAGGACAGGATTTTTTCCCTTTCATTTATATTATATCCAGTGCATGAGATTCTCATCGCTCACAATAGGAACGTGGTCATCCAGGTGCCTATATTCTCTTCTGTGAGTAAAAGCTGAATGGGGATGCAGATAAAGTGACAATGGGGAAGGGGCGGAAAACTGGAGGAAAGCTACGTATTCCCATTGGGAGGTAGCGGATTTTTAGGTTTCTGACATGTCATGCTGTTCATTAGCCAAATCATTCTAGAGAATTCTGAAGACTGCATCAATCTAAATTTAAGCTTTTTTATAAACTGATTTATTCATTCAATAAATATTTATTGGACGCATACAATGTGCCAAGCATTCTGGAGGATGCAAAACGAATAACATAGTCTTTTCTCTCAAAGAGTTTACGATTGCATAGAGGAGGATGATATACATATATATATATATATATATGCAAATAACTGTATTATTTTATTCAGGACTCATTTAGTTGCAAATGACAGAATCCAAAAACAAAGTCACTTAAATGGAAAAGGAATGTATTGGTTCAGGTAACTACAAAGTTTTTGAGTAGATCTTTAGGCACAGCTGAATTCAGGGGTTCATTTGATATAAGTTTCTCTGAATTCTCACTCTCCTCCCCTCCCCAGTGCTTCAATTTCTTTAGATTTGGACTCTTTGGACAAATCACTGTGGACAGAAGTGTCATGATTGCTTAGTACTGGTCATATAACCTTTGCACCTACAACTACGCCTGGACCTTGGCAAGTGCTTATTAAACATTTGCTAAATAAATAGAATGTTTTCAGTAGCTTGGTGAGATTTAATGGGGTGAACCACAGATTGTAAGAGATTGATGAATGACACGGTGAGGAGATAAGAAGACAGTGAGTATAACTAATTTCTTGAGAATTTCTTCCAGGAGAGGAAGGAGGAGAGGACTATTCTTTGGATGGAATCTGTTTTTGTTCATAAGGGGAAAACATAACTCCCAGGCTTATGAGAATAATGAAAACTAATATAGTAACGTTCTTGAGGAAGTGCGTGTGTGTGTGTATTGGAGGTGGGGTAGAGTGACAACAAGAGCACAGGTGGAATTTTACTTTGGAAATAATTTTCCTCCAAAGCAGGAGAAAAAGACAGAAGACAGGTGAGGAAAAAGATTTTAAAAGAAAGTGGAAAGCAGCTGAATCGTTCAGAATCCAATGGCTTTTGTGTACTCAGTCCACCAATATAAGAGAATGAAATATGAAGTAGAAAAAACTGCCCAGACACTGTAATTGAAAGGATAGGAATGCTATAAGAATGGATTCCAATGATTTTTAGAGTTAGATAACATGAACTGCTATCACACACACATACATATACATAGTGTATAAAATGGGATCAGTGATCAGATTCCAATAAAAGGTTTGTTTTCAGCTTTTTCTCTCCAAATATATCCGTGTGGCTCTTTCTTAATATGATTCTCAGTTTTTTAAATCGGGAAAATTACTATCGTAATACAAATTCCCTGAAGTCAAGATGAAGGCATGTACTTGCATTTGACCAGGGATAAGAAGGAAGTCAGGACACTTACATTGTTTATTGGCTCCAAAAATCAGCTTATTGGATGATTATACGTTTGCAAGAGCATCTGCGTTTCTCAGCATTCCAAATTATACTAAGAAAGTGAGTATTCTCCAATCTACATGTTCTTTTCCTTTTTCTTTTTTAACATTTGTTTATTTATTTATTTATTTTATCTTTGGCTGTGCTGGGTCTTCTTTGCTCCACACAGGCTTTCTCTAGTTGCGGCGAGCGGGGGCTACTCTTCGTTGCGGTGCGTGGGCTTCTCATTGCAGTGGTTTCTTTTGTTGCAGAGCACAGGCTCTAGGCGCATGGACTTCAGTAGTTGTGGCTCGCGGGATCTAGAGCACAGGCTCAGTAGCTGTGGCACATGGGCTTAGTTGCTTCACGGCATGTGGGATCTTCCCAGACCAGGGCTAGAACCCGTGTCTCCTGCACTGGCAGGTGGATTCTTAACCACTGCGCCACCAGGGAAGTCCCTCCAATCTCCATTTTCCGATATTCTTGGGGAAATGATGAGAGTTGATATCTTTAAAATTTTGTATAGAATGGAATTATTTCATATCCCATTAGAATTCCAACATTATAATTACGAGTCTGCTAAACACACACACAAGTATCTGAAAAGACATGATAATATTTTCATTTGCAATAAAAAAAGTGATTTTTGAAATCAAATTAATACACCTAAAAATAAAATGAAATAAAATTCTATTGTATGTAAGTCACCTAGTATATATCTAGTTTGTGGTGTTTTGTTATAGCAGTCCGAACCATGACAGAACTTTCAGAAAACCCAATGACAAAACAAACAAACAAATCCTTATCCTCTCTGCAGTCCTCAGTCAGAACAGAGAAGGATAAAGTATAGGATGTAAGAGATATAAAAATTGGAAAACATGGGAATATAAGGCTATGAAGAACTGAAGTGCCTGACGACAGTGTCCTTACTGCGGAAAGAGACAAATGAAAACAGAGGCAAGCTCATGAACTGTGACAGTGGGAAAATGGTCAAGGGAGTAGAGGTTATGGGGATATTCAGAGCAGATCAAATAGGAGTGAGAAAGTAGGAGACGTTAAAGTGATTGTGAGCCTTGAGGGGAAAGCAGTTTTGATGCTGTGTTGCTAGGCAACTCAAGTGGAGAAGGAATGGAGGTAACGGGAGTTGAGGAGACTGAGGCATAAGAGGTCAAGGTTGTGGATGAGTCTGGAACTTGCAACTGTAAAGTATAACATCATACAGATGGACCCAACCCCAGGGGTGAGCAGTGAAAGGACTTAGAATGAGGTGAAAGAAGGGGGACTTAGAATGAGGTGAAAGAGGGCGAATCATCCCTGGGGGGTGAGCCATCTCTGGGGCTGTGTATTTTGTCCATTACCATTTCTAAACAGTGCTAACAGGACCATCTGGGTCAGTCCTGGCCAGAGACAGGTCATCAGGTTCTTAGCCAGACAGGAGATGTGGAAAGGGTTATCAGACCTTGCCTGGTGCACGGGGAGGCTGTGGTTGAGTGGGTAGCTGTATAGGTATATTGTTTTGTGTTTTGAGCCTTAAATCCCTTTAAAATAACTGACAGCAGAGATACCTTCTACCCACAATCCTAGAGCCAGCCCTTGCCAGGTACCCCAAAACTGGGGAGAATTTCTCATCATGACATCCTAAGAAAAGTCTACCCCTGGTTTACACGCATAATAACCTACATGATGACGTCTTTCCTTACCCCCACCACTTTCTAAACATTTACATTCTTAACTTGTGTCCTACGTTTTATTAATTTATCCATTCACTCACTCATGTAGCTATTGTATTTCTTTTTTTTTTTTTTAACATCTTTATTGGAGTATAATTGCTTCACAATGGTGTGTTAGTTTCTGCTTTATAACAAAGTGAATCAGCTACACATATACATACGTTCCCGTATCTCTTCCCTCTTGCGTCTCCCTCCCTCCCACTCTCCCTATCCCACCCCTCCAGGTGGTCACAAAGCACCGAGCCGATATCCCTGTGCCATGTGGCTGCTTCTCATTAGCTATCTACCTTATGTTTGTTAGTGTGTATATGTCCATGACTCTCTCGCCCTGTCACAGCTCACCCTTCCCCCTCCCCATATCCTCAAGTCCGTTCTCCAGTAGGTCTGTGTCTTTATTCCTGTCTCACCCCTAGGTTCTTCATGACATTTTTTTTTCTTCTTAAATTCCATATATATGTGTTAGCATACGGTATTTGTCTTTTTCTTTCTGACTTACTTCACTCTGTATGACAGACTCTAGGTCTATCCACCTCATTACAAATAGCTCAATTTCGTTTCTTTTTATGGCTGAGTAATATTCCATTGTATATATGTGCCACATCTTCTTTATCCATTCATCTAATGATGGGCACTTAGGTTGTTTCCATCTCTGGGCTATTGTAAATAGAGCTGCAATGAACATTTTGGTACATGACTCTTTTTGAATTTTGGTTTTCTCAGGGTATATGCCCAGTAGTGGGATTGCTGGGTCATATGGTAGTTCTATTTGTAGTTTTTTAAGGAACCTCCATACTGTTCTCCATAGTGGCTGAACCAATTCACATTCCCACCAGCAGTGCAAGAGTGTTCCCTTTTCTCCACACCCTCTCCAACATTTATTGTTTCTAGATTTTTTGATGATGGTCATTCTGACTGGTGTGAGATGATATCTCATTGTAGTTTTGATTTTCATTTCTCTAATGATTAATGATGTTGAGCATTCTTTCATGTGTTTGTTGGCAGTCTGTATATCTTCTTTGGAGAAATGTCTGTTTAGGTCTTCTGCCCATTTTTGGATTGGGTTGTTTGTTTTTTTGTTATTGAGCTGCATGAGCTGCTTGTAAATTTTGGAGATTAATTCTTTGTCAGTTGCTTCATTTGCAAATATTTTCTCCCATTCTGAGGGTTGTCTTTTGGTCTTGTTTATGGTTTCCTTTGCTGTGCAAAAGCTTTGAAGTTTCATTAGGTCCCATTTGTTTATTTTTGTTTTTATTTCCATTACTCTAGGAGGTGGGTCAGAAAGGATCTTGCTGTGATTTATGTCATAGAGTGTTCTGCCTATGTTTTCCTCTAAGAGTTTGACAGTTTCTGGCCTTACATTTAGGTCTTTAATCCATTTTGAGCTTATTTTTGTGTATGGTGTTAGGGAGTGATCTAATCTCATACTTTTACATGTACCTGTCCAGTTTTCCCAGCACCATTTACTGAAGAGGCTGTCCTTTCTCCACTGTACATTCCTGCCACCTTTATCAAAGATAAGGTGTCCATATGTGCGTGGGTTTATCTCTGGGCTTTCTATCCTGTTCCATGGATCTATCTTTCTGTTTTTGTGCCAGTACCATACTGTCTTGATTACTGTAGCTTTGTAGTATAGTCTTAAGTCAGGGAGCCTCATTCCTCCAGCTCCGTTTTTCGTTATCAAGATTGCTTTGGCTATTCGGGGTCTTTTGTGTTTCCATACAAATTGTGAAATTTTTTGTTCTAGTTCTGTGAAAAATGCCAGTGGTAGTTTGATAGGGATTGCATTGAATCTGTAGATTGCTTTGGGTAGTAGAGTCATTTTCACAATGTTGATTCTTCCAATCCAAGAACATGGTATATCTCTCCATCTATTTGTATCATCTTTAATTTCTTTCATCAGTGTCTTATTCTAACCCCTCCCTTTAGAATGAAAGCTTCATGAAGGTATGGATCTTTGTTATATTTTATGTTCCAGTTTCCTTCCCTGATCTGTGCCTTTCTAGTGGAAGTTGAATACACACACACACACACACACACACACACCCCATGTATATACATATATATATATATATTTTTTCCAATTACCTGTGCAAAGTTTTTTGATAACAGTTTATTGCAAAAGGATCAAAAAAATAAAGTTGGCACAATACTATTATAAATAGATTAAATATTTCTTCTCTTGCCAAGGTATTCCTAAATAAATTTGCTTTAGCGGTATTTAAAGGATATAACAATGTAAAAGAGTAAGGAATTGAATTGCGTGGTCTATCCCTTTGTCTTCCCACACCTGTAATTACCTCTGTTTTAGTACATCTTACTCTTCTGCCTAAAGAAGGCATAGGTCGTTCTCTCTTTCGTTCGCCGTCTTTTCTCACCACCGTACCCCACATACACACACTCATTTACCACATGTTCATCCTTAAACCTATTTGTCAGATCTGTGATTTCCATGTAAGTACTCCAATGCACCCTCTCTTAGGCATACTTCCCCTGATTTGCATCACTAATGAGAATAATGAAATTTCTAGATTCTGTACTGCTCTTGCTGTATCTTTATAATCATTGTTGCATTATTAAAATAATGAAAGCAAAATGTTCTGCTGCTTGGAATGCAGTGCTAATGAGGTCAAGGTAGTTGGTTCAATCTCTGGCCAGGCTAGTTAGTATTTCACACAGGAAAAAAAATGGTTTCATAGGTATGGACTGCACCCTTAACCTTAACTAGCCACCTTACAAAGACGTATCATTGCTTACAGGCAGACTATGGTGAGAGAAAGAGGATGAATTTAGGCAAATCCACAGTGTAGGTAAGACTAGGGCCACTCTCATAACCAGCCCAGTTATCTTGGACCCCAAATTAAGGAGTCAAGCAAGTAGAATTGACTTTAACAAATGGCAATTGCATATATTTCAAGAGTATAAGAACAAATCATATAGAAATAGTTAAAGGTGAGGATAAATATTAAACAATGGGCACCATTTGGGGATGGCAATGCAAGGAATTGTGCTAAACTCTTTAAAAATATTAGTTTGTTTTAGGGTCCCTTCATACAGCTGCACAGGTTGTGTACTGAACAACTTTAAAGGGAGCCTTTCACTTCTACTATGATGTGAATGGGCCACACAGGGGCATTAGCTCTTTAATCTTTACATCAGCTCCAGAACATAAGCACTAATACCCACCACTGTCACCTTACACATGAGGAGAAGGAAACTATTAGAGAAAAAATAATTTGCTCAAGTCACACAGATAACAAATGTTGGAGACAGGATTCAAAGCTATTCCACTTAAGTTAAAGAAATCTTCAGAATGGGGAAAATAAAATATCTACTTAATTTGGGCAGGGCAATATACTGAAACCTAGGAGAAACCCTCTGAAACCAGAAAGGGAAGTAACTTTATTACTTTCAGAAAAGTCCACAGAGAAAATGAAGAATAGTCCAGAGTCACATGGGATGACCTAAAGACTTCAGAACTAAATACAGGCTGAAAAAGCAATGGATCTCACCAGTAATCCTAATTCATATTTTTATCATAGCATGTCCTTGTTTAGGGCACACTTTAGCAAGGAAAAGGTATAAAGACTCACCTGTGGGTAGTTTTCCAGACCTGGGAAATATAGAAAACTACCCTTTACTCAGGATAGAGAAGATAGACTGGATGTTCTAGTGTTTTTCATAGTATTTCTCCATTGGTGGAGGGGGATGCTTGTAAAATGCAGATTATCAGGTCCTACCTTAAGCTATTCAACCTCCGGGTACCCAGAAGATACTTAAGCACATCAAAATTTGGGAAACACTGACCTAGAAGATGGGTGAGGTGATAAAATGTACTCAATTCCTAAAGCCCACAGATGGGCAGAGGATTTGGGAACAGATGAAAAGAGAAACCCCAAAAGGGCAATCAGGGACATCAGATTCAACCATAAACACCAAGTCCCCTTCTTGGACCTTCTCCTTTGAGATGGATACACAGTTGGATCACTATTAGGTGTTTCATCCCAGGATACAACCCATGTTAGGAGCAAAGCTGCAACGCCTGATACAGTGGAAGACTAGGGGCTGGGAGTCAGAATAACCCAGATTCAAATCCCTGCTCAGCCTCTCACCAGCTGGGTAACGTCTGGGCAAACAGCATATTTTTTCTAGCCTCAGTTTCCTTACTTATACTATTAGGATAAAAATACTCTCGGGCTTCCCTGGTGGCGCAGTGGTTCAGAGTCCGCCCGCCGATGCAGGGGACACGGGTTCGTGCCCCGGTCTGGGAAGGTCCCACATGCCGTGGAGCGGCTGGGCCCGTGAGCCATGGCCGCTGAGCCTGCGCGTCCGGAGCGTGTGCTCCGCAACGGGAGAGGCCACAACAGTGAGAGGCCCGCGTACCGCCAAAAAAACACAAACAAACAAACAAACAAACAAAATACTCTCTTGCAGTATTATGAGGATAAAATGAGATGATTTATGTAAAGTGCCTGGTGTAATGTAAGTTCACATGGATGATAAGTGTTGTTGGAAGACCACTGGATATAGAAGGAAAAGTCACAGGCTGTTTTCAGATTGGGCAAAGGAATCAGTCAAAATGGGCTCTTCCTTGTTAAATACAGTGTTAAATTACTCAACTTCAAGTCTTAAATTTGGCTTTCACTTTGTCTTCATTGTACTATTTCAAGTGGAGTTACTGTACACAAAAAGAAATATTTAAGAAATGCAATGACAGGAAGGAAAAGATCAAAGCAGCCTTTGATACCAATGGACCACTTGGGTCTTTCCATGTGGGGTTGGGGATGGAGAGCAGTGAGAAGAGCGTTTAACGAGAAGCTAGAGGCATCTCTAAGGAGAGGAGGACAAGGCAGCTGAACCGTCTTGAGTTTGCTTCATTTTCAGGACTACTGTTAAAGGAGAATCAGCAAGTGCTCACATAAGGATGGTACTGTGGAAACGTTGCTGATAGAGTCAATGACTTTGATTCCAAGAGACATTTTCTTCCTAATTTTTAGGACAGGGAAGAAAGCATTCGGCAGAAGCTTCAGGAAAGGTATAATCTTTTAGTTAGCTTAGAGGGAAAAATAAACAGCAGCAAGTCAAAAGGACCGCTGGTTAGACTTGGCAAAAATTGCCACTTAGAGGAGCATGGTTGAGAGAGGCTGCTTGCATGCAGGAGTGTACATTGCTGCTAACTCAGGATGTCTGGGAAATGGCGGTGCGCTGGTTAGTTGGACATTATGCTTTCCCAACTGTTTCCATCATTATGCAGCACATAGGGATTGCCAATTTTCAGATAAATGGAATGCGTGTGGAATCTGAAAGTATTCAGAGATTGTCTGGTCTATGGCCAATGGCTTCCATTTTATAGATGAGGACATTTAGGCCCAGTTAGGAATAATATGTGTGAAGTCACAGCTAATTAGTAATGTAGCCAAGATCAGAACCCGGATCTCCTCATTTTTCTCCTCAGGTCAATGTTTACTTCCACTGCCCCAGTGGTTATAGAACTCTTTTTTTTTTTTTTTGCGGTACGCGGGCCTCTCACTGTTGTGGCCTCTCCTGTTGCAGAACACAGGCTCCGGACGTGCAGGCTCAGCGGCCATGGCTCACGGGCCCAGCCGCTCCGTGGCATGTGGGATCTTCCCGGACCGGAGCATGAACCCGTGTCCCCTGCATCGGCAGGCGGACTCCCAACCACTGCGCCACCAGGGAAGCCCTGTAGAACTCTTAACATTCTTGAATAATTTTTGGTGATTGAGAATTTTAAGTGCCTTGGAGGTTGCCATCACTGGTTACCTGTTTGCCCTGGGCCAGGCTAAAGGACAGAAGTTAGGCACGTAGCAGATTGGGGTGAATCTCTTTCCACTCAATACAGTAGCCCCACACTTCCTATTTTAAAGAAACTATTGATAGTCACTTGTTCATTTATCATTTGCTTCTCTCTCATAAACTGTTTTATAAACCATGCAAATGAAAATGATTAGGCTTTGTGGGTGTTGCAGAAGCCGTGGTTTTCGATGGAAACTTAGAAATGAAATAGGCATGTAGAAAACATTTTAAAATAGGATGATTAAAAGAAGGCTCCTTAAGTATATTAGAAGCAACAGCCCACAGGCTTAAATTTTGCTTTTGCAAGGCTATCGCAGTGCAGGTTGACCTGACACTCAGTTGAAATACTGGAAGGCACAAGTGGAAAACATGCTAGAGGTAATTTTAAGGAAAATCCCACCTCTACAACTCACAAAACCTGTAATCAATCCACCGTGAGAACAAGACCGCTGTGGAAATATCATTTGGGAGCATTACTTGCATTTGAAGATATGAAGTGGAAAGTTTTTTTAATGTTTATTCACATGCTTATGTTTAATCTCACTAATACATTTATATTAGTCTCTAAAACAGAGATAGAATTAAGGGTTGGGAGTCTAAGGTAGATTTCTAGAACAGGCTTCTCAGGCTTCAATGTGCATGGGCATCAACTCGGGAATGAGCATATGCAGATTCGGATTCAGTAGGTCTGGGGTGGGAACTGCTATTCACATTTCTAAACTTCTCCCAGGAGATGCTAACTGCTGGTCCATGGACCACATTTGGACCAGGAAGGGTTGAGACGAGTGAGAAGCAAAGGGAGGAGCAAGAGAGATCTACTACTCAGGGAAATTAAGTCTCTATGGTTGATCTCTGTCTCACTAGAAACACAAATAATAATTATTATAGATCAGAGTGAAGAGACTTTGGTTAAGGACTTGTAACTCAGAGCCCGTATGTTTTGGTGCTAAAAAGAAGTGCAGGGCTTCCCTGGTGGCGCAGTGGTTGAGAGTCCGCCTGCCGATGCAGGGGACACGGGTTCATGCCCCGGTCCGGGAGAATCCCACATGCCGCCGAGCGCCTGGGCCCGTGAGCCATGGTCGCTGAGCCTGCGCGTCCGGAGCCTGTGCTCCGCAACGGGAGAGGCCACGACAGTGAGAGGCCCGCGTACCGCAAAAAAAAACAAAAGAAAGAAGTGCGTGTGTGTGTGTTTGTGTGTGTGTCTGTGTCCCTAGTCCTCACACCTATCCTCCACATTGGAGTCAAAGCAATCTTTATAAAACTCTAAATTACCATGTTACTCCATTAAGAAAAAAAAAAAACCTTTCAGTAGCCCTCGTTATTGTACAATGTGCAAACTCTTAAAATAGTTGACATTATTCCCCTGGATCCGGTTACTGTCTCATGTCTACCACTCTCTAAACACACCAAACATCTGTTAGTCCTTCAAATAACATATTTTCTCTCCCCCGTAGGTCTTCATAATACTTTTCCTTCTTCCTGAAACACTCTTTCTCTTCCCCTATCATTTTACTATTTCTTTTCCTCACTTACTATCCCTTTTTACCCCTCGGGGGAAGTCTTCCTCGATGTATCGTGTCAAGTTCCTACTCATCGTATTGCCATAGTCAGTTTACTTGAACGTCTTCCCCACTGTACTCAATTCTCCTTGGGGACAGAGACCATGTCTTTTTTGCTCGTTATTTTATCCTTTTTTCTTGGCTTGCCCATCTTTAGGCAAACAGTTCGTAGCTATTGAATACATAAATGAACGAGTAACAGTTGCAGTCCTGGATGGGAGTGTGGGAGAGGGATGGTGCAGGGCATTGTCCAGAGAGAGTAGAAAATATTGGTTGTGGTAACCTAATGAATTGTGAGCAGCAGCCAGAATCCATTTTTCTAGAAGAGGAGGCCCAAGATCATGAAGCATCTATACTGGGCAAATGGAATTGGGAAGGGAAGGCAGAAACAAGGAAGTTTCAAAGGGATGGGGAAGAGAGTATAGAAGACAAAATACATAGATCTAATTGTGGTTCTCCTGGGGCTATTTAGACAGCATAATAGACCCTCCTGGAGAGACAGAAAACCTGTACTGGGGATAGAGAGACGGTAGAGGTGAGTGGAAACTGGAACAAAATACCTTCCCTAAATCCTTGCAGAAGCAAAGGATAGCTACACTGGGAAGCCTGAGACTGCTGACAGTGTGGATTTAGGAGGCATTTAATTGCTTAAATACTTCAAGATGTGAGAACAGTCTTGGATTAGTTTATGGAACAAAAATAACATCTTGTGTGACCCATGTGACAATGAAGGGCATATTTGTGAAATATTCTACATCCAGAAGAGAATAGGCAGGAAGAGAAGAGAGGAGATGTAAAGGGATCCTAAAATAAAACTTGCCTTGGGCCCTGTGCACGCAGGATGATTATCCACATACACAAGTCAGGGAGACACTTTTGTTAGTTTTCAGTGGTGATACTTCTGACACTTTGATTTGATTTCTGAAACTGTCATTTTCAAACCTTCTAATAAGCAATGACCCTTTTGTCAAAATATTACTCCTTGTACAGGAAGGATTAATCAGGTTGAAAAGAAGCCTGAGGAAATGAACAACGAGTCCAGGCTCCCACACCCTCCCACCATCCCATCTTGGGTTCCTGGCAGAACCTCAAGGCTTTGAAATATATGCTCACAGTCCAATTTCTTCTCTCTATCGGTCCCCTTCCCCTCCCCAAACATTTAGTGACCTACATTTGCACAGACCTCATGGATTGCTTATCCCACTGACATCTTGAAAGTTTAAATTCAGTTTTGACTCCAAATGATATTTCATTATAAATATACATATATAACATGGACATACACATATATATATATATTATAAATCTCATATATATACCCACATATATATCACTCTCTCATATATATTCATATATCTATATGAATGGTTGAACCATTTACCATTAGATATAAACAAACACAAAGATTTATTACATATCAACATTTAAAGGAGGCAAAAGGCAATAACAGTACATTTTTCTCAATTTTAATTTTGTTTGTTATCAATCACTTTCTAACAGAATTCTGTGTTTCTAATTTACTCTAGATCATTTCAGTTCAATGACCTTGCCAGTGAGTGATCAATACTGATCGATAATGCATCTGGCCTTCATGGAGAGATCCTCTAGAAGAGATTTTTAATAAGCTGCTCGACCTTAACAGAGTACATGATAGTCGCTCCCTAAATATTTGTTGAAAGATCAACTGAATGAATGAGTGCAGGCTTTTCTTTTTCTTTTTTAAAATTGTTATTTCATCACAGAAGCCATGATGGGGTCTGAGTTATAGAGGAAATTGCTATAGACATGGAATCAGAAGGTCTGGGTTGAGTGCCAACTCCAGATAATTTCTGGTTTGATGCTAAGCCCCATTTTCATTTTTTGTAAAGGTGGAATAGCAAGTAACTCCTTGAAACTATGAACTGCTATAAATATGCCAATGACTATCTTCGGTAAAGTCTGCACGCCTTTTGAGCACTAAAGCACATTTCCCCAGGAACCCCAAGGAGAAGAGCAGAATTTTTTTTGAACATTTTTTTTTCTATTTAGTATTTTCCTTGTCTATAACTATTCTGTCTAAAGATAGTAGAAATGATTTTATCCCCTGATATTCTCTCTAGCCAGGAATGTTTGTCTTAGTTTAAGGCAGCCCTCTAACCCCTACTTCTAATGAATATTTCATTAACATTGAAAGGATTTAAGTAACTATCTCTGCTTTCTAACAAAATCATATTTTTACTTGCCTTTGTAACTCCCAGCAAAAAAATATTTTTTTTAAGCAAGACTAACTTTTAAAAGGTCTGTCTGTTCTGTAGACTAAATGTGTCCCTCCCTCACCCCAAATTTATATGTTAAATCCTAACTCCCAATATCATGGTATTAGGAGGTGGGGCCTTTGGGAGGTGACTAGATCATAAGGGTGGAGCCATCATGAATGGGATTAGTGACCTTATACAGGAGAACCCAGAGAGTTCCCTTGTCCCTTCCACCATGTGAGAACACAGTGAGAAGTAGGCCCTCTATGAACCAGAAAATGGGCTCTCACCAGACACTGAATTTTAGATATTCCAGCCTCTAGAACTGTGAGAAATAAATTCCTACTGTTTATAAGCCATCCAGTCTATGATATTCTGTTATAGCAGCTGGAATAAAGAAAGACAGTCTCTAATCAACTGTTCGATTTAGGAATATCAGTTGGCCTCCCCGATGGTAGCCTGTATACCCAACCTTTTGCACTCAGAACAATAAGAGATAATTCCTCTCAAAGTGCTATAAATGTGAACAGCCTCATACAGTGCATACGCTATACTATCAAGATACATTTCATAAATTGTACCTGCAACACAGGATTGAGAAACCAACTGCAGAATATAACACAGCAGGGTTTAATTAAATGTTAATTAAAACTAACATTTTTTGCTTTTCTTTTTTAAAAGTATTCTTTACCATATAGCTATGCCCAGATTATACTTTAGCAGAAGGCTGATAACCTAAGATTTTCTGATTCATTTAGAGAGAAGCATTATTTGTTGAGTTCCTAGTATATACCATATGTGCTTATTTAAACTTTATTACAGCCTCAGGAAGTAGGTATTATCCTATCCATTTGATAAACCTAGATTCTAAAGCTCAGTCAACTTAAGAACCTGCCCACAGTTATGCAACACAAAAGCAGTGTGGTGGGATTTCAATCCAGGTGTGAAAGATTTAAATCACAACCTCTCTCTTTAACACCATTTAGTTTCCCAAGAGATACGAAGATGATTTTTAAAAGATACAGAATTTTACATTCTGATATAGAGCATATTTATACATAGATTAGATTTAGCTCTAATATGGAACACTAGATTTAGAATAAACGTCAGGTATAATAGGAGACAACAATTAACCCATATCAGAAAATTATTGTCATTAAACAAATATTTTGTAAGTGCCCTTTGCATGACTGGTAAATGCTAGTTACTTGATTTACAAATGTAACCGAGACACAATCTACCTATGATATCCTTGGCAGTGGTCACTCAGCCTTAAATATTCCCAGCACCCAAGTCCAAGCACGTGCCAGCAAAACTGTGTAGGTGAAAGCTGGGCATTGTATCTCTAAAATATTATTTAACTCTTAAGACCAATAAAAACAATAAAAAAGCCAAGACATTGGTTCTTTCTTCTAGTTTAAGTCCTGAAATATACAACAGGATGCTCTTTAGTTCATTATATTTTCAGAATTTGATGACCCATGTTCCCCTTTTAGAAAACAGAAGCAGACAACAGAACCAGAGGTAAACCTCATGTCTGTGACAGTCTCCTTCTCCATGTCATCCTTCCATCCAATTTAGGCAACTGGGAGCTAACATTTGAGACAGAAAATAAGCAGAATAGCTAATCACCCAAGCAAATCATTGAATCACTCCAGGCTTTGATTTCTCCAGTTAAAAATGTGAATCTTATATACCATGCCCCTCATTAAAATACTAATCCACCCTTAGCATCAGAAACGTGCTTGAGTTCCACAGCCCATGCCCTACTCCAGCAGCAATGACGGATCAATATCGGTACACACGTCTTCTCGCCCAAAACCAATGGGGATACAAAGCTGTGAAACTGTAAGACAGATTCCTATTTCAGAATTGTCCCTATAGACGTAGGCATAATTATATGGATATTGAGCCTGAAATGAGGACAATATCTGAACACTATTTTTCAGAAAACTTAGACTAGATACATAGATGATGGAGAGGTAGATAGATAGATGATAGATAGATGGATAGATAGATGATAAATAGATAGATAGATAATCTGAAAATTGTAACAGAGCATATAACTATATTTTAATTACCTTGGAAGATTTCATGAATTTTGATTCATGTAAATGATATATGTGAACATTCAGCCCAGAAAGGGATCTAGCACCCTCTTGTGAAAAGCTGTTGTTGCCCATGGAAGTGATCCTCAGGATGGCGGGGATTAATGCTGCAGGAATGCTCTCAGTAACAGTATAATGAAGCGTCAGATACCTTTCACTAATAACAAAGTAAGAAGGCACAGGGTCAGAATATGATGCTTCTGATATGGCCTGATTAGCAAAAAAAAAAAAGAGAAAAAATTCACCAACCATATTTTGGTGAGTACTTGCCATGTGCCAGAAATTTTGTATAAATGTTTTTGTTTGTTCTTAGAAAAACATTTCAAAGGTGGACTTATTTTCCCTAATTCTCACATTAGGAGACTGAGGCACCTAGAGGTTAGGAAATACGTACAAACAAATGAAAAGAATATTGGTAGAAGTGTTGCAGTTTGATGAACCTGCTCTGACTCAAAGAACATAAGATGCCCATTTCCTCTAGGACCGGGCCCACTGGCAACACGGCAACTTGTGCACTTATGTTCAGTAAGGACAGAGCTAGGAATCTGACTGGGGTGAACTTGACTCCAGCTCCTAATTAAGAATTAGGAGTTGTCACTAATGACTAATTAGAATTAGTTGCCCATTTGCTTATTTACTAGCATGCACTTATCTGTTCTTTACACATTATAGGTTAATTGTCAACTTTGTCCCTCATTTTGCATTCTGATTTTCTTAATGATATTACTCCATGTTTGCTACCTTATCTTGTGGAACCCGTCCTGGAGGAAACGCGCACTTCTTTTTTTTTGGTGTCAGGGCAGATGTATTAAACTTTAGCCGGGAAACAAACATATTCATATCTACCAATATCCTTTCATCTGCATTTATATACTACCCCTTAATTTACTGCTCACGTGCATTAAAAACTACCTTCTGTATTTTATTGACAATGGATGGTACTGATTAGAAGATGCACTGTTATTTTACGAGTCACCAAGAAAGAAACATATATGGCCAATTAAATTATAACATCATGCTTCCTTACCATCAACTCTAAGATGTAATTCAATTTCAGAAATATTAATTTGTGAATAAAATATAGGTACCTTAGAACTGATGAAATACGGCATGTGTTACGCAGCTCTCGTAGCATGCTATACTGACTACGTATTTTTTGCTTGGATGTAATTTACACACACAACTCACTACTCATCTACCTTTTACACAGCTCCAGTTCCAGTGTGCATGCACAGGTAAGCTGGCCTTGTGTTTGATCACGTGGACTCTGGAACCACCCTGTTTGGGTTCAGGATGTGCCTCCTACTACTTGTTAGCTATATGACCTTGGGAAAGTTCCTTAACCTTTCAGGGGATCATATTCCTCTTCTCTAAAACACAGATAACAAAATCTGTCTCATAGGGTTATTGTGAGGATTAAATGAGTGAAACTGTGCCTAGTACATATTTAATGCTTCAAATGTATTTACTGTTAACATCGCTGTTATTATGATTACGGAGTACATGAAGATGTGAGCTATATTGTACTCCTGATACAAATCTTTACAATGCCCAGGGCACTCCATCTCAACTTCAAGATGCAAACCTTTCCAAGCATGCAGCTGTTCCAGACAACAGGAATGCATGCACAGACCATCACCATGACAGTTAGACAACCTGCCGTGAAAGCCACATCCTTCCAACTTATATATCCCCAGAGGACACACACAGTTATGCACAGAGAACCTGCTGTTTCTTAAGTATATCCACTTTCCATAACTTTACAATTAATATTAATCCTGATCTTGAAAATAAGCTGTGAACCAAAGCAAATCGCCTTAAAACCAGATTTTCATTAATGAGGAGATTTACTGTTAAGTTTCTCCCCGCCTACCTTCCTCATTTGGCTTTTGTGAGGAATTACAAAGCATCTTTCCCTGGTGAGATCCACACCATGACTGCTAATACATGGTTGAGAGCACTTTGTTTGTTTTTTGGGTTTTTTTGATTTTTTTTTTTTTTTTTTTTTTTTGCGGTACGCGGGCCTCTCACTGTTGTGGCCTCTCCCGTTGCGGAGCACAGGCTCCAGACGTGCAGGCTCAGCGGCCATGGCTCACGGGCCCAGCCGCTCCACGGCATGTGGGATCTTCCCGGACCGGGGCACGAACCCGTGTCCCCTGCATCGGCAGGTGGACTCTCAACCACTGCGCCACCAGGGAAGCCCCGGTTGAGAGCACTTTCTTACTTAATTAGTGGAGAAATATAAGTAAAGGCAGAACCTCATTCACCTCCCTTATTCATTTCCCCTCTGATCACTTACTGTGACATCACACACTGATACAGCACCTACACACAGTCCCATGTTTAACAAGTGTACCGGCTCAAGGCCTAGGCAGTCTTTAACCGTCCGTCTGTCCCCATCCACACCTTGAACATCGATATGTATGTATGCTCACCTCAGGCATCCATTTAACGTCAAGTGCATTTAGAGAGTCCCCAACACACCCGTTCCTCCATCCTGTACCTTTTCTCCCCTGCTCATACTTGCTTGAGCTGTGTTTGTCAGAGAGGTGGATACATGTACCCATGGCTCTAGCAAGAATCTCCTTTTCCTTTTTCTATTGCTGCTGCAGTTCTTTTAGACATTAGGTAAAAATAATGTATCTAGCACCCTGTTTCCAAATACATCTGAGATGGGCCAGTGGAGTTTGATTATGGAGAGAAAACCAAAGTCACTTATCAGGAACACAAAAAGATGAAGGCACACTTTCATTTGTTCTTCCTGTCTGTCTCTTCTCTGTTTACCCTTCTTAAATAAAAAGAGAAGAGGGAAAGACAGCATGGTATAGCAGAGTCAAGAAATGTATCTATCTTGTGTAATCTGAGCCCATACCTTTTCATAAGAACTAGGTAACAAGTGTAAATCATGAATCATGGGATTGTCTAACTATGAGTCTGTGTCATAGCCCAACTGATAATTTAACTTTGATCCTTCTTCATAAGGTGGTGATAATACACATGGCCACAGACATTGGTATGTAAGATCTCCTCACTTGAGTCATCATAATAGTTTGTTAACCACAGTAAAATGGGGAATCAAACTCTCTGCCATTCACTGATAAACTACCAAGGGAGACCGAGGCCCTCTGCTTTGTCAGTAGTGTTTTGAGCTGATCAACTTCTAATTTTACTTTTGAAATTTTAATTCACCTTTTCCTTTATATTTAGGACCTTTCCCCACCTCTCAATCCAGACAGCACGCTACATGTTCTGGGTTTTACTAAATCATCTATGATCTCAGTTTTCAAACATCTTATGGCTTAAGCAAGGAACCATTAAACAAACACTAGGTGCAAAGAGATGATTTCAGTCCTCAACTAATGTAAGAAAGGATGCATGTTTTCTATTGGTCTTTGTTTTTCCCATTTATTTCTCCTTTTCCTACCCTTGAAATTTTTCTTACTCATGTCATGTTGAAAATGTCAAATTCTAGCCATTTCAATATGGACTTAAGGCAAGGAGCTCTTAGGACCGTGTCCCTGGTGCTGGTTTATCATACGTAAGACTCAGGCCCTTGTGTTTGAAGGGCCACTGAGGCAAGGATCTCCTTGTCCTGAGTCCCTAACATCTATCGGTGTCTTGACCATTGTTCTAATGGGCCAGCATTATGTTAGTGAAACTCTGGAGCATGGGACTCAAGAATGTCTACCTAGAGGAGTGAGGGCAACGCTGAAAATTACCAATTTTATGGGATTTTCAGAGAATGAAACTATTCATTTTTAACAAAGTAACAAATTTAACAAGTAGTTGCTGTGTGCCATCTCCAGGCTAGATGCATGGGATACACATCTTCATCATCATTGTCAGGTTTTTTTGAGTATTCACTATGTGCCAGACACTGTTCTTTACTTTTAATAAATACTAAATAAAGTATAGTCCCCATACTGAAGGAATCATTATTTTCCTCTCTCTCATACTTAAGAATTTCCCTCCCAGGGACTTTGAGATTGAAGAAATCTCTGGGTTTTACCACTCATTGTCTGTAATTGGAATGAGAGCAGAATTTATTTGGGATCTTCCACCTCTGTAGTCAGTCTTACCACTGGCAATCCATTTTGTTTATTTAATCTCTTTCCTTTTATTAAGTGTCAAACCTTTCAAGGTGGGCTGTATAGAGGCAGCAAGGCAAAGAGGAGACCATGGCAGGATCCTGAGACACCGACCAAATTGCCTTCTGTTAGTCATACCTTACATGCCACCTGCGTTGGACCAGGTGACTATAACCAAACAGAATGACACATCACACATGCCTGGAGGCAGAGGTTTCCAGGAAGACTTTTACTGCTTTCTTTAAAAACAACCAAACCAAACCAAAAACCTGAATGGAGAGAGCAATCCTGTCCTGGTTATTTATTTTGGAAAAAAAAAAAAAAAAAAAAAAGGGGACATTACATATAACTCAAAACCGACCAAATGTAAAGTAGTTTACAAGGCGGGTGCTCTGGTCTTTATCACCCTTTCCTGTAACAGATCATTTCTTTCTGAAAATTAATGTCTGATAAAAACTAACAAAAAAAACAAGAGATGCAATTCCACGGGCAGAGTATGAAGCTGGTGAGATGTGAATAAGGAATGCTGAACAGCTCAGCAGGACCATTATCTATTTGTTTATTAAGTTTTCCAGTATAGTAGATTGATCTGAAAATAACAGAATGTTTATGAAGCATGAAGCATTGCCTAAGCTTTCAATTAAAATGAAATAAAACAAAATGCTGGATATGTGTTCTTTGTAGGAAATCTCATTAGAGCATTGGTCATCACAGCCAGGCATGGCCTCATTGCCTGTCCTGTTACTCCAGCTCACTGCCCACTGGCTCAGATCAGGCACCAGTGTAAGTAATGCAGCCTTCGCTAACATGGGCTTTGTTCTCCAGGGTGTAACATATCACAGTGATCTTTCAAGAGAAAGGCCAGCACTATGACCCCACTTTATAGATGAAAAAAATAAAGTACATCAACTGGCTTACCATAGGATCCACTGTAAAAATTAGGAATAGCACATAAAGTTCAGGAAACAATGTTGACCCCCTGAAACACTTAGCATCTCTGTGCTTGTACTTTTGTGGTATCTTTTTTTTTTTGCCAGGGGCTTGAACTCAGGGAGGGAAATGGAGAAAAGAAGAGAGCATTAAATGAAGAAGAGTGGGAGAGTGCAAGTCGGGGAATGGAACACACCACTGACACATGCTGATAGCTGGACGTCAGGGAGCACTGAGCAAAGCACAGCAGGGCATGGGCAGTGGGAGATAGCATGGGAGCTGCGATACTGTGATTTATAATAAGAAATATATATTTGCTTTTCATCCCTGTTTCTGGCACAGAGATCCTAAAACCCTTGGAATTTCCTAATTGATAAGAGCAATAAAGATGTCTTGTTATTCCTAACAAGCCCCTCTCAACCGTACCTTAGTTTATGTTACCGAGGTGACTTTCAGATAGCCCCTAAATGTAGGTGCTGGTTGCCAGGAGAACCAACCAGGTGATTAAAGGTTTGGAACTTTCAGCCCCACCCCTGATCTTCAGGGAACGGAGAGGAGCTGAAGATGGGAGTTCATTCACCAATGACCAAAGATTTAATCAATCAAGCCTACGTAATAAAGCCTCCATAAAACCCCAGAACAAAGGGATTCGGAGAGCTTCCGGGTGAACATGTGGAGATTTGGGGAGAGGGCATGGAAGCTCCACGCCCCTTCCCACACACCTTGCCTTATTTTCTTCCATCTGGCTGTTGCTGAGTTATATCCTTTTATAATAAATGGTAACCTAATCAGAAAAATGTTTTCCTGAATTCTGTGAGCTGCTCTAGCAAATTAATCAAACTTGAGGAGGGGGGCATGAGATCCTCTGATCTACAGATGGTGGGTTCAGAAACACAGGTAACAACCTGGACTTGTGATTGGCACCTGAAGTGGAGGGAGGTGGGGGCAGTCTTTTAGGGCTGAACCCCTAACCTGTGGGATCTAACACTATCTCCGAGAACATAGTGTCAGCATTGAGTTGAACTGCAGGATACCCAGCTGGGGTTGTGGAGCTGCTTGATGTGTGGAAAACCTACAGGTCCAGTGTCAGAAGTGAAGTTGTGTTGTACATGGAAGAATGTGAGAGGAAAGAGGCCACACGGGAGGGGGGTATTTTCCTTTACAGGAACTTTGACTCTCCTCTCAAGAGCCAAACAAAGGGAAGAGCTGCAGGGTCGGTTTAATTTTCAAGGTCCAGGAAAAGTTAAAAATAAATATATGAAGAAATGAAGAAATGAATGAATGAACGAGTCTAAATTTGTCTACAAGCAATCAGAACCAGAACCAGCAGCCAAAGCCAGTATTATGGTAATTTTCTGTTCTTAGCTTTAATGGTTTTTGTATGTTTGCTTGCTTGCTTGTTCTTGGCCTAGTAAAATCTCACTAAGCTACATACCATACCAGGGCTACTTAGCTTTGGAGTCTCTTCACTATTGTCTGTCTTAAAATCACTTCTACTTTTCCCAGTCCTCTGGAAACATGAACTGCACTGAAGTCATTTGTAGGCCAAATTCCCATTATACTTGGAGAAATTCCAGTTGTGGACAGTTTTCACCACACACAGCCAGTGGAAAAATTACACATGAATAGTGCATATTTATAACCTGAAATGGCTCCAGGTACAGAATAGAGCCTCATATTTCCCATTTTCTATTTTTCCTAGCGTTAGGATGAGATTTCTCCTCTTTTCTAAAGAAGGCAATGACTCAGTAGTGAAGTTTTAAAAATAACGAACCATCGATCCATGAAGCCAAAATAGAACTCCTCCTTCTCCTGAACTTCATTCTTCTCGTCTTGTTCATGAACCACAGTGGAGTTTAGTTGGAATACTGTGTTAGGAGCCAAGGAGAAGTGAAGCAACTGTGTTTCAGGCCTGGCTCAGCCAGTGAGCAGCTGTGTGATCTTGAGCAAAGCCAGTTACCTTGGAGTAGGACTCTGTGTTATATCAAGGTAGTCCCAGCTCCAGAAGAGCATGCTATACAAGTAGCCAGCTCTGGTTTAGACTCTACCACTTCCTAAAGATTGAACTTGGGCAAGCTGCTCAACCATCTCTCCTTCCATTTCCTCAAATGAACAGACCTCAAAAGGGTTGGTGAGGACTCGATGGTATAAGGCTTCTAAAGAGCTTACAAAGGCACCTGGCATACAGTAAGCACCCTTGGCTTTTGGCTATTATGATATGCATATGCATATATGATAATTATGCATTATTATCATATGATATTATGATAATGCTTAATCATCTCCAATAGCAGTAATTTCCTGTGTGCCTGGTGTGTGTTTTTAGCCAGGTACTTTACTAACCCACAGACTGGGTAAGTAATGATTTGGAGCAATCGGCACTGGAGGTAGGTTTAGGGAGGAGAGTCTGGCTGACTGCTATCGGGTTATTTTTCTTTCTTTTATGACCCATAACCAGTACTCACTGCAGTGGTATGTATTCATAAACTGCTATCCTGGAGAGCTGGAAGGGAAGTTGCTCTTTAAAGGCCTCTCAGAGTGTCTGGATTGGCATTTTGTGGTTACTACACAGAAATAAACTGTCGGAGAAGTGTCAATATAGCTAGTGTGGTCTGCTTTGGTGTGTCAGACCTGTTCCAGGTATTTGGGGTAGATGGGGCCAAATAAATAAATAAATAAATAAATAAAAGAAAAGCTAAGCTATTTTAATCCTAGAAGTACTTTAGGTTCATTCAGGCATCTAAGGCAACCACAATATGAAATAATGAGGTCTTCTAAAACAATGTATATCTATGCATATGATATTATTGAGCTAAGTATAATCGTACATTTGAAGGGATATTCTAGGACAGGGAGTTTCAGTGAAGTATGAATTTTCAGGAAATCTTTATGCTTAACATAGATTTCTGCACAGGTACTTGAGGGAAGCGTGGAATTTGTAGAGTATGTAGAAGGGATGGAGAATTAAAAAAAAAAAAGAGATTTAAAAAATGAACATTCCAGAGGCAGAATCTGCAGCATATATATGTGTATGTGTGTGTGTATACACACACACACACACATATATATATATACACACACATATATATATACACAATAAGGTGCTATGGAGGTCTTTACTAGCTAAAGGACAGGCATAATATCTGTTAGGTTAGGGGGTACACATGGGTCCCACATTTCAGATTTTTGGTTTTACTCCATAAGGTATTAATGAGACATTATTGAATTCTGTACAAGGAAAAAATATACTAAAGTAAGTGAAGAATCCAATAATTGAACCATAGGAAATTGCTGATATTTCACCATTTTTGCCCTACTGAAAGGGTAATTTCCTGTGGTTCTATCTAATATCCTAAAATCAATCTGCCAGTTGACTAAGAGACAGGGAGATTAACTCGGAGGCTAAATACATTATATAGAGGTACAATCTCATGGGCTTTGAAAAAAGTGGATATTTGGGACAAGGAGAGAAGAGAGAATTTTACTGACACATTTTTGCTTGAGTTTTCTTAACGTCTATTTTCTATTTCTTTTTTGGTCTTATTCTTGGGGAAAGCAAAGCATTTGCTTTCTCCCATATTTTGGGTCCATTTATGATGATTCTGATCTCTTAGCTGCTTAACCTGTAGACCCTCTACGGAACACTGCAAGGCCCCTTCTTGGCGAAGCAGCCAGTATGAGCTTAGTTTCCTAGGCTAGGACTCTTATGCTGCATTTGATATGTGAACTGAAAAATGCATGGATAAGCACAGTTACTGAAAACAAACTTTCAGTCTCATTATCAAAGCTCTTTGTTGGATTTGGAAAAATGCTGTAGGTCCAAGGAAACCAAATCTTCTAGGGATATTCTTGGTTTTAAATATTTTAGAAAAAAAAAAAAACAAACCACTTGTTCTTATCTAAGAAGGCTTGTGAGGCCTCATCCTCGGAATAGTCAAATTTAGGAGTTATGTAAGGATGTATGTATAATTAATAAAATAAGGATATATAGCTACTCAAATGTTTTCGGCTTTCAAAAATGATTATGGGTTCTATTTGGAGCTTAGGAAAAAGTTAATTTCTTTGAACCATTTCAACCCACTTTTAATTCTGTGGTATAGACATACAATATACAGCGTGACAAAATTAGGTCACCAACTGACGTATATACAGTCAAGTGAAATGCTTACAAAGTTATACCAAAAATAATACCATCCAAGCTTGTAGAATTGGGATGGCAGAATATGTATGATTTTTTTTAACTTTTTAGTTACATCAATTGTACATAATGCCAAAGATTTGTACCTGTGGTAATCTGCTTGATCTCTTTTTTCCTCTGGCCTAAATATAGCACTGACTTCCTTGCCTCCTATGGAAAATATGGATTTCCTGTTGTTGCTCTGGTCAGTAACTCTGAAAACAACACAGCACAACAAATACCTTGGCTAACCCACTTGCTAAAAGGTAAGTGGGGAAAAAATGGTCATCCCCCTGTGTGTGTGTGTGTGTGTGTGTGTGTGTGTGTGTGTCCATGCTTTCTCTTTACATGTTCACTGTAACATGTCTCCTCCCCCTCTTTCTCTCTCTCTCCTCTTAATTAACAGAAAAGAAAGAGGGAATAAATGACAAATGGAGGAACTTCTCTATCTAATAATATAGGATCATCCATTAGTCAGACCCACAAGCTCGAAGTGAGTTCCACAGCTGTGCCTGGCCCTGATATCTTTGGGAGGGTCTGTGCCAGCCTCCCTCTTTTTTGCTGACGCATTAAGCTCTGAGTGGTCCTTCACAGGCTGAGTGAAACGGATTTAAAGCTTGGCCCAGAGCCACTTAGCAGTTTGGAAACGTTGCACTCATAGCCAGAAGAACAACTAAAAATACGATTGCACTTTTTGCTTCATATTTCCCTCACCCATCTTAGCATCAGACTATTGTTTGTTTAATGGTTCATGATTATTGCTTTGTGTCACCTGCTTGATTCTGAGCTCCTAGAAGTCAGAGCCTCGCCAGCCACTTTGCATCCTTCACAGTGTATTGTGCGGACATTAAAAAAACATTAAAATTCCCCAACGGTGGAATGATAGAGAAAGAAAGAAAAACATAAGAGGAAGATACAAGAAACTGGAGGTGAAGTTGTGACATAAGATGGAGGCAGTCTGGGGAATGTACCCAGAAAGAAGAAAGACACAACAGCATCCCGGTGGTTGGGGGCCAGTGGAGAGCGATATTTAATTAGAGATGTTTTCCTTTAGTTCTTCCTCCTTCTGGTTCCCTATTCATCTCCTTGTCCTCCGCCCTTTCTCTTTCTCTATGAATAGACCCCAAAGAAAGCTAAGCAACAAGAGTGGGCAAGAGCTCAACAGTGCGGCTGCCCTGCAGGTTACAGGTGTGGAGAAGCCTGGGCAACATTAGGCTCTCTCTCTTTTTTATTTTTTGGTGATTGATTGATTTTTTTTAACATCTTTCTTGGAGTATAATTGCTTTAAAATGGTGTGTTAGTTTCTGCTTTATAACAAAGTGAACCAGCTATACATATACAGATATCCCCATATCTCTTTCCTCTTGCGTCATCCTCCCACCTTCCCTATCCCACCCCTCTAGGTGGTCACAAAGCACTGAGCCAATCTCCCTGTGCTATGTGGCTGCTTCCCACTAGCTATCTATTTTACATTTGGTAGTGTATATATGTCCATGCCACTCTCTCACTTCGTCCCAGCTTACCCTTCTCCCTCCCTGTGTCCTCAAGTCCATTCTCTATGTCTTTATTCCTGTCCTGTCCCTACGTTCTTCAGAACCATTTGTTCTTTTTTTAGACTCCATATTCATGTGTTAGCATATGGTATTTGCTTTACTCTTTCTGACTTGCTTCACTCTGTATGACAGACTCTAGGTCCATCCACCTCACTACAAATAACTCAATTTTGTTTGTTTTTAAGACTGAGTAATATTCCATTGTATATATGCGCCACATCTTCTTTATCCATTCAACTGTCAATGGACACTTAGGCTGCTTCCATTTCCTGGCTATTGTAAATAGAGCTGCAATGAACATTGTGGTACATGACTCTTTTTTTTTTTTAACATCTTTATTGGAGTATAATTGCTTTACAATGGTGTGTTAGTTTCTGCTTTATAACAAAGTTAATCAGCTATACATATACATATGTTCCCATATCTCTTCCCTCTTGCGTCTCCCTCCCTCTTACCCTCCCTATCCCACCCCTCTAGATGGTCACAAACCACCGAGCTGATCTCCCTGTGCTATGTGGCTGCTTCCCACTAGCGATCAATTTTACATTTGGTAGTGTATATATGTCCATGCCACTCTCTCACTTTGTCACAGCTTACCCTTCCCCATCCCCATATCCTCAAGTCCATTCTCTAGTAGGTCTGTGTCTTTATTCTCGTCTTACCCCTAGGTTCTTCATGACCTTTTTTTTTTTTCTTAGATTCCATATGTATGTGTTAGCATACAGTATTTGTTTTTCTCTTTCTGACTTACTTCACTCTGTATGACAGACTCTAGGACCATCCACCTCACTACAAATAACTCAATTTCATTTCTTTTTATGGCTGAGTAATATTCCATTGTATATATGTGCCACATCTTCTTTATCCATTCATTTGTTGGTGGACACTTAGGTTGATTCCATGTCCTGGCTATTGTAAATAGAGCTGCAATGAACATTCTGGTACATGACTCTTTTTGAATTATGGTTTTCTCAGGGTATATGCCCAGTAGTGGGATTGCTGGGTCATATGGTAGTTCTATTTTTAGTTTTTTCAGGGAGCTCCATGCTGTTCCCCATGGTGACTGAATAAATTTACATTCCCACCAACAGTGCAAGACGGTTCCCTTTCCTCCACACCCTCTCCAGCATTTATTGTTTGTAGATTTTGTGATTGTGGCCATTCTGACTGGTGTGAGGTGATACCTCATTGTAGTTTTGATTTTCATTTCTCTAATGATTAGTGATGTTCAGCATCCTTTCATGTTTGTTCGCAATCTGTATAATCTTCTTTGAAGAAATGTCTATTTAGGTCTTCTGCCCATTTTTGGATGGGGTTGTTTGTTTTTTGGATATTGAGCTGCATGAGCTGCTTGTATATTTTGAAGATCAATCCTTTGTCAGTTGCTTCATTTGGAAATATTTTCTCCCATTCTGAGGGTTCTTTTTTCATCTTCTTTATGGTTTCCTTTGCTGTGCAAAAGCTCTTAAGTTTCATTAGGTCCAATTTGTTTATTTTTGCTCTTATTTCCATTTCTCCAGGAGGTGGGTCAAAAAGGATCTTACTGTGATTTATGTTATAGACTGTTCTGCCTATGTTTTCCTCTAAGAGTTTTATAGTGTCTGGCCTTACATTTAGGTTTTAATCCATTTGGAGTTTACATTTGTATATGTGTTAGGGAGTGTTCTAATTTCATTCTTTTACATGTAGCTGTCCAGTTTTTCCAGCATCACTTATTGAAGAGGCTCTCTTTTCTCCATTGTATATCCTTGCCTCCTGTATCAAAAATAAGGTGACCATATGTGCATGGGTTTATCTCTGGGCTTTCTATCCTGTTCCATTGATCTATATTTCTGTTTTTGTGCCAGTACCATACTGTCTTGATTACTGTAGCTTTGTAGTGTAGTCTGAAGTCAGGGAGCCTGATTTCTCCAGGTCCGTTTTTTGTTTCTCAAGACTGCTTTGGCTATTGGGGCTCTTTTGTGTTTCCATACAAATTGTAATTTTTTTTTGTTCTAGTTCTGTGAAAAATGCCATTGGTAGTTTGATAGAGATTGCATTGAATCTGTAGATTGTTGTGGGCAGTACAGTAATTTTCACAATGTTGATTCTTCCAATCCTAGAACATGGTATCTCTCTCCATCTGTTTGTATCATCTTTAATTTCTTTCATCAGTGTCTGATAGTTTCCTGCATACAGGTCTTTTGACTCCCTAGGTAGGTTTATTCCTAGGTATTTTATTCTTTTTGTTGCAGTGGTAAATAGGAGTGTTTCCTTAATTTCTCTTTCAGATGTTTCATCATTAGTGTATAGGAATGCAAGAGATTTCTGTGCACTAATCCTGCCACTTTACCAAATTCATTGATTAGCTCTTAGTAGTTTTCCTGTAGCATCTTGCTTTAGGATTCTCTATGTATAGTACCATGTCATCTGCAAACAGTGACAGCTTTACTTCTTCTTTTCTGATTTGGATTCCTTTTATTTCTTTTTCTTCTCTGACTGCTGTGGCTAAAACTTCCAAAACTATGTTGAATAATGGTGAGAGTGGACAGCCTTGTCTTGTTCTTGATCTTAGTGGAAATGGTTTCAGGTTCTCACCACTGAGAACGATGTTGGCTGTGGCTTTGCCATATATGACCTTTATTATGTTTAGGTAAGCTCCCTCTACGCCTACTTTCTGGAGGGTTTTTATCATAAATAGGTGTTGAATTTTGTCAAAAGCTTTTTCTGCATCTGTTGAGATGATTATATGTTTTTTCTCCTTCAATTTGTTAATATGGTTTATCACATTGATTGATTTGTGTATATTGAGGAATCCTTGCATTCCTGGGATAAATCCCACTTGATCATGGTATATGATCTTTTTAATGTGCTGTTGGATTCTGTTTGCTAGTATTTTGTTGAGGATTTTTGCATTTAAGCTCATCAGTGATATTGGCCTGTAGATTTTTTTTTTTTGTGGCATCTTTTTCTTGTTTTGGTATCAGGGTGATGGTGGCCTCGTAGAATGAGTTTGGGAGTGTTCCTCCCTCTGCTATATTTTGGAAGAGTTTGAGAAGGATAGGTGTTAGCTCTTCTCTAAATGCTTGATAGAATTTGCCTGTGAAGCCATCTGGTCCTGGGCTTTTGTTTGTTGGAAGATTTTTAATCACAGTCTCCATTTCAGTTCTTGTGATTGGTCTGGTTTTATTTTCTATATCTTCCTGGTTCAGTCTCAGAAGGTGGTCCGTTTCTTCCAGGTTGTCCATTTTATTGGCATAGAGTTGCTTGTAGTACTCTCTCACGATCCCTTGTATTTCTGCAGTGTCAGTCGTTACTTCTCCTTTTTCATTTCTAATTCTGTTGATTTGAGTTTTCTCCCTTTTTTTTCTTGATGAGTCTGGCTAATGGTTTATCAATTTTGTTTATTTTCTCAAAGAAACAGCTTTTAGTGTTATTGATCTTTCTATTGTTTCCTTCATTTCTTTTTCATTTATTTCTGATCTGATCTTTATGATATCTTTCCTACTGCTAACTTTGGGTGTTTTTTGTTCTTCTTTCTCTAATTGCTTTAGGTGTAAGGTTAGGTTGTTTATTGAGATGTTTCTTGTTTCTTGAGGTAGGATTGTACTGCTATAAAATTCCCTCTTAGAACTGCTTTTGTTGCATTCCATAGGTTTTGGGTTGTCATGTTTAAATTGTCATTTGTGTCTAGGTATTCTTTGATTTCCTCTTTGATTTCTTCAGTGATCTCTTAGTTATTTAGTAGTGTATTGTTTAGTCTCCATGTGTTTGTATTTTTTACAGTTTTTTTTCCTGTAATTGATATCTAGTCTCATAGCATTGGGGTCAAAAAAGATTCTTGAAATGATTTCAATTTTGTTAAATTTACCAAGCCTTGATTTATGACCCAGGATATGATCTAACCTGGAGAATGTTCCTTGAGCACTTGAGAAGAAAGTGTATTCTGTTGTTTTTGGATGGAATATCCTATAAATGTCAATTAAGTCCATCTTGTTTAATATATCTTTTAAAGCTTGTGTTTCTTTATTTATTTTCATTTCAGATGACCTGTCCATTGGTGAAAGTGGGGTGTTAAAGTCCCCTACCATCATTATGTTTCTGTCGATTTCCCCTTTTATGGCTGTTATCATTTGCCTTATGTATTGAGGTGTTCCTATGTTGGGTGCATAAATATTTACATTTGTTATGTCTTCTTCTTGGATTGATCCCTTGATCATTTTGTAGTGTCCTTCTTTGTCTCTTGTAATAGTCCCTATTTTAAAATCTATTTTGTCTGATATGAGAATTGCTACTCCAGCTTTCTTTTGATTTCCATTTGCATGGAATAACTTTTTCCATCCCCTCACTTTCAGTCTGTATGTGTCCCTATGTCTGAAATGGGTCGCTTGTAGCCAGCATATATACGGATCTTTTTGTTGTATCTATTCAGCCAGTCTATGTCTTTTGGTTGCAGCATTTAATCCATTTACATTTAAGGTAGTTATCAATATGTATGTTCCTATTACCATTTTCTTAATTGTTTTGGGTTTGTTATTGTACGTCTTTTCCTTCTCTTGTGTTTGCTGCCTAGATAAGTTCCTTTAGCATTTGTTGTAAAGCTGGTTTGGTGATGCTGAATTCTCTTAGCTTTTGCTTGTCTGTAAAGGTTTTAATTTCTCCATCAAATCTGAATGAGATCCTTGCTGGGTAGAGTAATCTTGGTTGTAGGTTTTTCCCTTTTGTCACTTTCAATATGTCCTGCCACTCTCTTCTGGCTTGCAGAATTTCTGCTGAAAGATCACCTGTTAACCTTATGGGGATTCCCTTGTATGTTATTTGTTGTTTTTCCCTTGCTGCTTTTTAATATCTTTTCTTTGTATTTAATTTTTGATAGTTTGATTAATGTGTGTCTTGGCGTGTTTCTCCTTGGATTTACCCTGTATGGGACTCTCTGCACTTCATGGACTTGATTGATCTATTTCCTTTCCCATATTAGGGAAGTTTTCGACTATAATCTCTTCAAATATTTTCTCAGTCCCTTTCTTTTACTCTTCTTCTTCTGGGACCCTTATAGTTCGAATGTTGGTGGGCTTAATGTTGTCCCAGAGGTCTCTGAGACTGTCCCCAATTATTTTCATTCTTTTTTCTTTATTCTGCTCTGTGGTAGTTATTTCCACTGTTTTATCTTCCAGGTCACTTATCAGTTCTTCTGCTTCAGTAATTCTGCTATTGATTTCTTCTAGAGAATTTTTAATTTCATTTATTGTGTTGTTCATCATTGTTTACTCTTTAGTTCTTCTAGGTCCTTCTTAAACGTTTCTTGTATTTTCTCCATTTTATTTCCAAGATTTTGTATCATCTTTACTATCATTACTCTGAATTCTTTTTCAGGTAGCCGCCTGCTTTCTCTTCATTTGTTTGGTCTGATGGGTTTTTACCTTGCTCCTTCATCTGCTGTGTGTTTCTCTGTCATCTCATTTGGCTTAATTTACTGTGTTTGCTATCTCCTTTTCACAGGCTGCACGTTCGTAGTTCCCCTTGTTTTAGGTGTCTGCCCCTAGTGGCTAAGGTTCATTCATTGGGTTGTGTAGGCTTCCTGGCAGAGGGGACTGGTGCCTGTGTTCTGGTGGATGAGGCTGGATCTTTTCTTTCTGGTGGGCAGGACCGCATCCGGTGGTGCGTTTTGGGGTGTCTGTGACCTTATTATGATTTTAGGCAGCCTCTCAGCTAATGGGTGGGGCTGCGTTCCTGTCTTGCTAGCTGTTTGGCATAGGGTGTCCAACACTGTAGCTTGCTGATCGTTGAATGGAGCTGGGTCTTAGCACTGAGATGGAGATCTCTGGGAGAGCTTTCACCGTTTGATATTATGTGGAACCAGGAGGTCTCTGGTAGACCAATGTCCTGAACTCAGCTCTCCCACCTCAGAGGCACACGCCTGACACCCGGCCGGAGCACCAAGACCCTGTCAGCCACACGGCTCAGAAGAAAAGGGAGAAAAAAAGAAAGAAAGAAAGAAAAAAATGAAAATAAAATAAAATATAAAGTTATTAAAATAAAAAAATTAAAAATAAAAAAAAAGTAATAAAAGAAAGAGAGAAGGAAGAAAGAAACCAAACCAAAAAAGAAATCCACCAATGATAACAAGCTCTATAAAGTATACAAAAAGAAAAAAACCAAAAAAAAAAAAAACCATAAAAAAACGGACAGACAGAACCCTAGGACACATGGCAAAAGCAAAGCTATACAGACACAATCACACAAGGAAGCATAGATATACACACTCACAAAAAGAGAAAAAGGAAAAAAAAATCTACATATTACAAAAAAGCAAAGGAAGAGAGCAACCAAATCAATAAACAAATCTACCAATGATAATAAACTCTAAATACTTAACTAAGATAAACATAAAACCAGAAACAAATTAGATGCAGAAAGCAAACCCCAAGTCTACAGTTGCTCCCAATGCCCACTGCCTTGATTTTGGGATGATTCATTGTCTATTCAGGTATTCCACAGATGCAGGGTACATCAAGTTGACTGTGGGGATTTAATCCGCTGCTCCTGAGGCTGCTGGGAGAAATTTCCCTTTCTCTTCTTTGTTCGCACAGCTCCTGGGGTTCAGCTTTGGATTTGGCCCCGCCTCTCTGTGTACGTCGCCTGAGGGCGTCTGTTCCCGCCCAGACAGGATGGGGTTAAAGGAGCAGCTGATTACGGGGCTCTGGCTCACTCAGGCTGGGGGGACAGAGGGGTACAGAATGCAGGGCGAGCCTGCAGCGGCAGAGGCCAGAGAGAAGTTGCAACAGACTTAGGCTCGCCTTGTGTTCTCCTGGGGAACTTGTCCCTGGATCACGGGACTCTGGCAGTGGCGGGCTGCACAGGCTCCCGGGAGGGGAAGTGTGGATAGTGACTGTGCTTGCACACAGGCTTCCTGGTGGCTGCAGCAGCAGCCTTAGCATTTCCTGCCGGTCTCTGGTGTCTGCCCTGATAGCTGCGGCTCGTGCCCATCTCTGGAGTTTGTTTAGGCAGTGCTCTGAATCCCCTCTCCTCGCGCACCCTGAAACAGTGGTCTCTTGCCTCTTAGGCAGTCCCAGACTTTTTCTCGGACTCCCTCCCAGCTAGCTGTGCTGCACTAGGCCCCTTTAAGTGGTGTTCATGTAGCCAACCGCAGTCCTCTCCCTGGGATCTGACCTCCAAAGCTTGAGCTTCAGCTCCCAGCCCCCACCTGCCCCGGCAGGTGAGCAGACATGCCTCTTGGGCTGGTGAGTGCCTGTTGGCACCGATCCTCTGTGTGGGAATATCTCCATTTTGCCCTCCGCGCACCCCTGTTGCTGGGCTCTCCTCCGTGGCTCCGAAGCTTCCCCCCACCCCCCGCCACCCCCTGTCTCCGCCGGTGAAGGGGCTTCTAGTGTGTGGAAACTTTTCCTCCTTCACAGCTCCCTCCCAGTGGTGTAGGCCCCATCCCTATTCTTTTGTCTCTGTTTTTTTTCTTTCATCTTTTGCCCTACCCAGGTATGTGGGGAGTTTCTTGCCTTTTGGGAAGTCTGAGGTCTTCTGCCAGCGTTCAGTAGGTGTTCTGTAGGAGCTATTCCACATGTAGATGTATTTCTGGTGTATTTGTGGGGAGGAAGGTGATCTCCACGTCTTACTTCTCCACCATCTTGAAGTTCTCCCAACACTAGGCTCTCTTAACAACCAACTGGGACAGTGCCTGCAATCCTGATGGAGACTAGAGGGCAGCAGCACCACACAACACTCAAAACCCCAACTCACATCATGGCCGCTGATCTCCACCTGCAGCTGACTTAATAAACCTCTCTCTATTGTGTTACCTCTTCTAGCGTTTTGCCCTTCTCTGTGGGACCCTTGAGGATGGAGAAAAGAGTTCAGAAATGCATCCTGAGTTATTCAAGAACTGCTTAGTAAGCCATCTCCCCAACCCCAGGAAAGGATGCCATTTTTGCTTTCAACACTTTTAAAATCATTTTTCACCGAAAGAAAACAACCTTTCTCCCCTCAGCCATTTCCAGAGGGAAACATCGAGCCCAGGTCTATGAAGTATCACCCTGTGTGATAGTCAGCTTTGTTGAGAACTCTGTGGTCTGTGCAAGTTACAAAGAACAAATAAGAAAGCATGATGCTCAGCCAACAAATGGTGAGGCTAAATCAGGATCACTCAGCAGAGACATTTCGGATCAGTTTGACTTCTCCACCCTTTTCTCTAAATTCCCCTTTCTGTTCTTATTCCCCTCAACTGACTGTTGCCTTTTGGGTCCCTTTTCTTTCCTGTTGCATTTCCTCTCCTTTATTTTCTGGAATTCAACTCTTGTCCGTTCTTTCTATTTTGTTGCAATTCCATCCCCTTCCTTCCATCTCTGTGTTGGCATTGTCTGCTTTCCTGGAGATTTATGCAGCACGACTTCATGAGCTCACTATTCCATCCAGGAAAACAGTACAGGGAGCCAAGGCAGGTGGGAAGGGGTCTCTATCTTACCTTGTAACTAGGTTAAGAGATAGTCCATTGTTGTGGGTATGATCCGTTCTGGTCTTTTCTTAGTCCTGAATAGCGCCCTAACAGCTCCATTACCTCTGCAAGCAGAGAGATGCTGTTTGCTTTCAAATCAGCAGGGCCGGCCTAAAAGCCTACCAATCCAATAAAAGTCTCAATTGTGCTGGCCCTCTCCACGTCTCCTCCCATCCCATGCTTGTGAGGTTCCTGACACCAAAGTTAATGTTATTCATCAGAATAATACTCCTTCCAGTCAGCTTCAATTGTGGTGTCCAGCTAACGACAGGGGGAGTGAAGTGATTTCAGGGTTGCCTTTCTCCTATGTGATGCATTCTTACAAGAGAGACCTGGGCTGAGGAAGAGGGGTAAAGGATAGATAGGTAAAGGAGTCTTTCCTTTATAAGAGTCATATTTACCTTTCCATATTATTTTGAATTCTACCCTAGCTCAGAAGCTAAGAAGAGGCATGTTGTTCTTCTGCAAAGAGACACACTGGCTGTTCAGATAACTCCAAACACATTAACTTGATTTCCCTTTATCTGGCTCTCCCTGTGTCTGTCACTGCCATTCTGTCTGCCCCCTTGGTCTCTTTCCTTCTTTGGTTTTCTTTTCTCTCTCTCCTAATACCATCATTAATTCAAGGCTCTTGAAGTTGTTTTTCTAGCAAATTGTGAAAGAGCTTATGTGGATGAGCTAAAGTTGAACCAATGCTTAACCTTTTCATGCCAATCCTGTTGGTAAATTCTTTATTAGTAGAGGAAGAGTCATTTCTTACAGATTTGACTGGGAATACCATCCTCATGATGCTGTGGGGTCTGTTTTCAGTGGCCTGAGGACAGTCCTATAAAGGATGCTGTGGGAAGCTACACTGATTGTCTTAGTCCGGGCTGCTATAACAAAATACCACAGGCTGGGTGCCTTATAAATTATAGAAATTGATTTCTCACAGTTCTGGAGGCTGGAAGTCCAAGATCGGGGTGCCAACATGGTCAGATGAGGGCCCTTTTCTGGGATGCAGACTTCTCGCTGTGTCCTCACATGGCTGAAGGGGCTAGGCATCTCTGTGGGGTCTATTTTATAAGGACACTAATCCCATTCATGAGGGCTCCACCCTCATGACCTAAGCACCTCCCAAATATACCATCACACTGGGCATGAGGATTTCAACAAATGAATTTTGGGGTGGGAAGGCAAAAACATTTAGACCATAGTACTGATGAACTCAAGCAGTGATGGAAAATCCTTATTCTCCTGGAAAGTGAGACTGGCTTGGAGTTATGGTTGGACAATAAATGGTTGGCAGCACAAGGGAAAACAATGAAGAGAGATGAGCTAGAACACTGTTGCTGACATAAATGAATCTAGAGAAAAAGAAGAAGTAAATGAGGAGGAGAGGAGAGGAAGAACAGCTGACCCTAAACAAGGGCAGCCCCAACTTTTCTCAGTGGGGTCCTCTGATCTGGCACTTCCGCCCTGGGCAGCTCATCCTCACTGGCCTATTCGCTGTCACGTAACTTCATATAAGCCAATCCGCTGTTGCTGTGAATGTTGTCACTGTTTCACTTGGGAGTTGTCTAATTCTGAAGTCCTTCCTCATTAACTTTCTCTGCTTAGCTTTGGATGGTGACCCATTCTAATCAGGGAGCATGCATCTGTCCCTCGTGGTTCATCCTTATCAGCAAGCCCTCAATTTAATCCCTGATCCAGGCTTTATTCATGTCCTACCGGTAAGGCTGAGATGGTCACTGACATCAGCTTCCTTTGCCAAGGACACATTCAACACACTGTGGAAAATGCACACAGAAAGCTACTTAACAAATGCGATGGAAATGAAGTTTCCATCCTATTTCCACAGATCCCTGGGCCCTCATCACCTGACTAAACCTAACTCTCCAAGTGCCTCCATTTCTCCCACATTCTCCACCTTTCCAGGGCACAGGTTTCTCCGTGAAAGATTTTCTCTCTGATCCTTCATTATCTTCCATCGTTACGTCCTTCCTCACCATCGGCGCCTTCCCTGGCCTCTCTATGCATGGTCAGCAGCCGAGGCAGACAGTGGAGATGCCTCAAGCCCCCTGTGGGGCAGATGGCCAGGCCACGCTGAAGATAGAACAGGAGTAGGAGCCTCCACTGGGCCAATTAGGATTCATGGGAGGACAGCAGGAGTATTAGTACTGGAACTGCGGGTTTCTCATTAGCGGAGCAGTGCAGACCACAGAGAAGGAGAGAATGAGGCAGAAACGAAGTTTTTGTGTGTAAGATTTTTCACCCATATCTGGCCAACGGTCCTAATCCTGAACACTTCCTTCCCTTCTCTCTTTCCTCCTTATTTCTTTATTTTCTACCCCTACTTTCTCTGTGTCCATTTTACTAAGAAGACAGGTACATCTAAACCATCAAACCTAAGAACCCAAAAGGGTGTTTCTCATGATCTCTTTTATCACTCTCCTACTTTTTTCCTCTCTAAATAAAACACTAGATGATTTCATACTTGGTAGGAACTGATTGACTTATTCTACGTAAACACATGAAAGCAATCATCAAAGGTTTAAATTGATTATGTATTTGGAAGGAAGTGAAGAGTTTCACACTTGGGTACCAAGCAGGCAGATACTGAAAACTGCAACAGCAACAGAAGGATAATTATATATTAAGATTGTGAGGAAACTAGAAACCATCATAAGCTAGTACAAAATATTACTCCTTGTTTGTTTATTTCAGCACTCTCCTTGATCTGATATCTAGATCTGTCTAGACAATGTGATTTTAAGGAGAGAGCCAAGAATTTAGTCCTACTTTAGTTCAAATCCTGATTCTGCCACTTATAAGGTTGATCATTTTAAATAAACAAGAAATACCTTAGAATTTGGTTCCTCATTTACAAAATGCAGATGGTCATAGTATCCTTATAAGGATGGCTTATAGAAGCTACTAATTTAAAGATTATTTCTTACGATCTCCTGTATTTCCTACTAAAATATTTCCAATGGGATATGTAAGTGAAATGAGGACATGTATATTCATATGTGAGTATTTTGTATTAATCCATTCTGGAAGAAGCTTCTTTTTTCTCCATATATGCCCTGACCCACTTGAATTTACTCTTACTACTGGTAACAGACAAGCCCGCCTGTATTCAAGGAAACTGGTTTCAGGCCTTTGCAACAAAAATAAAAAAAGGATTTCTATGGCAAGGGCTTGTCCTGAGATTCTTCCTTCTGGAAACTTCCTTTATAATTGGGTTCTCGTCATTTTCCTTTAATGAAAATTGACTCAGCCAATCAAGAATTCCATGTGCTCTAAATACTTGTCCCCATCCATTTCTATCTGATGTTCCTAACCTTTGCTGTTGTCCAAGGAAGGACTTGGAAACAATAAATCTTGACACAGTTTACACTTCAAATATTAATAAAAACTGAGGCACATAAAGAAAATTCAGATTCTCTCTATTGGGATGAGGGTTTACAAGTTGTCAGATCCTAGTATATAGAGCCTTTCCAGAAAATTGGAGAAAACTCTGGGGCAGTTTCTCAGGGCTGGTAGCAAAGTAAATCTTGATGTGTGGCACATTCCTGTATGGACTGGGATATTTGGGAACATCACTATATATTTGCTAAATTAGTTGTTTATTGTTTTGTTGACATTAAATAAATACCTTATTTAAGGTATTTATTTATTTAAGATACTTTATTTAAGGTATCTCTTTTGAAAGAAAACTGGTTTGGGTCATTACTTTCATTTTGGGTATTCAATAAACATAGCCGACAGAGTCCAGCTAGTATTTCATTTTATGGCAACTGGAAACTGGAGGAAAAGCTAGCAAGAAACTTTTCATTCACAAACATAAAAACCTGGGTCAGTTTATGATCTTACTAATGAAACTGAAACTAAGCTAGCCCTCCATAATTGTGTATGTATAATTCTCATTAACCAAAGGGTATTATGTTCTGTTAAGATATGTTAGAAACACTGGATCTGTATGGATAAAATAAAACTCTAAAAGTTTAAAGAACACATCTCACTCAAAAGATCTTAAGTAATCTCTACTATTTTGGGGGAGAAAAACAAATAAAGAAAACAATGGAGCCTGAAATAGGTTACAGAAAGTGCTTTTAGGAGGTAATTTCAAAGCTTCAGCAGAACAGAAGTATGCCAAAAAAAGCCCAGAAGAGTGTTGAAACACAGGAGCTGGAAAAATGAAACACTGTCTGTATTAATAATGGTATTAATTTGTTTTCTACTTGAAAGGGAGTAGGCAGAGAATAAAATAGAAAGGTAGGGAAGAGAAGAGAAGGGAGATAAAAATAGAAAGTATGAGGTATAAACTGGGAGACTAAATCTCATATTTTCATAAATAGTAAAAGAAATGTTTAGGAACAAAGGTGCCTAGTATTCTATTTAAAGTTTTTTTTGTACATATAGGTTTAAATGCCAGTGTCTCAACAAGTTAGAAACACACATATCTTGTGTGAATTGTTTTTTGTTTTTTTGCATGTGTATTTTTAATTTTGGGGAAATTAGGCATAAATTCTAGTTCTGAGCTCCACATGTGGGTTCACACCGTGTGGGACAAAAATAACTGATGCTGAAGGGTGAGCTGGATTACAAACTGAATTAATAGTAGAGGTAGAAGGCTGGAGTGAGATGTTATTGTAAACTCACAAGCTCTCAGGAATTTACAGGTATTTGGAGAGGGCATTGGACAGTCCAGTGAAATGGGGTTTCTAGACAATTATCTATATTTAAATAAACAGAACACCACCAGTTAATATCTGGGGAACAAAAACATGAAGTTATCAAATGTACAAAAGAGAACTCTTGGTCAATAGGAAATCCTCCATATGAAGACTGAGAGCTAAGAAGAAAATAATTCATCCAAGCTGCTTGCTGATTTGTGCTATCCCCTTGGGATTTAAGTTTGGGCATCTTGGAGCACCCAGGATAACGTTTAAAATAAGGCAGGATCTATAGTAAGTTCTATGATAAAGAACAGAACTGTACTTTATAAGCAGAACAATTTTTATGTCTCAGTATTCCTTGCTCCTGTTTTTCCTTATGTTTAGTGAAATCTATTGGAAAATGACAAACTATTTTTTGTCAAGTGTAATCAAGGAAAAGGAATGACATCCATACTTGGGTCGGAGATTTCAATGTGGAGCTGCGAATCCAGATGAGTGTTGAAAGCAGGGGAAGTGAGGGGGAAAGAGAAAGAAGAAAGAGAGGAAGAGTATGCGAGAAGGCGGAGAGGGGATGGGAGGAAAGAGAGATCAAGTAGGAGGAGGAGGAAAGGCAAGATGAGGCTGATGGTGATATGGGAACTGGGGGGAGAAGAGAGGGAAGTGGAGAAGAGGAAACGTGGGCGGCAGTGGTGAGAAGAGCATCAGAGCCATGCTGCTAAACAAACCAGGCTTCTACCCGCATACTTGTTTAGTTTCTTCAAATTTTTTTTTTTTTTTTTTTTGCGGTATGCGGGCCTCTCACTGTTGTGGCCTCTCCCGTTGCGGAGCACAGGCTCCGGACGCGCAGGCTCAGCGGCCATGGCTCACGGGCCCAGCCGCTCCGCGGCATGTGGGATCCACCCGGACCGGGGCACGAACCCGTGTCCCCTGCATCGGCAGGCGGACTCAACCACTGCGCCACCAGGGAAGCCCAGTTTCTTCAAATTTTAAGAGCAGACCTCTACTCTACCACTTGCACCACACCTGTGAGATCTAGAGAAGTGATCAAAGCTCAAGTTCTAGGTAGGAAAGACAAGCAGATTTTTTTTAAATATCTTTTTTTTTCTATTCTATATTTATCCCTGGAATGAAGTAGAACTGTCTTAGATCATCCCAAACTCTTATCACAGACACAGAACTTATGATGTTCAAAAAATTGCAGAACATTGTTTGGGGTTAATTCTTGTGGCACTTAATTTTTCAATTGTTATTTATTTCTGGTCAAATAATTAAGTTTGCGTCAATTGTTGTGACACTGATTGACAGTACACTTAAAATTTTGACTGCTGATAAAACTACACATATTAATGCTGATATAACAGAAAGTTAAAAATCAAGATGGAATAAAAACTAAACCAGTATGAAAACTACTTATAGGAGAAATGTGCTGAAAGATAATATTAAAGTTTAAGTTTAAAGCAATATTGTGAGCGGGAATAAAGGAAGCCGATTAGGGGAGACTTGCTGAGCTGCAGCTGTGTGGCTGGCTTTCTCCCACACTTGCAGAGATTTTCTTTTTTAATTGATAGGGAAAGATGCAAAATAAAATAGATAATGTAATAGACAAACCTTCTGTTGGATTAATGCAAAAGTATAATTAGCAACTGTTTATAGAGTATCAGCAAAGCACAGGGATAGCAAATAATAATGATGCTGATAATAATAATAATTATTATTATTAATGGTTTAAGAATCTCTGAGATTTCAATATAAAAGTGCCAATGCAGACATCACAGGAAAAGAAGCTTTTTGTATTTACTTCCTAACATACTTATGGCAGTTTAACCTCTGTTAGTATTTCAAGTTGGGGTGGGAAAGGGGGTACCATAATGTGTTTTCAATATTTACAGTCCTCAAAGGTCTTAATCTGACCCTCACCACCACATCTATATGAATTTAATAAAGGCAAATAACACCCTTTTAAAGCCTATGAGAAGACTTTATAATTTCATAATGCATATTAGCGGTCCCCATTATAGTGCTGGCTTAATCAGAATAAGGATGGCATCCACATTATAGTAACAAAGACACGCCATGTATTAAGACACATGTGTGGAATATGATTTGATTTGCCTGAAAATGAAATCTTTGATACATCAAAGCAGTTCATGAATTTCAAGTAGATTCACAATTCAGAGTCTAAAGTGTTCTTTCAAATTCCATGCTATTAGAAAATTGTTAGTTTGTTTCTTTTCTCAGAATGTAGATAATGCTACTCCAGTACTCTGCTATCATTTTGGACTTAGCACATCTCCAGATACTTTTTCTCACCCCCAGGGACTACGAGTCTGAGGTTTGAATAACTGGCCATTAGAGAGCTTCAGATGTGTGGGCCACTTACTCTTCAGCTCCAAATATTTAGGATGCAAAGGTGTCTATCTACCTTCCACACATCAAGTCATTAGCACATTTTTAAATATACGCCATCTGAATTATTGAGACATACAGCTCCCAATATCAAGAATAAAATTAATTCTCTTTTGGAGCAATCATAGAAAAGAAAAAACTTACATTCAGAAGGCAGAAGGCACTTGTACTTTCTTATAGCCTGCTCTCTAGTCCTAAATGCTGGGTTCCATCAGTTAACTTAGAGTTCTCACTGAATCTTCTGTCAAAATTGACGAGCTGAAGTTGTTAAAACTATGTTACTTTGAACTTCATATGCTGCGTGCTGGACTTGGGAGAGGCAAGAGCATCTTTATTGACGGTGCTTAGGGAGTTTCTGCTAATTAAAACCTGTTCACCTGAACCAAGCAAGTGGCTACACTCCGTGTAAGAATACACATTCTTCCTGATCTCACCTGTCTTTCTATGCATTAGTTAAGGTGATTAGAAGATGATGGCTGACTGGCAACTTATTCTGGGATGAATTTATGCTCCCCCCGCAAAAGAAACTAGAAACAGAGGAGATATAATATTTAAGTGCTTCTCTTTGCTACAGTCTCTTTAGCTCTTTTCTCATGTAGAAATGTGTAATATGTTAAAGACACCTTAAGTTTTGAATTGATGACCTCCTTTTTCATAAATATAATGTAAACCACAACACATTTTTAAATAGATCACTAATTCAGCCACTGCTTAAACAATTATATCCACCACATTATTTAGAAGAATAGGCTTCTACTCAACATTATAATTTAAACATTTTTTCACTAAAAACTTTAATTCTTATTAAATTCAGGAGACACCTGCACGATACACATACACATAAGTGCTTTGACATCTACCACTGAGTTATTGAAATATCCATTTCAAAACCCGTCTCACCACAATCAGTCGAGTCTTTCAACAGTGTACAGAGAAAATAAATATCTCAAACTGTCTGTTCAAGTGCTCTTAAAGCTTAAAGAGCCTTGGATAGGATTATCATCAAAGAATGAAACAATATATTAAAATTTTAAGAACTGCATTACAGAAGACTAATCTTTCCACTTAGAAAACAAATTATGTTAATACATATTCACCACAATTGTGGTGAATACAGACACACACACACACACACCACAGTTCATCTAAGGAACACATTATAACAATAAGAGCACCCTAAAGGGATGGTTTGGGATTTATTGCGCATGATCACTCATTCCCTATAGCCAGCCAAACTTGCTGGGGTAAGTAGGTAAGACTTGGGGTAAGTAGGTAAGACTTGGGGTAAGTAGGTAAATGACGGCAGGTGTTGAAGGACAAAAAAGATAAGGGATAAAGGAGGCTATCAGTAGCTTCCAGTGTTCCTGCAGCTCTCAAATTCATGCAGTCCTGCTGGTGGTCAGGGAACAGTGATCAGTAGCTTGGACAAAAATGACAACCTCTTCGGTGGAGCTACTAACTTGTGACACCTGGTCGTACTTTCAATCTACACTTGTATCAATATAACACAAGAGTAACCTAATGGATTTATAGGGTGTTTTCCATACTGATACACTTCAAGGCTAAAACTCAGAAGATAAAAGTCAGACCTGAAGGCAATTACTTTAGACAATTCTGAGAAACTGAGAAGATGCTACGAACACACAGTGGTGACAATGGAGCCACGAATAAGGAACCTTAATTTTTAGACTTCCATCTTTCCCTATATTTTTAAAATTTTCTCTATCAGTGGTTTTACTCCATATTGCCTGCCCTAAAAGCAAGAGATCTCTTATCTGAGGTTTATCCCATTTAAGAGGATGCCTTCTCTAAAGTCAAATTCATGGTCTTGATTTCCAAATTTGGGTCTTCCCAAATATTCTCTATCTCAGGAACAGGAAGCACCATACATCCAATTCAAGCCAAAAATCTGGGAGCCAACTTTGTCACTTTCCTTTCCCTAACCCCCAATAACCAGTGCATCATAAAAATCTTGCCAGTTTTACTTCTAAATCAACCTGCCAAATTCCATTTACATGTACATCCATATTACCACTAATTCAAAGCACTTCAACCTCCTGCTTGATTATTGCAGTGGTCATGTGTTCATTGTTCACTCTTGCCATCTTCAATCGGCTTTCAAATTGCACCCAGAGTAATTATTTTAAAACACAACATTAAGCCTGTCATTGCTGAGAAGTAAGGGTTAACTTATCCAAGAGAGATCCCCTGGGCCTTCTGTAAAGACCCATAGCAACTAAGGCAGGATATGAACTTAAGGCAACCAACCCTGGCCGCTCACAAGCCTAGAACTCTAGGCCCTTCTCAGGCCAAGGGAGGGGCCAGTGCCTTTACAAACAGGGACAGTGATGTGGGGAATTCTGTTACTTACTTGCTACATCATATACCTTTGAACTTTAGTGCCCTCATCAAGTCACAGGAGAGGCCAGCTCTATCCACAACCATAAATGCTGAAAGTGGCTGGGGCCAAGTTTCTGTCTTCTAATATTATTATTGTTTTTCTGCTCTTGGTCACACAGCGCTCCCCAAATCGTGCAGCTTCAAAGCCCCAAAGGTCAAGGGTAGTGTTCCTCCTAAAGTTTGGTAACTGGATTTGCTAGAACTCTGTGGCATATTCTAGAATACAAATGCACCCACCACTGAACTGGTCTCCATGCGATAACTTGGGGGTTAAACTTTAATCCCCGAAATGCTATTCTAGAGGGTTTGGTGTCCTTGTTTGCATGACAGCTGCCAAGCTTAAAACCCATCAGTAGCACCAACATCATTCTTAAGATAAATACCAAAGTCCTGACTTTGGGATGCAGAACACAGCATGACTTGGCTCCTATCTCCCCTCCCAGATTCACTTTGCACCTCTTGTTCACTCTGTTTCAGCTAACTTGCCTTCTTTCATTTTTCACAAATGCAACATATTTCTTCCTGCCTCAGGGCCTTCACACTGTTCTTCCCAATGCTGGAGCATTCCTTCCTACTCAACCTTCTGAGCTCAGATCAGAAGTCACTTCTCCAGGGAAGCTCTCCCTGATCTTCCAGACTAGCATGGCTGCCCTTTCAAATATCTTAGAGTGTTTAGCAAAAAGACAAAAACAAACAAAAACCAGTAGTCTTAAAAATTATTTTTTTCTTTGTAGCTCATTTCTAATTTGAAGTTCAAACCTAATAGGAAATGCTCATGCTATTAATCACTAGTTGCAGAAAAATGTGTGTGTGGTAATAGAAGTGTTTCCAACATGCATATTCACTCCCAAAGAGACCATTTTGTTGTTTTCTAATTGAGTTCTTGCTCCTCTCAATAGAATGCTAGACGCTCTTCCCATTGCATTTGATACGTGTCCCCCACGACACTCACCACAAGTGCAATTATGTGACAAAGCGTGAGATTGTTTGATTTATTCCTAGCTTCCTCTCTAGACTATATGTTCTGTGTGTAGGGTGGAACTTTGTGTGGTTTCTCACTGCACTGTGTTCTCACTGTATATAGCGCAGAGCCTGGCACATAGTAGGAATTCCACAGCTATTTGTTGAGTGAAAAGATAGATTTTTAAATGAGTGTCATTGCTAATAAGAAAAAAAGAAGAAATTAAAGGCATTATGATTAAAAAACACAAGATACTTATAGAAAGTCAGGAGAAAGAATAAAAAAGAATATTCATAATGCCAGTTAAACATATATTTAGCTTTTTTTGGTTCACATTTACTAAAACCCAGTTTCTTCATCACAAAAATATGTTACTTCTTCACTCACAGAAAGGGGAAAAAAATGAAGGACTGAGAGAGTAGCACTGGGGACCCCGTTGAAAAACATGGGCTAGAAGGTGCTGTAGTGTGAAAAGAAAGGGAAGAACATATATTCCTTGGTGGTCTTTATGAGGGAAGATAGTAGGCTGAGACATTAAATGAATGATTTGTTTTCCCTTTTTAAGGTATATGTTCCAGGGAGTCTCATTTGCCAAATGTTTCTGGAAACAGGCAAGGGAAACAGATGAGAATTATTAGATCAAATAGTGGTTAATGTACAAGATGTTCTACACCTAATAGATAAACAAGACGTAGAAAAATCACCAGGACCAGATGGCAGTTCTTATGTCCTTTCATATGTAGGATTTTCCTCTCCAAAACAGATTTGAAGCCCCCAAATGTGTCTGGGTTTAGACTAACTGCAAGGAGATGGGGGAGGAAGATAAGTCAATCCATTTCTAGGGCCGCCAGCTTTCACTGATCTTGCATTTAGAAATAAAGAACCAACAGAAGTGTCACCCCCTATCAAAATCTTCTTTAACTTTCATGATCAGAAAATTCAGTCTGAAAACAGAACATTTCCACACAGAACTTATGCTTGATCATATAATCATCTCAATAAAGTGAATATTTTGCAGGACATATGCAATTAGACACAATGACACTCTACAGTAAAAACACATACCGTGGATTTGTATTTTTTTTCTTTATCTCTTAACATGAGATTTTTCAATTCTGGGTCTGTTATTTCCAGCCAGAAGGGATCTAGACAGCTGGCTGAGAGAGTCATTCTGCATATTCTGAGAGACAGGCCTGAGAGTCATTTGCTCTTTGCTTATGGGGATATATTAATGAATTTTTAATCTTTCTCTCACTGTCCCCTATGGCCATGATGCATTTGTAGAGAAAGCAGGTTTACACAGTAGAAAGGCTTCTGTCAATAGTATTAAACCTGCTGTTATTTATCTTTCTCGTTTTAGAATATGGAAAGGAGGCACGAGGAAGAAAAAAACTCAAGAATGCTACATTTGTTTAACAATAAAATACAGGATTCTCTTTTAGTTTAGACTCCCCCCCCCCCTTGTGGTTGTTATTCACAATTGTGAAGCTGAATCCTAATGGGGGAGCCTGTGAAATTAGCCAACTGTTCTGGAAAGATGTCTTTATGGTAACTGAAGTAATTTGGACATACATATTCACTCTTAAAAATAGCCAATCTTTGTTTTCCTTAAACTTGATTCTTTCTTCTCCTCAAAGACTTTATGCTACCTGCTTTCTTTGGTGGAGGCTGGGTATTCTGAATCATCTCTTATGATTGAGATGATTCTTTGATATAGCATTGGACAACAGACACATTGACCAAAACAAACAAGTGAATAAATAATTGGAGAAGTAGACAGAAGCAGGGCTAGCAGAGCAGATCATACTACACCTAACGTCTAAGCAAAAGCAGCCACTGTTTTTGTTTGGCCTGTGAGTGATTTCATGTTTTACCAGGGTTTGTGATGTAAAAGGGAAAAGGGAGAGGAAGATGAACACTGAGGGAGATGAGCAGGCAAAGCAGGGTGAGCCTGGGTTGGTGAAAAGCTCAAGGACAGGAAAAAGCAGGGGACAGTGGGAGAAGCTATTACGCTGTCTTCTACTGCACTGTTCTGTGAGCCGTGCCCCCTGGAGTTGCGTGATACAGAAACTCCAGAGATAAGAGGCTTCCTGAGCACGGCCTTCACAATTTTACTAATCCAGGGCCACTCTCCTACACTGTTGGTGGGAATGTAAATTGGTGCGGCCACTATGGAGAATAGTATGGAGGTTCCTTAAAAAACTAGATATAGAGTAACCGTATGATCCTGCAATCCCACTCCTGGGCATGTATCTGGAGAAAACTCTAATTGGAAAAGATACATGCACCCTCAATGCTCAAAGCAGCACTATTTACAATAATCAAGACAGGTAAGAAACCTAAATGTCCACTGACAGATGAATGGATAAAGATGTGGTATATACATACAATGGAATATTACTCAGCCATAAAAAGAATGAAATAATGCCACTGCAGCGACATGGATGGACCTAGAGATTATCATACTAAGTGAAGTAAGTCAGACAGAGAAAGACAAATATTATATGACATCACTTGTGGAATCTCAAAAAATGATAGAAATGAATTTATTTACAAAACAGAAATAGACTCACAGACACAGAAAACAAACTTATGGTTACCAAAGGGAAAAGGGGTGGGGAGGGATAATTTAGGAGTTTGGGATTAACAGATATAAACTACTATATATATAATAGATAAACAACCAAGACCTATTGTATAGCACAGGGAACTATATTTAATATCTTGTAATAACCTATAATGGAAAAGAATCTGAAAATGAATATATATATATATATATGTATATGTATACGTATGTGTGTATGTAACTGAATCACTTTGTTGTACACCTGAAACCAACACAACATTGTAAATCAACTACACTTTGACTGAAAAAAAAAGAGCCAAGGAGAGTACACAGATGCAGTAGGGCATCCTGGACTGCTGCCCTTTCTTTTCCTTTTTGTCTCTGACCTGAGGAAAGAATGTGCTGAACTAGGGGTACAGGTACGATGTAACATAAGGGAAACAGGGAAGAAAAACCAAGCTGAAAAATGATCTAATCCCACTGTATCCAGAAAAACCCTGGTACACTCCCACCATTATAAACTCTTCTCTTGGGAAGGGCATCCATTCCAATTGTATCAAAAGATGTTATGGTGTTAGAGAACCTCCCTCTGAAGATTGGAAAGCTCGGCTGGCTGCCTAGTGGCTACTGTAGGGGGCGGGCTGTGAAAGAAAGAATGTGCTAGTATCTGGATGGGAGGCAAATAGCAGAAAGATGTGGAAAACTAAATTTACACACTTCACACTCTGCCTGTGGTCAGTACTCTGAAGGTACAATGATAAGACCACATTCACAAAAGTTTTATTTCTGTAAGTTCCATTCTGTCCCTTTTCATTCCTGTAGCTCCTGCAGACTTTTTTCTATATCTTTTGGACTAGTGCAAAAACCTCTCATTTTTCATTTCTCTAATCCCCTTCCATAGAGGGATTTTAAATTTTTCCTAAAATGCAGATTAGATAGTTACCACCACCGTCAAACACCCTTGATGCCTCACAGAAGCAAGTGCAAACACCCTACTACGGCAGTCAAGACTCCCATGACCTGGTCTCTCTCTAGCTTGCCTTCCTCCACAACTCACCACGAATGCCAGGCTTCAAGTACACTGAGCCATTTGCCATCTCCAAATACTCACACTGAGGACACTGTGCCATGACCATGCCAATTATTTTGGAATTCCCTTCTTTTTGTGTCAAATAACTCAACACATCCCCGCATGCCTCTTATGCCTCTGAAGCCTCCCTGATGTCAACAGCTGGAATTCGGTGTTCCTTGCATACATCTTTAGCACACCACCACTTATATCAGGGTTGTAGCACTTTTCAGTTCTTCACTGAATTATTGTTTGTCATTGTATGTGAATCTGGGTAACTCATTTCAAGTTCCTTGGAATAAGGTTCTTACCTTATTCTTTTCAGAATATCTACAATGATTTCCATCTAATATTCTCATTGAGTAGTAGTTGAGGACCAGCTAACTAAATAGAAAAGGTAAGTATACATAAAAATCATTACACAAAACTGATTGTAATGGGACATAAGAATGATACATCTCTATGAACGTAAAACTTCTTCCAAACTGGGAGAAGTTTGGGATTATATGTATGTATATGGGATAAACAATTTAAATTAGATAAAAGTCTTCCTAAGGTGGGAAGTCCAGCTTTTAATAAAGATGAGAAAAATAATAGGGCTGCAGGAGGCTAGTCCAGTATCCATACTATCATACCACATGACCAATCTCCCGAGTATGAAGGTATGGAAAATGCAGAGGTTAAGAACATGGACTTTGGGGCCTGACATAACTTTAAATCCTGAGGTCATTCCTTACTAGCTTTGTGACCTTGGGCAAGTTGCTCAACCTCTCTTATCTCTGGGGATAATAATACTAACCTCAAAGACTTATTGTTATATATACACTACCAAACGTAAGGTAGATAGCTAGTGGGAAGCAGCCGCATAGCACAGGGAGATCAGCTAGGTGCTTTGTGACCGCCTGGAGAGGTGGTATAGGGAGGGTGGGAGGGAGGGAGACGCAAGAGGGAAGAGATATGGGAACATATGTATATGTATAACTGATTCACTTTGTTATAAAGCAGAAACTAACACACCATTGTAAAGCAATTATACTCCAATAAAGATGTAAAAAAATGTATAAGTAAAGTGCTTTGCATGGAATAATAGTTGACATTTATTGAATACTATTTTTTTTTTGGTCTGAGAACGATTGTGCTAATCTAAGTAAAACTCTGAGACCTTTAAAATTTGAATACATTTTCATTACAAAAGCATAGTGACTTGAAGCATAGGATTTCAGTTCATGTGGGACTGGTTTGACCTAAACATTTAAAAATAAAGCTAATTCATCAATTCCACATGCCAAGGTAGAATACAGAAATTCTAGTGCATAAGAAGCAATGAATTCAGGTCTGAATAGTCAGGAGACAAAGAGAAGAAATAAATGAAAACACACACAACTGTTAAAAATAGATTTTTGAAGTAAAACCACTTTTTCTCATTCAGCTTATTGGCTTTATAGAATTATTTGATATGCTTATCCCTGGTGCTTTTTAACTTTTTTTTTTTTTTTAAAGAGGTTAAGAGTCATAGATAGAAGAAGTTCCATCATACATGATGAATGGAAAATGTCAGTTACTCATCTTTTGTGTGTTTGGTGACAAAACTCAGCAATGAGCAGAGAGAACACTACCCTTCCCCATGAAGAATTTTCCAAAGGTACCATCAAAAACAACAACAATGTCAAATAGTGAAGGTAGATATATTGGACAACTGTCAGTTAACTATCCTTTTCCAGAGGTAGAAAACTAGATTCCTGTTTATAACTAAATAGTGAAGTGAATGCATAGATATTCAAAATTTACTTCTTTTGGTTAGTTTCTTTTGATATAAATCTTTTTCTTTTGATGTGTATCTTTTCTTTTGATACATAGAAAAACAAAGAAATTAGTCATAAAAAGGAAATTTCTTAGAATTATTTCAGTGAACGTGTCAGTGTAAGATTGGGTCTCTCAGAAAGCTGTAATACCCAGAAAAGTGACACAGAAGTTGGAAAGAAACAATCATAGTTCTCCTATTTTGCAGAAATAGGAGGGTCATTTGACTTGCCAGTCATGGCTGAGCATTGTGCTGATTGGGCCTTTGAGAGCACCCCTCCCAAATTCCATATCAACAAGCATTTTGGGGGACCTGCTCTGTGTTCAGAGCTGTGAGTACAAAAAGGAATAAGAAAGACATTCTTCCTGCCTAAACCCTACAATCTATTAGAAACACATCCTTGAGTAAAAAGCACTTGCTTTTCACTAGAGTTACCTTTTTACTCATAATGCTTTAAACAGAAAGCTTCCTCTCCACAAATATGAGATGAATCTTTGATGCATAAATTCATGTTATATTTTTTGATGAAGAGGAAACTTAATTACACTTTAAAAGAAAGGGATTGTAAACATGTGACTTCAGTAATTAGGGCTCAAACATAATGAGCCATTTAGAAATAATGCTGCATTACATTTTCAATGACAATAGTTTACTCATTTACATAATGTTTTACATTCATTTTTTTCATTTAATCATTCTGACGACTCTGTGAAGCACGCTTTTTTACCCCCATTTTCTGAATGGCCAGGTTGTTGCTTAGAGAAGCCATATTATTTGCCCAACAAATCACATGGAGAACAATTAGTTAACCAAGAGAGCCAGTAAGAATATCTGGCCCAGTTCCTATTGTGTCATTGGGCTTAAGGCATCACTGCACACATGAAGAGAATCCAAGATCCTGGAGTTCTACCCCATGATTTCATTGTCTACTGCTTTAGATTTTACAGCTTGAAATCCCAAATCAATAGTTTTACCTAACAGGGGCAAATTATTCAAACAGTTAGTATACTCTGCTTATAAATATTTCAAGAAAATAGAATTTAAAATACCTACCATTACAAGCAACTGAATATATTTTAACATTTATTTGACTAGAATGTCTTTTAGCATCTTGCAGATCTCAATATTATGTCAATAGGAATGACAAATCAAGCTGTATCTGTTATTTGGTCACAGCCTAAAAGTTGCTTTTGTTATGGTCAATATTAGTATATTTATTCAGCACTTGTTTCTTCTACCTGGAGTACAAAATATGCAACTAAGAGGTTTCTGCCACCATGCCAGTTAATAGAAATGTCTGGCTAGCATAATGCTAAGTAAGCCACGTTCTGCCTTGTTTGATTCACAACCATTTTTAGAAATAGTAGGGGAAAATGATTACTTAAGCAAACTGGCTGGCAATACTGTATTCGAGGTATGCCTATGTGACCTCATTTTTCTTCTTAGCTAGAATGTAAGAACAGAAAAGAAATTTACAGGTCATGTGGTCTACCTAGGTCTCTTTATATTTGAGGCAAGTTATATGGACAGAGGAGAAACAACTTATTAGAGACCTAATAACAAGTTATCTCTACTCTAACTTTTCTTGAGTTATTTGGAGGTTGGGATGGCCCTGACTTCCATTCCAGCTCTGTATGTGTATTTCATATCACATATGATAGAGGATTTTTGTGGTAGAGTGGTAGAGGTCAGTAATGACATTTTAAAATAGAGGGGTTCGTAAGGTTCTCTCTGAGTAGGTGACACCCTCAAATTAAATACAATACTTCTCATCTGGCAATGATTTGATCTTATTAGTGTGTCTGCTTTCAACATTAAGCTCTTCATAGGCAGTTTCACAACCTACATAAGGGCCTGAACAGCACATCCTGTACAATTAGGTGCCTTTAAAATGATTTACATTTACTCCTGATTTTTATAAAGAACAGAGAGCTTTCAATCATGAAGTGATTGGTTTTAGCATATTATTGTGGCCACTTGATCTCCTTGCTTACTTCTCTCATTTTTTGTTTTTTTAACATCTTTATTGGAGTATGATTGCTTTATAATGATGTGTTAGCTTCTGCTTTATAACAAAGTGAATCAGTTATACATATACATATGTTCCCATATCTCTTCCCTCTTGGGCTCCCTCCCACCTTCCCTACCCCACCCCCCTAGGTGGTCACATTCTCTCAGTTTTGATTCAAATATATTTTATTATTTTTTACAATCTTCACATGGTTGAATAGAAGAGTTAAAAAAAAATAATCCAAATTAATCTCTTCATTCCGAAAAAAACAATTTTTTTTTTTTTTGGTTGGAAAAGGCAGTACACCATTGGCTAATTTGATGTTCTTATTTTACTTTCTGTAAATTGAATTGTCTCAAGCTATCTCCACTCACTACGGCAATATGGAAATGAAATTGCTTTAAGGAGAAATGATAAATTTTGTATTTAAGTCCTATGTTACTAGGGAAAGGAAGTGCATACCTACAGCCATTGTCAACATGGATGCAGATGTAGACTATGACTGCTTAAGATCAGGATACAGTGATCAGGAATCAGGTCTCTGCACACCTCAAGATGAAACTAAACTGAGGTGAATTGGTTCGGTCAAATCACACATGGACCAACAGACTGGCTTTAAACATCACTTACTGCTGAAGAGCCAACACACATCAAGACAACATTTGGATTCTTAAACAGCCTTAATTTTTTTTAATGTGTAAAAAGTTTACAAATTTTTTTTAAAAATTGAAGGCAAAGAAAATGTTATTCCCAATTCATATCTTTATAGCATTGTAGCATCTTTGAAATACTGTTTTCCAGTGAAAGATAATAGAATGAGCTTTTACGAGATTGAGTACTGAAGTCTATACAAGCATCAAGGCAAAATGGAGCCAAGCCACTGAGTTCTGAATTACAACCAACAACGTTGTCATTTAAAGTGATAAAATGTAAAAACAAAACAAAACAACAACAAAAAAACAAACTTATTTACTATTATAGGGGAGGAATAACTGAAGATGGATATAGGAACTTGTTGCAAATAGCAACAAGACTAACAGTTCTCATATAGATAATTTGTAATTTTGTGAATAAACCAAACCCACCGAAAATGCAATTGTGTTAACTGAAAAAATTGACTTGAAAAGGTATAAAAACAAAATAAACTGGGAGCTGTGACTGAATGCTACGCTTGCATATTTTACAGAATATTACACAAGTTGTCATTTTTCTTTACTATGAATATCTAAATATATACTAATTAATTATATAACTATTAATTATATTATTATATAATAACTATATAATAATACTATTATTATTACAAGTGCAGAATTAAGTTATGTTGTTATTTTTAACACGGATTAATATTAATCTAGCATGGCACACATGACGTGTTTCTAATGCCAGCCTCTGTTAAATTAAAAACAAGAGCCTGGCCTTCTCTTTGTCAGTAAAAAGGTAAGAACTCAGTTCTTCAACTATACAACTGATGGCAGTAACACAAAGAAAGTGCTGGGGATAAAGAGTGACAGTTGGCTCTACTGGAGTTGAACTGAGGGAAAAGAGCCGAAGGTAAGAAAATCAAGCTCTTAGTTGAAGGATAAAGGTGAAGCAAGAAGGAAAATTGTTTTTGTTTACTTAAGAAGATTAATGAGATAAAGTCAGGGAGATGCTGTAGTTTTATTATGTACATTAAGTAGTTCTTATGTTAGGGATCAGAAAAGCCATATAGCAGGACAAGCAAATGAGCCTGGCAGGCAGTTCTCAGGAGGAAAATGTGAGCTGTGTGTATTGCAATGATGATAAAGGGATAATAAAAAAAAGTGCATTGAGTTTCCCAATATTGAATTAAGTTCACAAGGTGGAGTTTGTACTGGCACTCTGTTATTTGCCAGTACCTGTTAATGACATTCTAGAGAAGACCCACAGTTTTTTTTTCCCTAGCATTTTCCTGGTGAGAAAAGGGGTTTGGGACGTTTAAAAGACTATACTTTTGTAAGCCACTGTTACAAAGAGCTATGCAGCTGGGCCTCAAAATGCTGTTTTGGGCATCTATAAAGTGGTGTGTAGAGCCTGTTGGATCAATTCAAGAGAACTGGGTTGTTTTTGTTTGTTTTTTGTTTTTTTTCATTTATTTCTAACCAGGTAGTTAGAATAAAACCATTTAGTTTCCACTGATTCCTTAATCTCTGCCAAATTCTTAATCGAAAAGTAGCAAACTTGCCCTAAATGTTAGTTGGACACAAATTTCATACCCTAAGAGGTCAGTGTTTCCTGCTCCTTGGTAAATTTTCAAAATACATGTAACCTGTTGAAAGGGATCTGGGAAAGCTAAGCTACTTCTGGTGACTTTTTTTTTTTTAATTTTTATTGGCGTATAGTTGATTTACAATGTTGTGTTAGTTTCAGGTGTATAGCAAAGTAAATCAGTTGTACATATACATATATCCACTCTCTTTTAGATTCTTTTCCCATATAGGCCATTACAGAGTATTGAGTAGAGTTCCCTGTGCTATACAATAGGTCCTTATTAGTTATCTATTTTATATACAGTAGTGTGTATATATCAATCCCAATCTTCCAATTTATCCAGTGACTCCATTTTGATTCTCTATCAGACCTACATCAAAACCATCCCTCTAAAAACACAATCTCAGTAAAAACGATGTATGTCTCATGCACATTTCACCTTCAAGGCTAGTCCCTTAGTATCTCATTTTCTTCTCCTTATGATGTTATCGCTGTAAGTGCCTCCTACGTAGAAATTTCTAAGACACCATTTGGCCAAGTAACATTCAGAATAACAACTTAACATTCTGTTCAGAACCTTATGTTCTAGGAAAACATTTTATGGTTATAAAAATAAACACAAATAGTCAAAATAAGTTCCATTTATAACAAGGGCATCTCTTCTGCTAAAGAAAAATATTTCCTCAGTGTCTAACCCTCTTTCAAGGATTCTCTCCTTTATATAAACGTATTTGTGTAATGGGCTCATTTTAACTACTTTTCAGAAGCTGAATATACCTTAGTAGTCAAGGAAAAAAAAAACAACAACACACACGCACACAGAGAACAAAGAAAATAAAAGAAAAACAACCAAAGTGAAGGGCTGAAGGAAGAGGAGGTATTCCTGTCTCTTTGTAATCTTGCTTGCTTCTTTCCCACTGAGGCAGCTGAAGGGACCTGCCAGAGATTTCATCGCAAAGGGAAAATTTCAGAGATGAGAAGCCACTTCAAATTGACACAAGACTGTTTTATCTGTCAGTCAAGGCATGAGGTGAAAAGTGGAATAGCAACAATGTCACTAAAATTATATTACTTTTCTTCAAGTACATAAATATTGTATTTCTCTTTTTTCAAATTTATTTTCTTATATTGATACATTCCTAGATGTAAAAGAGTGTATTTTGGGGTTGCCCCTAGTTCGTAATAAATATTCAAGTCTTCACATGGTTCACTGACATAAATTCTTTGAGTTCAAGACTAATGAAGTTAGAGGACACCTTACGTCATATCTCAGTGGGCAAATGCAACACATTTATCCGTGAGGTTGTAGCTGTAGATCTGGAGCTGCTTTTGATGACTGTTTAGCTTTTCTAAGTATGACTGTGGAACACCAGCAGCCCCTCCCACACTGCAAACAGGAGCAGGTGCTGGAATGCTATTGTCCAGAAATGATACGTGTTAATAAAACAAGGGATCAGCGTGGTCAGGGTTTTCTATGCCCTTCACATCCTTGTGTGGTTGTATTTTCTGAGGGCCCAGGAGACACACCGTAGTCTCCTAGTCTCTACAGCACAGTGCAGAGTGATACAGTTTCTTGGGAGGGGCAGGAAGATTTTAACCTCATCTCTGGGAGGTGTGGCCAAAGGAATGTTTGTAGGGAAAGAAAGAGGAAAACCTATTTAAAATCTAATGGACATTATATTACAAAAAGCTGATTGAGGGTCACTGGGGCTCCTGGTGGCTGAGATAAAAGCCAGGTTTCATTACCCCTAGATGAACAGATGAAGAAGAGGATACACAAAAGTTTGTTGAATCGATAACAGTATTATGATTCAGGAAAAGGAAAAGCCTTTATATACCAAAAGGAATTTGAAGCTAGAGAAGAATGAAATATTTATCATAACAATACTGAAGGCACAAGGTAATTTCACATATGTCCATGAACAAGCTGCTTCAAAGGGTATATCTAAACAACACATCAGAAGATGACAGAGGGATTGAAAGGAGGAAAATCTATGAAAGCATTAAAGATAGCATAATCAACCAACACTTACTTTCTTTGATTTTTTTTCCTGAGATCGGAAGAGATCATTATCATCATTCCTGCCATTTGTTGGGCACCCCTTGTATGCAAAACAGTGTGCTAGCGAACACTTTCTATCACGTTCTAAAAAGGAAATAAGACACCTCATCTCCGCTTCCACAGACTAGCTTTAATAGGCAAAGTCAAAGGCAGCTTAGGAAAACCTTAAATGAAGCAGATCAATAAACACGTGGTTGAATCAACTAGGCATGTGTGAAATGGATGAAGCCCACCCTACCCATATTACTTCTAGAGGTGAGAATTTCACCCCCTCCAAAAAAAAAAAAAAAAAGTGGAATAAAGGAAACAAAGCACAATCCTATAAACCACATATGATTTTAGTATCTACTGTGTATTTAGCTTTATGTCAGACCTATTCCAGTCCTCCAAACTTTCAATCCAATTGAGAAAAACTAAAAAATCATTTTAATTGTAATACCAGACAAGTGGGTACCTAAATCAATGTGGAAGGGAGTTTAGTGCTATTGACATCGAGAGGGAGGCTCTATCCCTGAGGGTTAGAGTAAGAATTAAAATAAGATTATAGCACTCTATCCAATCCACCAAACGCTTCTGACATCTCTATTTGGAGGATTTCGAGCTTTGGGTGGGCAGATTGTCTTTTATTATAGTGGGAATTATTTTTTAAGCAGTAAATTTTTCTCCACTAACAAGCCAGGGGTGGTAAGTATGAAATGGGAGTTGACGAGAATATTTGTTGTCAAGAAAGATACAAGAGCTATTTAGTGAAGAACACATCATAATGAAGTTCTGCCATATAAGCTCGAAGAGACACTATTGTTCCCTCCTTAAGATGGCCCTTATTGAAACAGAGCAGGGCCCTATGGTTCCTCCCCGCCGTGTCCTCTGCCTGCCTTTTGCCTGTGGAAAAACTTTAGCCAAAGAATAAGTTTAACCACAGAAGTTAGAAAATGCAGAAGCAAAGAAAAGCAGTCAAACAGGACAAAACAATAATAGTTTAGTCACTAAGCAAAGTCAGTGACCTTTAGTTCCTTCTCAAGGGCTATAGATAACATTCTGAGCCATATCCTTTGAGATATGTCTTTTTTTAAATAATTAATTAATTAATTAATTAATTTCTGGCTGCGTTGGGTCTTCGTTGCTGCGTGCGGGCTTTCTCTAGTTGTGGTGAGCAGAGGCTACTCTTCCTTGCGGTGCGTGGGCTTCTCACTGCAGTGGCTTCTCTTGGGTGTGGGGCACGGGCTCTAGGCACCCAGCTTCAGTAGTTGTGGTGCACGGGCTTCAGCAGTTGTGGCTCGCGGGCTCTAGAGCGCAGGCTCAGTAGTTGTGGTGCACGGGCTTAGTTGCTCTGTGGCACATGGGATCTTCCCGGACCAGGGCTCGAACCCGTGTCCCCCGCACTGGCAGGCGGATTCTTAACCACTGCGCCACCAGGGAAGCCCCTGAGCTGTCCTCCAGCTACTGAAACCCCCACCAGGTAGGAGAAGTTAGCTACATGATGACCAGACTGTAGCCATGACACAATTCCAAGAATTGGCCTCAAGGATATGGGAACAAACCAACCCTGGAACTGAAGATTAACTGTACTTAAAACAATCCAGATGACGCTGATCAGACCACTGCATGGCCAGTTTCACGATGACTGTCCAAGCTGACTGTGCTGTTTCTGCATGTAGCCCCCTCCCTCTGTCTGTAAAAGCTCTTTCCCCCTGTTTGTCTGGGGCGGGGAGAGGGGGGAGCCGGCCTTTGGACAGGAGCCCACCCACCCCTTTGCCGGCACCCAAATACAGCAAGTTGTCCTTTCCACCAAGCTTGCCTCTTTATTGGCTTTTGAGGGCGAGCAGCTGGACCCCACTTTCAGTTACATTATCTCTGACCAGCACTGACTGTTACATTTCTCCATGTGTTTGCCACCATCATGTCTTTATTCCCGGTTTCCCGCTTTTCACTACAGCAATAAGTAATTTTTTTCCTGGAGACTTTCAGCAAGAAACTGGAATGCTTCTTAATACATCATCTTTCATTAGCAACTTCTGCTGCAATATAATACCCCTGAATTTCTTCTCTATTGTTCTAACTTTTTTTCCCCAAATATACTGTAATTAATGAAGGGCAAAGAACAAGTTTACCTTGTGGTATTCTGACAGCCCTTGAGTTGGTGCTGAGTATACAAGAGAAATTTATAAACGGATGAACAGATAATTGAACAGAGGTGGACATAACTAATACAAGCCCAGAATCCCTCCAGGATTATTAAAATTTTAATATGTAACACATATATGTACCTTTACCAGAAATTCAAATTAGGACCATAGCTGGTGAATTCAGGGTTTCCCTGAGTTGTTTTTTTTTTTTTTTTCTTCCCCTAGGCCATTCTAATTTCCATAGGGACCTATAACAAAACTCACATCCCTTTTAAATCAGTTTGACCACTTTGAGGCTTTGTTGGTGGAACCCTATTCCTTTTTTGGCTTCTTAATTTTCCTGTGGAGGTTAGTAATATTAATATACACAGACAGTATATTTCATCAAAGGGCAGTAAAAAATATGGGAAAAGATGGCAATTTGATTATATGCCCAGAAGAGGAAACAAAGCAATGAAACATTTTTATTCCAACTGTCAGTTCTCTGATAAGAGTAAGAGGGTTTTTTTTTTGTTTTTTGAATTGGATAAAGAAAGATACAAAGGAGCTTTTCTAGAACACAAGATATTATTTCTATATGGTTGGACGACTGTCAAAGATAGGTGTATAATGGAGCATAAGAGCACTGCTGTCCTTCACAGGTAACAGTGACTGTGGACTTCATCACACAAACCAAGGTCTGACTCTCTTACTTTCCTGCTATTTTGTTCACCTTTTTATTTCTTCCTTTACCTACACCTGTAGGCCATTTGCCTCGCCATGTTGAATTTACTTCTCTTAGAGGTCTCGATATTGTGAGACAGTGGCCCAATATAAGCCACTGAAGAGGACAATCTAACAAAAGAAATAGGATGCTCCGAGTTCATAATGAAGAAATACATACAAAGGTTCTTTGCAAAATATCTATACAACATCTGTCCATGAATTTCCTACACATTTTATCCTAATGTCTCAATATTAATAACTTCTCTGCCAATATTTTTTGGAATGTATTAGATATCTGAGTTATTTTCACAACCATATTAACAATGGTAAGCATTTTTACATGGTATTTATGAATATCTGTGTGGTAAACAGTTTTATAACCACCTTAGTTTTCCCCAAAAGGCATTCAAAAGAGGGGGAATGGCAAGGTATTTTAATACATCTGGGATTAAAGCTGCTTAAAGGTGAATTAAATGTAATACATGCTTATGGTACAAGCAAATACAGTGTGGAATGTGAGCGATTTGCGATGGAAAGTATCTAACTTGACATCCAGTCTTTTCACCTCTTGCCTTGCCTCCCCCATCACTCTCTTGAATGTGTTTGAAAGACGTGTTTCAGCATTTCACTTCAGGTCACCCACCACTTCCAAATCAATGTCACCTCCAAATTGCTGTATCCACAGAATAGATGTCATTAACAACCTCCCAATTTCCACCCAATATGTAAGCTAGATTCTCTTTTCAAAACCCATTTCACTGTACAGTTCTACCTGTATCCTTTTTATCACAGTAAATTATTTCTTCCTCCAGTAAGTGTTTATGGTTTTCAAACACGTACACACATACCTTCCTTAGCCAAGCCGTATAGACATAATTCTTCCAAACTTTTCCCATAAGTCAGCCTCTTTCCCCTTATCAATTGTGAAACTCTTCTTTGGATTCCTTCCAATCTGTCTACTTATTTTTGGTAGTCAGACAAACCAAATGGAATGGGACGTTCTAGAATAGGTCTCATGAATGTCGTTGGGAGTGGAACTGTCACCCTCTATTCCATGATGAAATGCTCTAAATAGAATGCCTCCAAAAATAAGATTAGCCTTTTGGGTGCCACATCACACTAAAAATGTGTAGTCTTCTCCCTTTTTCAGCTTTATATCTCCAGATGTCCCCCCCCCCCAGCATCTCTGGGATATATCCTCATCAGTTCAGATTCTTAAGAGAGTATGCTTTTTAATGTTTCTCACAAACATTCCCAATTTATCCCCTTAAATTTCAAATCTTGGGTTTTGTTTTTTTTTTACGTAATTACCTAGGCTCTTCATGATTTTCCTGTACACCTCTGTGCATCCACCCCAGAAAATTCTCCGGGGGCTTTTTACAGCTATTTCTTAGTATCTCCCTTGCTTAAGTCTTTTGCTAAGTATACAATTTTTTCTTTGACCCTTTTCAGTTTAATTCAATGAATATCCGTCAAATTCCTCCAATGTCATTCACTGTATTAATGACAATGGAGAGTACAGCAATGGAGAAAAAGTAAATTCTATAGGAGAGACAAGCACACAAATATAATTTGAATGTCACTTAATTCTTTCGTGGGCATTTTGAGCACAAGTCTTCCTTTGGTTTACTCATACCCTAAACACACCATATGTTTCTACCTGTCTTGTTTCCAGACTGGCTTAGTCAATGTCTCTGAATGACGCAGTTAATGTTTCTTTGCCTCTATGACTGAAAAAAGGGAACGGGGTCCCAAGGACAAGGATGAGCGTTTTATCAGGTGTAAGGGGGTACAGCCTATGTCGTGGGTCAGCCTTGTGAGGTGGGAGCACAGCCCCCAGGCTGGTCTGTGCCCTGGGCATTACTGGTAAACAACTTGGCTTCCAGAAAGCCCTGGAGAACCAAAATCTTCTTCCAGGAATCTCGACTGTCACTGTATGCAATCCCTATCACTGATCTCTTTGCTCGTTTCAGTTTTCCCAGTTTATGTTTTTGCTTTGTTTGTTTGCATTTAAATTTAATGTTACTCTCGTTGAATAAGAATAGTTTCAGTCAGGAAAGACAAATTTGATAGGAAAAAAAGAAAAATATTATAAGAGAGAAGAACTTGGATTCTCATCCAGGTCCTGGCACATCTTTACACTAGAGCATGATTTGTCTGAGTCTTGTCTTTGCCCTAAAACCACCAGGATTTAAATACAGCACTAAAGAAAGAATCACCCAACCTCTCTATGCCTCAGTTTTTTCATGTGCAAAGTGGCACCAATAGTGGTGTCTCTGTCAGAGCTTGTTGCCAAGATTAAAGGTGTGGTAGAGCTCTCCCCTCAGTGCCTGGCCCACATCAAATGCTCCATAAATATCACCTATTCTGTGCTGGGCTGACTCTTTTTGGTGATTATTTCAGGTTGATTTGCTAACATCTGAGTGGCACCTCTGAAAGGTAAGCAAACCTTCTTTCACTGTCATTCTAATAAAGTTTATTTATGTGTACCTATCATTCACCAGGGCAAGCAAACTTTGTATGACTGCTTTCAGGAAATAAGTCGCCTTGTTGACTGAGGGTGTATTTTCCAACATATTCTCACCAGAACCAGGAAAACCAGTGAAGGAGAGGTAGAAAGGTGCTGCTCTGGTGTGAGAAGCCATTGCACCATTCCCGATTCTTCCTGCAACTTATCTGACCTCCTCTGTCTCACCACTATCCCTTTTTGACCCTGTTGCCCCATGGCTTCTCTTCTGCACCAGATTTTTACTTCTCCCCCTGAAACCCAGAGGCATAAATGCCAATGAGCTTTGCATTTCAGAGTTGACATCTTATCAGCTGATAAATTTTATGCTGCAGTTGTTTTTCTCTAACATAGATTGAAAACCTCTAAATCAGGGATGGGCTGTCTTGCGTTGCTTGTCCTGCATCACATAAATCACTGGCAGATAAATCATCATAACGACACTACCAACTAACCCCATGTTGCACTGCCAGGCCCTCCTTCTTTCAAACTGTGTACATTTTGTCTGAATTGCCTTCTAATTCCATCTTAATATTTAAATGAAAGTGAATTAATTTAAAAATCAGAAACCTTGTGACATAGCATATTTAATTCTAAAATGAGAGGTATAATATTTCTTGTGTCTATTGCTACAAGAACTTCTTTCCCAAAGAAATTATCCGGCATGCTTAGACCAGTCTCATAAAATTGTTTTCTTTTGTCATTCATATTTTTATCACATCCAGAAGAAGTTTATACTTGGCCTTATTTCCCCCTTGCTTTATCATAAAGTCAACTACTACGTAAGTATTTATTCACCAGACATGAATAATTGGTATTGTGCTTCTTATTCTCTGGTCTCCTGGATTTATTACTATAGCTTGCTTTTCCTACTTGCCATGTTTTAATTTAAGCACTCCCCAGGTCTCCAAATGGCTTATTAGATGGGTTTCCTTATTGTCCCATTTCCCATGATAATGTCTTTGTTTTGTTGCCCCTATTTTTATTGTGGTGAAATATACATAAAATTTACTAGTAGCCATTTTTTAAAGTGTACAGTTCAGTGGCATTAAGTACATTCCCAGTGTTGTGCAGCCATCACCACTATCCATTTTCAGAATTTTGTTATCATCCCTAGCAGCAATTCTTTTTTTTTTTTAAGTGTAGTTGATTTACATTATTATGTTAGTTTCAGGTGTACAACATAGTGATTCAATGTTTTTATAGATTATACTCTGCTTAAAGTTATTATAAATTATTGGCTAGGTTCCCTGTGCTGTACAATATATCCTTGCAGTTTATTTACTTTTATAAACAGTAGTTTGTTCCTCTTACCATGGTAACTTCTTTGCATATTTGACATGTTGATATTTTAAGAAGCTGTTGCTTCTGTTTTTTATTCTATCTTGTTTTGTTTTTTGATCAATTCTACTTACAGATATTCAAGCATGTTAATATTTACCTGTCAGATATTTTGACAGGTAAATATTTGTATATAATATTGTCACACTCAAACTATAAAATATTGATAAAATACTTACCAGAGATGAATTTTTCACATGCTACTAAAATATTTGCCTGACAATTTCATACTTCAACAATTTCTTAGAGAATTGGCTTTGACCTAAAAATTTTAGCCAATTAGTATGTTTACAGAAATCATTTTTATTCACTTAACATAATTACAGAGCTTTGCTCATTGCTGTGAGTTAAAGGTGCATTAGCATCCAGTGATTAGCCCCTTCTTTGACTCTCTTTAGATTTTAATAAACAGGAGAGAAACCACCTTCTAGTCTAAATATCTCGTTCTTTCATAAAATACCAAGACGGAGACCTTGACAAAGAGCACCTCAGAACACATTTCTAAGTAGGTTGCCCAGGCGTTTGTTGAGGTCTCCTCTAAAACCTTTTAGGAATGAGAGGAAAATAATTTTACATGGAGTTTGATGGAAAGAAAACCAAAAATATGGGCATTATTTTTAAACTATTGAAAATGAAGAATCTATCCAGTCAAGAAAGAGTCAAGTCCAGAGTTTGTCGTGGGATCATCGCATTAGTAGGTATTCAAGAAACATTTGTTCAATGAACGTTGGAGTATAGGGTTCATGTAACAGAGAGCAAAGATATGGGAACAATGGCAATACTAAGTACAAGCATTATTTATGAATTATCTCTGTGTGTCAGGCAAGTTATTAAGTTTTTGCATGCATTATTTAATCCTCACAATGACTATAAGAGGAGGTGATATTATTAATCCCACTTTACAGATATGGAAACAGATTCACAGAAGTTAGTTCAGTCATAGAGCTAGAAAACGGCAGAGCTGGAATTGTAACCCAGGCACTTTTGACTCTAAATTCATCACTCTCAACCTCTATGTTTTCCTTCTCTCCTGACCACCAAGTCTTCCATCCAGCAAGTGGAGAAAATAGAGTGCAGGCTCTGGACAAGGGATCGGAAATAGGCACAAAATATTTGTAGAGAGACTGAGGCTTGGTATTTGCCAGCCAAGGTCGCAAAGTCTTTTTTTTATAATTCTTTTTTTGAGGCCAGAACTGGAATAGAAATATATTTTAATCCCAAAGTGAAAATGAACAGCCTCAAGGGGAATAGAGGAGTAGCAGAGCCTGACAGTAATTTATACAGGTTGTGTGTAAATAGTTTAGGAGGCTCAAAAGCTAAAACTGAGGGGAGAAATGCAATTTATAGATGTTGGAGAGCAATTATTTAGAAATGAAAGTTTTCAGTGTAGTCAAAAGTCATCCCTAATTTAGAAAATTACTGATGGCTGCAAAAGTTATCTAGATCTATTTTATAAACCATTCTGCAAATAAAATTAAAATAGTACCTTGAGATTCACTGAATACTTGGGCTGAACGAGGTACAGAATATAGACACAAATCTCCTCCCAGCTGCTTCTATTTAGGTCAAACCTGCTTGGGAATTTTGAGCCCTATTACCAGCAAGACAAAGGATTTTACCAAACTATGTCCTGAATAATTAGAAGAAATCAAGCAAAATCTCACATCCATTTAAAACACTGGTTGGATGAAATTAGGCTTGCCTCTGTTGCGGCATGCCTTTCAGCTCTAACCTGAGAGGACGCCGACCCTGCCATTAGGACAGTGCCCGGGGAAGTACTGTCCCTGTCATGGCCCAAACCTGATCCTGAATCCAAAACCAATCCTTCTCCATTTGAACTTCTGTGCAGATTCTGCCCACCTCCTCACTGCCTCTGAATGTACAGCTCCAACTATGTTGGCAATCTGGACACAGGGAAACTAACTGAGGCTTAGATAAGAGCCAAAGTATTTTTATACTTGCCCCATGATGGAAATAGCCCTCCTGATGGTGAAGACTTTGATTTAGGCTGCCAATCCGAAGAGTCTTTCATTTAGCTTCTGTGATACATCCCATTTCCTTCTGTAGCTTAAGCTCCTTGACATAATTTTCTAAATTCTGTGACACCCAAGACCAGCACTAGATTCTCTAGTTTTAGGGTGTTGAATAAATGATATGCTATTATCAACATGCTGAAAGTTTGGCATGGTGCTCCAAATGGTGACTTTTTTTTTTTTCCCCAGGGGAGGGTAATCTAGAGCAGTAATTGAGTGCATCATTATTTGTCACTGATGATAGCTGTACAAATCAAATATCCATCTACTAAAACGTTTCTCTGGTTTGGCCTACACAGAATTCCAATTATGTCAAACTATTTAATCTCTGGAGGGGTAATATGCGTGTATGTGTCTCTGCATATATAAAAGTACAGACACACAAAGTCCTTGAAACATTCAACATTTGCTCAGCCAACATTTCAAGGGTATTTAAGCTTCATGTCACATATTAATTCACATATAAAATGAAACTTTCAGCCTCAATACTTGCTTAACAGTCCTGAGTCGACCATCAACTGTCCACTTATATAGGACCAGTCTACTGGCAATTGTGACCCAGTCCAATAAAATTAGCAAAGAAAGTGTGAGAAGTTGTGGCCAGGGAGTAAATGTCCAGCAAGAGGCCTGGTAAGGGCATTTAATGGAAGGCAACGTGAGGGCGGAGGGGGAGGAATTCTAACTGGGAGAGAAAATGGAAAGCAGTGTGCCCAGAAGTGCAGTGAAGAAAGATATCTGTATCAGGGATGCAGAGTGGAAGTAGGGTGGACAGGACGGCCTTGTTATTTCACATTTTGGGGATGAACACGAAAAGAGAGTAGTGACTGTTTTTGAAACACATATTATTTCTCTTACTGCAAAGGAGGAAGCTTCTGAAACTTGACCTCCTTTGCAACCAAACTGCTGCTTCCACTGCCTCCTAGGTAAGTGTCACCTTCATCTCCAGACCTTGTCTGTCCCTGGCAATGTCTGAAAGGCACTCACCCTGGACTCCTGTGAATATGTCATCTAATGAAGACATCTATTAATATGGGCACATTACAGCTCGCCATCTGGCTCTGCCTCTTAGACCGCTCTCCTCCCTATAGATCTGCACACACAGAGTGCGCTGTGCCTGATCAATTATTTATCCATTTCCCTCCCTGCTGTAACAGACCCAGCCTCCGCTCTCTCTCTGCAGGGCTACTGAGGGCTGATGGACACATTTCAGGCCTAAAAACATTTTTCCATCGGAACCAAACATGGATCATCGTAAAGTCCTCGTTTGTGCTCTTTCTATCCTTTTCCCTGGGCCCCCTTCTTGTGTATACTGTGAACGCAGTGTGGCAGGGTACCCCACACAATGCGCTCTGAAATCAGACCCTGGATGCAACACAACTTCCCTTCCAACTTGTGACCTTGGCGAGTTGGTTAACTGCGTTCGCCTCGGTTTCCTCACCCGTAAAATCGAGATGATCATGGGACCTAGACCACTAGAATAGGCTTGTTTTGAGTATTAAATGAATAAGTAAGTGTATGTCAAGAGCTTAGACCAGCAGTACTTGGTCCATAGTAAGCAAAGTTACTTTGTTGTTATTTTTTTCACCTTTTATCTGACCACATGTATTAATTTGCTCATTCTTTTTTACACATCCGTCTTCATTTCTCTTTGAGTTTCTGTAACAAAACTAGTCTTTTTATCTTTCACATTATTCCTTTCATATCTTTTCGGGCTTTCCCTTTTAAGCAGTAAGAATGCATTGTCCCTCTAATTTGCTCTTATTCCTTACCCTATTTTTCTTTTCAGTGTTACTCTTTCTTGTTCACTCTTGTTTTAACTCTTTAAAATTCCTCCTTTACGTCTCTCTTTGTCACCTCAAAAAATGTTCCAGGCACAAACTAAGAATGAGCTGAACTGCTATAGAAAATTTAATTTTCATCATACTTTGTAGTGTTTTATTTTAATGTAAATATTTAGTTCTTACTTAGATTATTAGAAAACATTCAATATCTTATCCTCAAATTAAGCTGAGATTGTTTTCTAGTTGTGTTACTATGAAGCAGTCCCATGATGAAAACCAGCCAGTGAGATTCAGACTCTTTCCTCCTCCCTTCTGCAGGCTGATACCCCTCTCCTTTTCTTCCCTTGCTCCAATTTTGTAAGAAACATCCTCTTTTAGCAAAGGGTATGATATGTGTGTTTTAACTTCAAACTTCCTATTCAAAAACTTACTATTTAAAAATATTACTGACAATCACTCATCTCAGAAAATAAACTATTTTGACTTGGTGTTTCTCTGGACTTTTGGTTAAACGACCACTGGTCTAACTGAGTCATTCTGGTTGAAAGGAAGAGCAGGAAGCCTGAGCTCTGCTTTTGGATACTCCCCCAGGTGGCATTTATCCATCTGGGAGTTATGCAAATTAGTAAGAAAAAACGTTCTTCCAACAAAGGATTTTACAGTTCATTAATGCATTTATTCAAAATGCATTCACTCTAGTCGGTATCAAGATTCTCCTTGAGGACTGAGGAACGATAGCAAAAAACAGGTGTACCCTTCGCCTTGGCTCCTTCCCTGGGCTTACACAGATAGGCTTGATTTTAAGAGACGCCAAACATCAGGGGCAATATCCTCAGCTTGGCAGAATAACTGCTCTGCAAGGAAGAGAGGGGTGATGCCAAAATGCAAATATACTGAGCACTGTTCCTGAGGGCATGTTGCTCTCTCTGTGTTTAATGAAGATTGGGATGTGGGCCTGTGTCTGAGTGAATGGCTAGCTCTATGTGTTTTTGCAAAATGATGAGATGGAAAAATGTGAATATGCCGTCTTTGATTTTTCTAAATTTTCTACCAAACTGCCCGCCTGTGCTTTAATATTATCATTAATAATACAAATTAGAATAATATAATTAAATGCCCTTGGGCATCACCTGAGTGTTTCTGTACAATTGTGATGCCCTGAAGCTCCTAATCCTACTCTCACGGTTAGTACTTCACATGAACATACCCAAGTTGGCTATTTTATTTCTTGCCTGAAACTGCCTCTCTGCTCCAATTCTTTGGCTTTGGCTGCAATTAGATTTACACTTTACTGTACTGTAAAAATCTCATTTGATGATCCATATCCATCTTCTATAAAACCTGGTTCCAGTGGAGGTGAGAGAAGCCCTTCACCCGTGGCCTACAAGGCAACGTCCAGGGCAGAGGATTTTGACTTTTCTGTGCCTGATGAGGCCATCAGTGACATGAATGTCTCCATGTATTAGGAGTGCTGCAGCCACGTTATATATTGCAGGATCACTGCTTTGAGTAGAGGATAAAAATGCCATTCACTTTACACACTGAGACCAAATGTTTTATATGCCTACTCCTCCCAGATTCAGAAAGCAAGACTGGATTCTTCACACAATGAGGGAAAGACACAGGGACAAAACAAATTCGGGGAAGAATTAGAAACCCTGGCTTGAAGGGGAAATCAGACCTTCACAGAAGGCTTGAGAAACTGTGTTGAGACATGGAATTACCAGTAAGATTGAAAAAGCAGACTAACCTGAAACTTACAAGAAGGACGAATCATAAGATGTGTAGTCTTAAAAGGGCTGAAAAGCATACAATCCAAAGGGTTTGTGAGGTAACGTTCTGAAGATACGGAAATGCACATTCTGTCTTTGAAACAGATCCTGAAGGCAGAGAATCCTGCCTTAACTTTTTTTTACCCTCCTACACCCTTCAGGCAGGGATGACTCTCCAGGCTCAAGGTTACTCCCTTCTCTCCTTATGCAACTTTCTTCGCCCTCCTTGTACAGTAATCTGGAGACTGAGACTAATGCTCTGTGTGCCTCTCCTTGGCCAGGACTGCAGGGACTGCAGAATGATGACTGCTTTTGGCAGAGGTCCAGAGAGGAAAATTTATTTACTGCCTTGTCGATGTCTGGTGAGATTGGCTGCTGCCTCTCCACATCCATTATAAAGTGCACGTGCGGCTAGAGCAGAAACTTAAAAAGAGCTTTTGCTTTGGTAACCTTGCTGATAATCCTAAAACTCCCAGGGTAAGGAATCACAATACAGGACCAGTCTGGAGGTACACCAGCTGGGGTCATGGCACAGAAGAAGGAGCCCACTGCATTCTTGCTCTTTGGGGTGCTGGTATTTGAACCTTTACCAAAAAGAAACTAAGAAAAAAATACATATTTGCTTGTGTGATATTTTAAAGTAAAATGAATACCATTTGATTGATAAATTTCCTTTAGGTTTTGGTGGGGTAACGCTGCAAAATAATATTTATTTAGCAGTTTTCAAAATACTTTTACCTTGAGCTCTCATTTTCAAGCTAATGGGAGTTGGTGATTCATCAAGAACTTTTAAAATTAAGGATCATTACTTTTGCTACATTTAAATTCAAATTACCTGGGATACTCAATTAATCAATCGTTAAACAATATTAAAACAGTCAAGGCCTGTCACACTCTTGTCTATGATGGAAGAGGATTCAAGATTCCAGCCAAACTAACAAACCACCCTAAAGGGAGAGGTAACTTAATATATTCTACCCGTGTTCTTCACTCGGCCTTTTTTGGAACGAAGAAAAGACATATGTCAGCACTGAAATGGCTGTTGCCATCTTACTCTCCCGTCTGGCTGTCACATGGCTAATTGTCCTAAAACAGCTGGATGAGGCAATAGCGTCGTTCATGGCTCAGCTTAAATATGGTCAGGCAGAATGAGTAGCGCTATATGCTCTGTCCCCACAGAGCAAAATATCTTCCAAGAAAAATGTGCTTTTAATAATTTTGTAACCCTTAAGTCTTTTTCCTTTTCATATCAGTGTTTGTGCTTTTTATGATATCCCCATGTGACAGTTTTAGTTTCTTTCAGAGGCATCTACATAAACCATCTTTCTGGAAAAAAAGATACTCTTTTATTCACGATGCTGAGCATTCTAGCTTGTGACAAGAACTAAGAACACATTATAATAATGTTTATTTGTCTAGAATTTTATAATCTGCAAATTCATCAAGTCTTTCAACTTCCTGTTGAAGGCTAATAGACGTTTATGTGAGAGCAACTTCAAAATTTTGAGAGGGTAATTTGTGAATAAATGGTCATTTCAATTCACTGGTTAAGAGGAATATTCTTAGTGCCAGAACATCCCACCTCCAGTCATTCTTAATAAAGGCTGCTTAGCATATAAGGCTTAATATGTAAGATGCTTAGTTCTACAGTGGGTGTGGGCTACATGGATTGGCTCTTCTCTGAAAGTTAAGCAGCTTATTTGCTAAATCAAATCTTTTGAATGTACAGGCTGTTATTCTAGATTCTAAAACTGCCTTTGTTAATTATATTCATATAAATATTCAATCGCCCTTTTAGAGTCTTCCTAGTTACCTGCTTAATATTGTCCAGCAAGAGTGATATTCATAGGTTAATTATTCCCCATGTAATAGACAGTGAGCTTTGTCTAGTCAAAATGTGTTACCTTGTACTTTGATTAACTTTTCTCCTCTGATTCAAAGAAAGAGAATAAAGTGAGGAGTCGTGCCATCTATCTAAAACTTACCTACCTACCTATCTTCACCAGGTCTGCATATCCATAAACACAAGATGGCTCTCTGGTAGCAGAGAGATTAAAGGGGAGGGACAGAAAGATCACCAATTTTACTCCTACTCTGTCCCTCCACTCTGCATGTAAAGGACAATCTGACCTTGGTGCCGCCTTCCCTGTAACATGAGAAGTAACCCAGAAAGGGCATGCTTGATTTGGCTGAAGAATTAGAGGGAATCTCAGGGAGGGACAGTGGCAGGTTTTATGTTTAGATGAGAACGGGCATCTTCCGCTGGCAGACCCTCACAGTATAATATCCTTTTGTGCTGTTTCCTTTTCTCCAACCCTACACAAACACCTGGAAGTTGAGGAATTCTCTTGCCTTAAACACTGAATCTCTAAAAGTAGTCCATTAGTTCATAAAAGACAGGTATTTCTTGTACTCACCTCCAAAGACTCCCTCTATAATCTATTCCCATGGCCACAGAACACCCATTCCATCTAGTTTATCTTTTCACTTATCTTTAGTCCTCTAATGTTTAAGCTCCTTAGAGTTGGAGAGGAATTATTGTTTTTATGAAACATAGTAAGTGCTTAATAAATGTATGTGGAAATGAACTGCAAGATAAGTCTGACTTGGCAGTCAAGGCCAGCACATCTAACTACATTTTTGGCATCTTCAACTGGTTGATCTGTAGATGTATTCAATTAAAATGTCCAAAATGGAACCCTTGATTCCATTTCCAAACCAGTCCCATACTGCAAATCTTTCTCACCTCAGCAGAAGTCATCATAGCCCACTGAGTTACTTAGGTTAGAAAATTTGGAGATGGCCTTTTTTCTTCCCTTTCTCTCATGTGCCACATCCAATTTATCAAAAATTTATTTTGGTTTTAGCTTCAAAGTATCACATTGAATCTGTCCATATCTCGCTATTCCCAATGCTGCCTACATAGTCTGGAAAACCAGGATCTCATATAGACTCCTGAAGTAGCCCCTGAACAATTTTTTTCTCTTCGACCTTATCTTCAGTCACTCACTCACCTGAGCTTTTATGGTCCCCACCATAATAAGGCCAATGGCCCCTGTCCTTCTGGGGAGCTTACATTCTTGTGCAGGTGAGAGAGAAAAAAGTTAGAGATGAAAGATCATTATCATTATCCACAGTCTGTGGTTAAATGCTATAAAGAAAATGAAACTCAGACAAAGAACAACAGGAACAAAAGGAGAGTACTTTGATTTTTCTCATCCTTTGAGGGAGACTGCAGTGAGTAGCCTCTCTTAAATAAGGTCCATTATCATTGTCTTAGTACATGGTGGAACCTCAATTTTGGTTATTGTTGGATGGATGAATCTTACTCTCATCTTTGCTTTCTAATTTTATCTCTCTGGTAAGTCAATTTTCATTCTTCACTGTAGAAACTAAGAATGTCAGTATTTTAACAAAATTTTTAAATGAAGAAACCAGGGTGTGTGTGTGTGTGTGTGTGTGTGTGTGTGTGTGTGTGTGTTCTGTTAAGCTAAAATAAACTTGAATTTAAATCCAGCTTTTTCACACCCTGAATTACTCATTCCTTTTACTTTCTGCTTCAGGGATCAGATTCTATATTGGTTTATTTTCAAATGACCGAAAATTTAGAGAAAGTTGTCAGATGGAATAGCTGAAATGTCAGTTACAATAGAGCACAGGTATTGGTTTAAAATGTGCCTTTTTGCTTATATTGCAGATAGCTTAAAAATAAATATATCATTTAATGTTTCAGGTTTATATATATATATATATATATATGTAGGTTTATATTTTGTTTCTGTGTTTTAAGATTGATAATTACCATTCAAGTGGCTTGACAGGCCCATTCTTTGCTCAAAATGCTCATCTCCTTTGAATTATAAAATCCTAAGTTCTCATGTATCTCACATTATCCATCTATATTGTAAAAAATAAGTGGAAATAATTAAACTAGTCCATGTAATGATTCTCTTTTAAATTCAGATAGCATTTTTAATTAGATGGCATAGAGAGACAGAGATACAGGTACAGAAACTATTTCCCATTGGCCATCAAATCAGGGATGTCTCCTCTCCTAATAACTCTATCTATCTATCTATCTATCTATCTATCTATCATCTATCTTTCCTCCCTTCCCTCCCTCTTTTTTCCCTCCCTTCCTCCCTCCCTCCCTTCCTTCTTTCCTTTCTTCCTTTTTTTCCCTTCCTTTATTCCTTCTTTTCTTTCTTTCTTCCTCCCCTATTTCAAATGAGCTATTTCAAATGCATCATTCATAGAATATAGCAAACTGAAACCCTACCCTCCCTTACCTCTTATGATCTCTTCTGGCCCAGGGAATCTAGGGAAGTAGCAGAAACTCAACACAAACCATAGATGCATTTCCAATATCGACTCCCATGGAAGTAAAGACATATGTCCCTCACACTCTTTTAGAACATTAGGAAGTCCTGTTTATTACTAATCCTGTCACAGCTGAGGTGGTGACAGCAACAGTAAGTCAGCATATAGATATTCTATACCTTATCAATGTACTTCCTACCAATAAGGACGTAAGTGCAAATATCTGTCACATTTTGTATATTGTGCTTGTAATCATAGAGGAATTCCAAGACAAATTTGTAAATTAGTTTTCTCAAGTATCGGAAAGGTATCAGCTTTTTTGCCATGGGACTCATAAGAATAAATCATTAGAATAACACAGAAATAGAAGGATATATTACTGAATGTCTATTCTTAGAAATAAAATTTTCCTGATAGTGTGAAATAAAACTCAGACTACAAATTACATAAAACATGTGCACATTCACCCATAAAAAAATACAGAGTACATAAAGACTGAGCAATATGATACAAATATTAACTAAATATAAATATATATTTATGTGTGCATATATGCACACGATAAAAATACTGAATGAAAATATAGGAAAATATTAATATTAAATCAGGGTGATACTTTTTGAGAATTTTAATTTTGAAATACTTTTCTGTGTTTGCTAAAATTTCTGTGTTGAATGTCGGATATAAGGTTTTTGAAAAGATAAACTACAACCCATATACTCTGATTAATCATAGCTAGTAATGTAAAATAAGATATATCATCTGGCTGAATCAAGAATTTGATCAAATACCTGGACTCAAACCATAACGTGCACTTACACCTTCACTTTCCTCATAGTTGGTATGTATGGATGTCATATTTCCTTGTTTTCCTTCCTTCATTTTCATCACTGAGGTGATACCAGTATATTACATTTAAGAAGCAATTCATCATTCATCATTTACAACAACTGTTCATCACCGAGTTAGCAGAAGAGGCGTTCTCATCCCCATTTCCCAGATGAGGGCTTGCCTAGGATCACCCAGCCAGGGCTCGAACCTCATCTTAGAATCCAAGTCAAGCATTATTTATCTAAAACGGCCTGTGGCTAGTGGCCATACTTCTAATCATTGGCCCTTAATGGTCTCTGAAAGCAATCCATACAAGTTAGCAAATACACGTATCAAGTACTATAGCCTGGGACACTGAGAAAGAATGGAAATGCCTATTCTTTCCATATACTTAATTTTCCTAGTCTGCAATCCAGTGTTCATTCTAGAGAACAGAATACTTATATCATATAAAATTTTTAGGGTGTATCTCTGGCTTTTGATCAAATGATTAATGTAAAGGGGAAAACAGTAGAGTAGGATCCCACCAAGGGGACAGGGAATTGTTTTCTTGTTACGTGCTCGGAATGAGTCTCGGCCTTACCACAATTCTTGTAGCAACCACAATAATATAGATTTCTGCTTAAATGTGTTAAAGTGATTGACATTATGGATTCCATCCAAGGGCTGTATTTGACTAGAAATCATTGGGGGCTATCAGAAAATAGATTAAAGCAGTTAGTTAACTCATTTATAAACAAGACTTTGGGAATTGCTCGATCTTACTCACAGGGAAAGTAGATAAAAGAGGCACGATGATTATAGTCCATCTGTGACCACCAGAATGTCCAGCCGCTGGACATGCACTGCCCCATCATATGTCTGCCTTAAAGCTTGGTGGACAATGTACCACATTATTCAGGACTTCTTTAAACCAATACATTTTTATGTCCCTTGCTGTAATTTCAACATCCATTTCAAAGACAGAAAAAAAGAACAATTTACACCAGATCATAAAATGATATAATAGCTATTGAAAATAATGTGTTCGAAAAAGAAATATTTAAATGATGACATTAACAAAGCACAGTTAGAACTCGGTTGGTCTCCACTCTCCCCTAGAGGTTCATAAACCCACCGATGAGGCTCTGAATTAAGAAACAGATGTGGCAAGTTCATCCTAATTATGTCTTGTTTAACTTGACCGGGAAATGTCTTGGATCAGATGTCATTTTATCTTTTTCTTTTCATGCTTTTTCTTTTAATAAATAGTGACTTCCAAATATAGAAAGGGAAACCATTACAAAAACTTGGAGTTTCGAATCCCGAAGAACAAGGTTGAGAGGATCTTTTTCCTAATGAGGGATTATAACCAGCAGGGTAGAAAGGGAAAGAGGAATCTATGAGTTTCATGGATTACATGAGAAATAAGTAGCTTAATTTCATTGTTGTTTAAGAGAGTAACTAAGAGTAAATTACCACTTGCTCATTATAAAATAAAGGATAAGTGTGTGTATATATTCATATATGTGTATACGCATACACAATATACACAGACCAACCGTAGAACTCAACTCAGCTACAAGTAAGGGTTATCACTGATTCTTTAGTTAAAAATAACTAGAAGTTATATCTTTAATAGTTTGTATAAATATATATTATACAATGCACATCACTCTTATGGTCTAAGTGGTCAATTTAGAGAGGGGATTCAGTAATTTTAAACAAATTCTGTTGTTATCTTTATAAAGCCTTAATCTATCTCTACACACACACACACACACACACACACACACACACACACTTCTGGGTTAGTAGAGGCTGCCCTGTACAGTCAAGAGTCAAGTGTCCTGAATAGTCAATAAGAAAAAACTGGCTCTCTTTACAGAATTCTATTTTAACAAGGCTTATTTCTGTCTGGGTGTGCTACATGATACATTAACTCATTTATAAAATACTCTCTACCTGGGGTCAGGTTGTATTAGGATATACTACAATTTCTTGATAAAGCAAGAACCAAGCAAACTCTGACATTTTTGTAGAATAATTTCAAATGTCACAGAACTTTTTGGAAAATACAGCTTTCTGCCAATTTCAAAGTAAATTATGTAGTTTGCTTTGGGTTTAACATAAAAGCCAGGTAAAATTTAGAGACATAGGTTGAGTGTTACACTGATGTTTTGTGGAAGCTTAAACTGGAAATTAAAAGAGAAATCTAGATGGCACAAAATTGTAAAAATGGAAAGTCAAAACAAAATTTATACAATTTCTCTGAATACATACTCTAATGATTTCCCCCATCTACAGGCTTAGAATATGTCCTACAAGACATATGATACAATGAGAAAAAAATAGAAAGTAAGAAAAAAAACTGCACTGGAAAGAAATATAAGAGCCATGAGTTTCAGGTTTTCTGGAGAATTCTGATTGAATGACTGCACTATATTATTTGAATGATTTATTATATAATTCAAAATGATGTAATTACATAATTTTCCAAGTTAACTGTTACCAATAAAAAATGCAAGAGTGTGGGTATCAAAACAAATTAATTGCTAATAAATTCAAATAATGAGTGGTTCTTACTGGGTATACAGTGCATACATTCCTTTGGTCAAGATGATCATGAGAATTTGGAGGAAGCACATACTTTTCTACAAATAGCTACTGATGTTATAGCTATAGCTAGTGATGGGGTATTGGAGTATCAAGATTACTCTTCTCAAGGCATTGAAATAGTGAAAACTGGTATTCAGATGAGGATCTTCTCACGACAACAAGGTCTACAGTTTAATGGTGGAAAAGTAATTGATGGACTTAATCTATTTCTCTGTAAAAGTACAACTGACAGAAAGAAAAGTTGGCAGTGGTGGCCAATAATCATTAGTAAGACCTTGGAAAATGAAAAAATCAACAAAAATATGACTCCACTCCTTCCTGGGAAGAGATGAATTATCTTTCTTCAATCTGACTTTATATCAATTACTTCATCAAAAACATTTTTATACGTTCCCCAATCACTTCTATATATACATAAGCCTTGAGAGTGTATTCACAATTTGATATCAGATGCACTTTGGGCAAGAAAATAAGCAGATAAACTGTAGGAGCTCACCCTGAAGTAAGTGTCAAAAGTATTTTAGTGCAGGTGGGTGCATAGTAATTAAAACGTTTAGAAAAAAGTAATTCATGCTCCAAAGACCAAAGCCACATTGTAATGCAGGAAAAGGGGCCAAAAAAAAAAAATGTTGCAGATATTTTTTCTAAAGTCATCAGCCCCACATGTTTTTGACTGAAGTAAGAAGAGCTAATAAAATCCCTGTTTGCACATTTGGTTGTTAAACCCATTCTAGTTTTTATACCTATGGGGCTATACATAGCTTTGATCACAACACAAAACAGACAAGGAATTGAAAAGACAGGAGATGACTGTAATAACTGTATAATAACCTATAAGGGAAAATAATCTGAAAAAAAGATATATATGTATGTATAACAGAATCACTTTCTTGTGCCCCTGAAACTAACACAACATTGTAAATCAACTATACTTCAATAATAATAATAATAATAAAAAAGACAGGAGATGAGATAACATAAATACCCCAAAACATGGAAAGGTAGTGGGGCTTGAACAACCCAGTTGATCATCTCTCTGCAAAGGTCTTTTACTTAAAGGAACAGATCTAAATGTATAGTAAGAAGACCCCTGACAAATCAACTCTGGCAATCACCATAAGTGATCTATCACAGGCACGGGGCCTTCAGAGCTTGGTGCCTAAGAACCTATACAGGGGACCGTTTATAAAAGTAGGCCTTTTGTACTTAGAAAGAAAATAGAAATTCATGAAAAGAGTGTAACAACTAGGATGAAACCGAAATTGATACTATATCTTAGATTTAGGGATTATAAAAATGATCACTTTAGGATAAATTCTTTTAAAGTTCCCATTTACCCAATGAGTGATAAATATAAAATCACAGCCTTTTAGATCTAACCAAAAATTCATACATTACTCAGTTCAATGCTCCCATTTACAGATAAGAGTGATATGTAGTGACTTTAAAAATGCCATGAGTACCCAAGTTGCAACTTGAACTCAAATTCCTAATGCAGTGATTTTTTTTCAAATATTCCACATTACCTTTCTTTATTCCAAAGATATCGTCAAAAGATGAAAATAAAAGTAGGTTTACAAATGTCTCAAATAAGTACATGAACTCTATAGGTAATATCTAAAGTATCTAAAATATGATATTTAAAAGGTTAAGTTGAAGGAGCTGGTTAAAATCTAGTATTTTTAGATGAAGGATAGTTGTCGTGTACCATGAATCATGCCTATGGATTACAATGAAATCAGAATATTAGGATTGGCATATCATGAATCACATAGTTTTTTCAAATTTTCACCATAGTTTTCTTCCCCAAATTTTCTTCTCATCCTCCTTTTTTCAGTGATCGTCTCTCACTGTAGAGTCAACTCTAGATACAGATAGTCTTAAGCGTTTCAGTGAATTCTTCTTCAACCAACGAAATAACTTATGATGCTATTTAAGTACAGTTAGATTTACTTAATTTCACTATTAAATATCAAGATATTTTTATCTTTATTGATTTTTCAAGAATAGTTGTAAATGGAGGAAGCTTGCACAAGCCTCTTAGAGAGCCTCATCCACCAGAGGGCAGACAGCAGAAGCAAGAACTACGATCCTGCAGCCTGTGGAATGAAAACCACATGCACAGAAAGATAGACAAAATGAAAAGGCAGAGGGCTATGTACCACTTAAGGAACAAGATAAAACCCTAGAAAAACAGCTAAATGAAGTTGATATAGGCAACATTCCAGAAAAAGAATTAAGAATAATGATAGTGAAGATGATCCAGGACCCAGGAAAAAGAATGGAGGCAAAGATTAAGACGATGCAAGAAACATTTAACAGAGACCTAGAAGAATTGAAGAACAAACACCTAGAGAATTAAAGAACAAACAAACAGAGATGAACAACACAATAACTGAAATGAAAAATACACTAGAAGGAATCAATAGCAGAATAACTGAGGCAGAAAAATGGATAAGTGACCTGGAAGACAGAACGATGGAATTCACTGCCACAGAACAGAATAATGAAAAAAGAATGAAAAGAAATGAAGACAGCCTAAGAGACCTCTGGGACAACATTAAACACACCAACATGTGCATTACATGGGGCCCAAAGGAGAAGACAGAGAGAAAGGACCCGAGAAAATATTTGAAGAGATTATAGACGAATATTTCCTTAACATGGGAAAGGAAATAGCCACCCAAGTTCAGGAAGCACAGAGGGTCCCAGGCAGGATAAAACCAAGGAGAAACACGCTAAGACACACAGTAATCAAACTAGCAAAAGTTAAAGACGAAGAAAAATTATTAGAAGCAACAAGGGAAAAATGACAAATAACGTAAAAGGAAACTCCCATAAGGTTAACAGCTGATTTCTCAGCAGAAACTCTATAAGCCAGAAGGGAGTAACATTATATACTTAAAGTGATGAAAGGGAAGAACCTACAACCAAGATTACTCTACCCAGCAAGGATCTCATTCAGATTCGACAGAGAAATCAAAAGCTTTACATACCAGCAAAAGCTAAGAGAATTCAGCACCACCAAACCAGCTCTACAACAAATGCTAAAGGAACTTCTCTAGGTGGGAAACACAAGAGAAGAAAAGGACCTATAAAAACAAACCCAAAACAATTAAGAAAATGGTAATAGGAACATACATATTGATAATTAGCTTAAATGTGAATGGATTAAATGCTCCAACCAAAAGACACAGGCTCACTGAATGGATAAAAACAAGAACCATATATATGCTGTCTATAAGGAACCCACTTCAGACCTAGGGTCACATACAGACTGAAAGTGAGGGGATGGAAAAAGATGTTCCATGCAAATGGAAATCAAAAGAAACCTGGAGTAGCAATACTCATATCAGATAAAATAGACTTTAAAATAAAGAATGCTACAAGAGGCAAACAAGGACACTACATAATGATCAAGGGATCAAAGAAGAAGATACAACAATTGCAAATATTTATGCACCCAACAGAGGAGCACCTCAATACACAAGGCAAATGCTAACAGCCGTAAAAGAGGAAATTGACAGTAACACAATAATAGTGGGGGACTTTAACACCTCACTTACACCAATGGAAAGATCATCCAGACAGAAAATTAATAGGAAAAACAAGCTCTAAATGACACAATAGGCCAGGTACATTTAATTGATATTTATAGGACATTACATCCGAAAACAGCAGATTACACGTTCTTCTTAAATGCACATGGAACATTCTCCAGGATAGATCACATGTTGGGTCAGAAGTCAAGCCTTGGTAAATTTAAGAAAATTGAAATCATATCAAGCATCTTTTCCAACCACAACACTAAGAGATTAGAAATCAATTACAGGGAAAAAAAAGTAAAAAAACCCCACAAACATATGGAGGCTAAACAATACATTACTAAACAACCAAGAGATTACTGAAGATATCAAAGGGGAAATCAAAAAATACCTAGAGACAAATGACAATGAAAACACGGTGATCCAAAACCTATGAGATGCAGCAAAAGCACTTCTAAGGGGAAGTTTACAGCTATACAAGCCTACCTCAAGAAATAAGAAAAATCTCAAATAAACAATTTAACCTTACACCTAAAGGAACTAGAGAAAGAAGAACAAAAAAATCCAAAGGTAGTAGAAGGAAAGAAATCATAAGGATCAGAGCAGAAATAAATGAAATAGAAACAAAGAAAATAATGGCAAAGATCAATAAAACTAAAAGCTGATTCTTTTCTTTTCTTTCCTTTTCTTTTCTTCGTGGTACGCGGTCCTCTCACCACCGTGGCCTCTCCCGTCGCAGAGCACAGGCTCCGGACACACAGGCCCAGCAGCCATGGCTCACGGGCCCAGCTGCTCCGCAGCACATGGGATCCTCCCGGACCAGGGCACGAACCCGCGTCCCCTGCATCGGCAGGCGGACTCCCAACCACTGCACCACCAGGGAAGCCCTAAAAGCTGATTCTTTGAGAAGATAAACCAAATTGATAAACCTCTAGCCAGACTCATCAAGAACAAGAGGGAGAGGACTCAAATCAGTAAAATTAGAAATGAAAAAAGAGAAGTTACAATGGACACTGCAGAAATACAAAGCCTCCTAAGAGACTACTACAAGCAACTCTATGCCTATAAAATGGACAACCTTGAAGAAAGAGACAAATTCTTAGAAAAGTATAACCTTCCAAGACTGAACCAGGAAGAAACAGAAAATATGAACAGACCAATCACAAGTAATGAAATAGAAACTGTGATTAAAAATCTTCCAACAGGGCTTCCCTGGTGGCACAGTGGCTGAGAGTCCGCCTGCCGATGCAGGGGACATGGCTTCGTGCCCCGGTCTGGGAAGATCCCACATGCCGTGGAGCAGCTGGGCCCATGAGCCATGGCCGCAGAGCCTGTGCGTCCAGAGCCTGTGCTCCGCAACGGGAGAGGCCACAACAGTGAGAGGCCCACGTACCGCAAAAAAAAAAAAAAAAAAAAATTTTCCAACAAACAGAAGCCCAGGACCAGATGGCTTCACAGGTGAATTCTATCAAACATTTAGAGAAGAGCTAACACCCATCCTTCTCAAACTCTTCCAAAACATTGCACAGGAAGGAACACTCCCAAACTCATTCTATGAGACCACCATCACCCTGATACCAAAACCAGACAAAGATACTACAAAAAAAGAAAATTAGAGACCAATATCATTGATGAATATAGATGTAAAAATCCTCAACAAAATACTAGCAAACAGAATCCAGCAACACATTAAAAGGATCATACACGATGATCAAGTGGGATTTATCCCAGGGATGGAAGGGTTCTTCAATATACGCAAATCAATGTGATACACCACATTAACAAATTAAGGAATAAAAACTATATGATCATCTCAAGAGATGCAGAAGAAGCTTTTGACAAAATTCAACACCCATTTATGAGAAAAAATCTCCAGAAAATGGGCATAGAGCGAACCTACCTCAACATAATAAAGGTCATATGTGACAAATCCACAGCAAGCATTATACTCAATGGTGAAAATCTGAAAGCATTTCCACTAAGATTAAGAACAAGACAAGGAGGTCCACTCTTGCCACTCTTATTCAACACAGTTTTGGAAGTCCTAGCTATGGCAGTCAGAGAAGAAAAAGAAATAAAAGGAATACAAATTGGAAAAAAGAAGTAAAACTGTCACTGTTTGCAGATGACATGATACTATACATAGCGAATCCTAAAGATGCTACCAGAAAACTACTAGAGCTAATCAATGAATTTGGTAGAGTAGCAGGATACAAAATTAATGCACAGAAATCTCTTGCATTCCTATATGCTAATGATGAAAAATCTCAAAGAGAAATTAAGGAAACACTCCCATTTACCACTGCAACAAAAAGAATAAAATACCTAGGAATAAACCTACCTAGGGAGACAAAAGACCTGTATACCGAAAACTATAAGACACTGATGAAAGAAATTAAAGATGATACCAACAGATGGAGACATATACCATGTTCTTGGATTGGAAGAGTCAACATTGTGAAAATGACTATACTACCCAAAGCAATCTACAGATTCAATGCAATCCCTATCAAACTACCAATGGCATTTTTCACAGAACTTGAACAAAAAAATTTCACAATTTCTATGGAAACACAAAAGACCCCAAATAGCCAAAGCAATCTTGAGAAAGAAAAATGGAGCTGGAGGATTCAGGCTTCCTGACTTCAGACTATACTACAAAGCTACAGTAATCAAGACAATATGGTACTGGCACAAAAACAGAAATATAGATCAAGGGCACAGGATAAGAAGCCCAGAGATAAACCCACACACCTACGGTCAATTAATCTATGATAAAGGAGGCAAGGATATAAAATAGAGAAAAGACAGTCTCTTCAATAAGTGGTGCTGGGGAAACTGGAGAGCTACATGTAAAAGAATGAAATTAAAACACTTCCTAACACCATACCCAAAAATAAACTCAAAATGGATTAAAGACCTAAATGTAAGACCAGACACTATAAAACTCTTAGAAGAAAACATAAAAAGAACTCCCTTTGACATAAATCACCCCAAGATCTTTTTTGACCCACCTCCTAGAGTAATGGAAATAAAAACAAATAAACAAATGGGACCTAATGATACTTAAAAGCTTCTGCACAGCAAAGGAAACTGTAAACAAGACAAAAAAACAACCCTCAGAATGGGAGAAAATGTTTGAAAATGAATCAATGGACAAGGGATTAATCTCCAAAATATATAAACAGCTCATACAGCTCAATATTAAAAAAAACAAACAACACAATAAAAAAATAGGCAGAAGGCCTAAATAGACACTTCTCCAAAGAAGGCACACAGATGGCCAAGAGGCACATGAAAAGATGCTCAGCATCACTAATTATTAGAGAAATGTAAATCAAAACTACAATCAGCTATCACCTCACATCGGTTAGAATGGGCATCATCAGAAAAGCTACAAACAACAAATGCTGGAGAGGGTGTGGGGAAAAGGGAACCCTCTCGCACGGCTGGTGGCAATGTAAATTGATCCAGCCACCATGGAGAACAGTATGGAGGTTCCTTAAAGAACTAAGAATAGAACTACCATATGACCCAGCAATCCACTATTGGGCATACACCCAGAGAAAACCATAATTCAAAAAGACATGTACCCCGATGTTCATTGCAGCACTATTTACAACAGCCAGGTCATGGAAGCAACCTAAATGTCCATCAACAGACGAATGGATAAAGAAGATGTGGTACATATATACAATGAAATATTACTCAGCCATAAACGGGCCAAAATTCAGTCATTTCTGGATTCGTGGATGGACCTACAGACTGTTACACAGAGTGAAGTAAGTCAGAAACAGAAAAACAAATATCATGTATTAACACATATATGTGGGATCTAGAAAAATGGCATGGATGAACTGGTTTGCAAGGTAGAAACAGAGACACAGATGTAGAGAATAAACGTATGGACACCAAGGCGGGGGAAGCTACGTTGGGTAGTCGTGGTGGTGGGATGAATTGGGAGATTGGGATTGACATATATACACTAATATGTATAAAACAGAGAACTAATAAGAACCTGTTATAGAAATTTTTTTAAAAAATAGAATAGCTGTAAATGGCTGCTACTCTACTAAATTTTAGAGTAATTCATGGTGATTTTTCCAGATCTAAATATTAATAGGTACCCTAAGAGGCCACAGTTCCAAATAAGCTATGTAGAAACTAAAGGAAAGAGGATTTTGAGCACAATGCATGAAAGTGATTTGGAACGAAATACAGTTCAGGTAGACTGGAGATGTATCAAGAGTGTGCACTTGCAGCATTCAATGTACATGTGGACTAATTCAGCCCTAAGGTCTCACTTGGTCTATTATGTTGGAATTAATGGAGGTTTACGAGTCTCTTCCTTTTAGTTTTCTCCTGATTTATTGGGCATCTACTTCATCTCCAGTATAAAACATTTATCTCTTTCTTTCTCCCCTAATCTGAAGAGGTTCCCTAGACTGGACTGCCAGTCTCCTTTATATCTTTCTCACCATCAATTACCTGCTATATTTATACCTCCTCATATTCGGCTTTGGCTTCTAGAATGCAGATGACTAAATCCTCTTCACAGTCCTAACATCTCTTCTTCTCCCTGAAACTTTTTCTACTACTTATGCATAAATGAACATGACAAACATTCTTTCCACTTTACCATCTTCCTCACCTCCCAGTCCTGTTAGGGAACCAATAATATTTCACAGGTAGGATAAAGTTTCAGTGCATGACCTTGAATGTCCCTTCCTGCTCTGAAATGAAATAATTCAAATTTGTGATATCAAAACCAGTTTGAAATCCCACCCTTAGTTTGCTATCATAGGTTTATTCAACCCGCCCCTCTCATCTATACCAACTATAAATACCCATTTGTAGATCTGTGTACTTAATGCACTCATCACATACTTCTCTATACTGTTAGCATATCTCATGTATATTACCCTTGTAAGTCCCTTAAGTATATAAATCATAGTTTACACTACTGTCCTTGGAGGTATCAGCAAATACACCTTATCTCTGTCTCTGTCTCTCTGTCTCTGGCTGTCTCTCTCCTTCTCTCTCTGTCTCCTATACCTTAAGCCTATTTATATCATTTGACCTTTTGTTTTTCCTGAGCAACCATAATCTGCTCTGTCCATTTTTTTCCTCTTTGAGGCCACCTCCGACCACATGTCAAAGCTATTAAGCTTTTATTATTTTTCATGAAAACATGTACTCAATTCTACCTCCTCCGTTGAACCTCCCTTGTTAAGAAATAGAGTGTAGACTCCTTATCACCCCCAACAGATACAACAAACCACACTCCTCTCTGCTAAAACATACACATAAACGCAAACACACAACTCCCTACCCCACCAGTATAAACAGAACAAAACATGTATAAATCTTTTCTTTTTAGTTTGTGCATTCCTAGAATGGGGGGAGAGACACACTCTGGGGTTTCAAATACTCCACCCTGACAACCTGACTATTCAATAAATACCACTTCATGTCTCCGATGATAACAAAATAGCAAGTAATATTTTAAAAACATAAAAACACTGGCAAGTAAAATACTATTAAATCTATTCCATATGAAACATATTTCTAAGTCTGAAATACGTGAGTGTTCATCTGAGCAGAATCTCCAACTTTCGGAAAATTCATTTCTCTCTTACACTTCAGTCTCGGCAGAGGAAGCAATTTGTGGGGAAGGTTTCTGCAGCTGCTGTGGCTTCCATACTATTTTTACCCTCCAGATAAAGAATTTCAGCCTCTAGGGCAGTCAGACTAGCACCTTCCACCCATGCTAATCTCACTTCATTATCCTTTTTTATAAAAGGTCACAACTCTTTTTATGTTATACTGCTCTGGGCACATTTTCATATATTTATTTAACTTGACACAATATAATAAATACATGACATGTTTAGAGAACTCTGTTGATTGTAGAGTAAGTGTAGGATGAAGGTCTGTTGTTCATCTGAAGATGCATACCCTACCGTAATCTCCACGGCCTAGATGGAATTTCCCATATTCATTTGGGAAAGTCTACCAGATAGGGCACTACAGTTATTTCCATGTCTGTCTCTTTGACCCTTTCATTATCTTGCCTAACTTCTTTCCTGCCACTGTTTCAGGGGCTTTCATTTCCTATTTATTCCTAGCCTTGGAGTCTTTCACTGAGACAATTTATTCCACTGCTTCATAAATATTGGATATCTTATATTCCTTAAATAAATTAAGTGTAAAGATTTCCCTTCTTTTGGTCAAAAATTATAAACATTCTTAATAGGTCTGAAACCATAGGTGGGTCCAATAATGTTTACATTCGTTGGCCAAAAATTCTATCAAATAAAAATAAATAAAAAAGAAATATCTTCAGATAAAGTAATAACTGGAGAAAATAGAAAGTATTTTATAAATTAAATTACAGAGGATTAAAGTCTGCAATGGAATCTAAGCCATTATATGTAAAAGCACAAAATGATAGCCATTTGGGGCAGTGGTTCTGAAATTCATTCATACCTCAAATCACCTGAGGAGCTGTAGAAAATTAGGGATGTTTGGACCTCACATTTACATGCACTGAATCTAAAATTTAGTGGGAAGTCACAAGGAATCTTCCTTTTTAAAGGCATATAATTCTAATGCATAGTGATGTTTAGCAACCACTGGCTTAGAGAATTCTTGTGACACTGTGATTTGTCTGTGGAATATCATATCAGCAGGGAGCATCATGCAGCCCAGATGGAGTGGGCAAGGGCAAAACTCTGGGAAGCTGGAGGCTACCTGTGACCGTTGGTGTCTAAGGAAGAGACAGGTATGGCCATGGAAAGAGAAAAGTGCCGCTCAGATTATCTTGGGAAAAAAGGAAAATTTTTTCTATAGCCCAAACTTGCAACTTACATTAAGAGTATGCTACCAAAGTTAAGAGAAACTTACAGATACTTAAGTTCCAATTGAAGATATTAATAATGGATTGTGGCTTATCGTGCTACCACTGGAAGAACTGGCTCAGCAGGTATGATGGAGGGAGGGCCACCATGGCGGGCTTTGCTGACATCAAAACACAAGCTACTCAGCAGCAGAAGGTTGAGGAAATGCTTTTCAAAGGCTTAGAGTGTCACTTTGAAATACAGCTCTAGACCAGGTCCCTGGGGTCAGTCAACTCTTCTTGAAACAGGCGTCATCAAAGGAAGATTTGTTTTCTGCTGGAATTTCCTCATTGCTAATTTTTCAACTTTGAATCAGAGCTTCCATTTACATTATGCAATTATAATGCATCAGAAAAGAAGAAATAAACCCAGAGCCTTGAAGATAAAAATAAATAAATAAATAAGAAAAAGAAACAAAAAAAGAAAGGGAAAGAAAGGACTAGTGGTAGAGCCAGTCCTACCCAGAATGGCAAATATGAGTAAGTTCCACAATCATTAAGAGACAACAGGAAGTAAGTAATGACATGATTACTGAACAAATAGTTGGACAGTTAGACTAGGGGAGCATGGAAGCAAATGTGTTTAAAAAGACATTTCAAATGGGACAAATTTGCTCTGTCACTGAGAGGAGCCACCAACATCTAGGTATTAAGCAAATCTGAAACGAGAGGTTTGATGAAGTTACTTAACAAATGGAACTTGAGATGGGAAGAAATTATATAAAATCAGGATTTTCCTACACTGACATTCATCCACATCCTTCAGATAATAAAAATGTATTCAATCACTACCCAATGGGAAACAGTCAAATAAAAGCTTCTTGAAACGGTGCTTGACAGAATTATGTAGGATCCTAACAACTGGGAAATTTGGATGAAAATTCTTCATCGCTTCGAGCATGTCAAGGGAAGAAAGAAAAAAAAAATCACTTGTTTTAGTACTTGTCATTAAGTACTATATACAGTTGTTAAGTATTAATAAATAAGTAGTTAACATTTATGCAATGGTTCATTTCTGTTAAAATATTCACCAGCCGCTCACTTATTATTTATTATCACCCCCACAACAGAAAATGAGACAGAGTGGCCAGAACTGCCATTATTTTTTAAATGTCACTTTGATTTAGACTACCCAACTCACAAATAAACCGTTAACTCCTGCATTGGAAAAATCATGATGATAAATTAACATTGGCCTGGCCTACTTGCACATTCCACATGAAAACGCCAGCTTCCATCTTTAGAAAGACAAGGAGTACAGTGTGCTGCTTACAACTGAGACAATCATCATGATGAAAATAAATGCTCTGATCACTCAAATCCTTCTGCCACTTCTCACTCATGGGTATTTGTACCCCGCCCAATTTACATCTTCCCTATCTCTCCGTGTCATAGTCAATAATTTGACTCTGCTAGCAGTCACTCAAATACATTTCTGAAAATCAAAGAGGATTGCTGAATATCCTTGTGAAATTCAGGATTTTTTTTTTTTTTTTTTTTTTTTGCTATGTCAAGAGAATGAAGGTGCTCACTGCTCCTATAATGGTTGCTTAACCTGTAAGAGTTCATAGGTTTTGATTTGAGATTTTTAAAATAATGTAACTACCATTGCTAATTGTGACACTTTCAAGTTTTGTATGTTACCTGATTTAAAAAGCAGCACAATACTTCAAACTCTGATGTGGTATCACTGGGAATTCAAGCTAAGGTTTTAGATGAGTCCTGACAGATGTAAAGGTGTCTAGTGTGGCCTGACTCCTGACACTGTGAGCCACATGCAGGGTAGAAACAACACTGGACTAGAAACCAGGAAGACTGTGTTCCAAACCTGGCTTGTACCTTACAGGGGATTTGGACAAGTCACTTAACCTCTTCATATCGAAGTCCTATCATGTGAAAAAAGGAAATCATAATGCCTACATCAGAGATATGCTATAAGGACTGTGCAAACCTGTTTTGTAAACCACGAATGGCCATATAAATGAAAGGAATTGTGATTTAATGCAACATTAGAGTAAATACCTTTTTAGTCAATTACAAAACTCATGATGTCCGAGAGATGCAGGCCTAGCTCTTATTATCACAACAATGTCTTTTCAGTGAGAACCGTGTCTTGGGAGCAAACCTGTTGACAGAGCTCCTTGATGGTGTAAGAACTAATGGTAATGACTCTTGTCGAGTTTCTGAGGACAGCTAGCAAGGCTTAGGCTCAGCTTTTCATTCCCACACAGCGCAGCCTCTCCAGCCCTCAGACGAATTTCTCTGAAAGTGTGTCAGAATCCTAGAGCCCAACTGCTAAAGACAGGAAGCAATTAAATATGTAAATCAAGGAAATTACACTGCACTGATGACATTCAGCTCAGGGTCTGCCCCCACCTCCTCCTCCTTGTCTCTGCTTCCCTTCCCCTGGGGACTGAGGCAAGTGTGAAATCTCCCTCCTCCACTCTGCTCCCTGCTAAATGTTTTTTATTCTTAACCACCCGCCCCAGGCCTTCTCATCAATTATTAATCAAGTGCCCATGAATATACATAAAAGCCTGTCTCTGGGTTTTATTAAATTAAATATATATATAACGAATGTGTTCTGTGCCATGTTGAGAAAAGATCACATGGTGGAAGAGAAGAGGAAGATGAAAGGACAAGTTTGGGGTGTTGTTTTCACCCCATTGAAGTCCTCAGCCACTGATTACATGGGTTTCTTTGTTTTGTTTTTGATTTCAAATGTGTTTCTAAATTAATATTTTAAGAAGTTTAAACTCTGGATAATGTACCACTCTGGAATCTGCTTCCTTTTGATAGATACAGCTGTTCATGTCTTGGAGGAGATAATATTGGTTAGGAAGCGACCGTACAGGTTGCTATCATTCTACTCTCCTTCTAAGATCTGTCACTGTAGGCATGGTGTCCTGAGGCAGGATTGGTGATGGGAGTGAATTCATGAACACTGGAACTCCATCTTCTGTACTTGGTGATGTCACTTGGTCAACTCATTCATGGTTTTCATTTCCCAGCTTTCTATTGATACTTCATTTGAGGCTTCCTTTCCAAAGAGAAATATCTTCTCATCACGAATGATGCAGAACAACATGTCTGTTAAGAGACATGGCTTTTATCTCACCACATAGGGCTTCCGTGATCCCTTTCTCTCAAATACACCCCTACCCTGTTGTACTTACCCCTCCTAACATAAAATAATTTGCTTACTACTTTTTGTTTCCTGTGCCTTCTCCATCATGAACACAAGCTTAATGAAAGAAGTGATTTTGTCTTTGTTCAATGCCACTCAAAAATGTTTTTCGAATTAAAAAAATGAATGAAAAGTACAGGGACACCATTTTAAAAAATCATTCTCCTTATTACTAATGTGAGCTTCAGGGACAAACAACTCTGTATCCGAGCAAACGAAGCATGATAGCCCCACGAGGTTTTCATTGCTTCCACCAGTGTTCCATCTCTCTCCTGTGTTCTACAGGTGGGTTTACAGCACATGGCCAGCTGACCCTGATGCAAATAAAACCTCTCTCTCTCTCTCTCTCTCTCTCTCTATATATATATATATATATATATTTTTTTTTTTGTGTGGTACGCGGGCTTCTCACTGTTGTGGCCTCTCCCGTCGCGGAGCACAGGCTCCGGACGCGCAGGCTCAGCAGCCATGGCTCACGGGCCCAGCCGCTCTGCGGCATGTGGGATCCTCCCGGACCGGGGCACAAACCCGCGTCCCCTGCGTCGGCAGGCGGACTCTCAACCACTGTGCCACCAGGGAAGCCCTCAATACATTTTTATATTAAAAAGTATGTGTCCTAATTAAAGGGTACTTGGAAGTGGGATTTTTACCATGTTTTGCTGATTGCTTACTTGCTCTTACCCATATTATAGCCGTATAGAACAAAATACAAATATATTTAGCCACATGCAGGTGAAAAATGGTTGAGGCTTGTGTCGTCTGTTCTTTATTCGCATCATAGGACATTGGCCTCCCACACATCTTCCAGTTTTCCTGTCTCTCATGTCTTGGCATCTTAGGCATTTAGCATCTGTAAGCCTCAAGTATTTTTTACCATAGATAAAAAAAATATCTTCCAATTAGATAGATGAACTCCAAGAATTAATAAAAGATGAAATTAAATCAATAGGAGCAACTCAAGAAAAATAACAAAGAATTATTTTATTATTTCCTTGCTCACAACAGTTTCTTATCTGTCATTAAACTTAATGTCAAATCAGTGGTTAACATTTTTAGTTTGGGATTTTCTACTCTGTTCTACTATTTATTCTCCTTCCTAAAGAATCTCAAATTCAACTTACAGAATAGTGTGTTCACCTAACGTTATTGAAAAAATCTAATTTTATAGAGTGCCATTTAAACAGAAATGCCAATTTTCAGTAATAAGGGTCACTATAATAATGTTTAATGTCTCACTGACTTTTTACCAGCTAAAATACCCTTTAAACATATATGCTTCTTTTATTTCAAATTCAAAAATGGATCATTACACTTTGATGAGCATTCCATCACACCAGACGCTGTAGTTAAATTTTCCTGTTTAACAGTTTATCACCGCTTTCGTGAACTCTCCTGATGCATTCATTCAGTGCACAGCTATTGTGAAAACAAATAGCAATGGCTACAAAGCTCTAATGTAGGTGCTATTCAGGGTATGAAGTTGCACAAGCTCTCAAGGGTTGATGATCTAGGAAAACCAATGGGATCTGTAGACAAATAGCTATACCACAAAGTAGAATGGTTCCAGCACCATGGAGCAATGCAAAGAAAGTACCATCAGAGGCCCAGGGAAGAAGAGATCCCTTCTGGCTCAAGTGATCAGGAGGGTATCAGGGAAGATGTGAGGAAGGCCTCAGAGGATGTGAAAGGATATCAAGAGGGGTAACTGTAGGCCAGGCCACCTAAAGCACACACTCTTTTTATGATGTCTTGGATATTATGAGTGGGAGGAATGGGAAAGGCAGATAAGAAAATGTCTCACACATCTTCCTGTCTTCCTGACTCTACCATGAGAGGTCAAAGAAATGAAGAGAAAAAGAATGATGAGAAGGTGATGGGGACATAGAGGAAGTAAGATTACTGATACCACAAACATCATAAAATCTTCTCTCTCATGGTTTCAAGAGGGTGTGGACTAGATCCCAGGGACTGAACTGGTCCCAAGCCTCCTATGAAGAACACTATAGTCCTCCAAAGAACAATTCAACAGACTCCTAAGACTGAGATTAAGCAATGCACAGGTCAGAAGGCTCTCGCAGTTTTCTTAGAGTAATTGCCAATTGGGTTCTTAAAGAAAAACCTTTCTTTCCCTATATGACCTGTGCCCCAACTCTGTATGTACGTTTATGTGTGTGTGTTTATGTGTCTAAAAATAATTCTGCTTCACAGCTACATATGTATACCAACACATATCACATTTTAGGGAGTAGATAGCTTTAGGTAATCGGAATACATTAAATAAATCAAACTTATGAATAAATCATTGCCAATTGCTTGGGGATTATCGTGCACACATGGAACTGGTCTGACCCCTGAATGTGAGACTTGTCATCAGCAATGGAAATGTGCCTGAAAACAGGAGGATGGTGTAGCAACACAGAGCACTGTGAGAAATGAGGCAAAAGGGCTTTGAACATGCAGTTGCCCCAAGCAGTCAAGAGAGATGATATTTCAATCTGACATAATGGAAGTCCCTAGAGAGATCCATTTTTCATTCTGACATGACTAAGATAATAAGTCAAAAGTTAAAATACGTAGTATGAAGCCCAACACAAAGAAAACTATTTTTACTTCAGGAACAGCAGAGTGCACCCTGGTCCTTGTTGGCTTAAATGGACATTCTTTTCCTTATAGAAGCACCCCAGCGACTTTATCTCAAAAGAACAATTTTTAAGAGTAGAACTCATTGAAAAAGTCAAGAAAAAGTACTGTGTGAAATTTGATTCTTTCTGGATACCCTGAGATAACCCAAGCTTTCAGAAACTGTTTTTAAGGAATAATAATGATGATGATTAAAAAATTAAATAAACAAATCCTCTGTGGTGAGATGGGAAGATCCTTATCCTAATGTTGGATTTCACATTTTGCATTCTTTTTGCAGGCCAGCAGACAGGTAAATTGTAATTGATATTAACTAAGTAAAGTTTTAGTAGACCAAATTTGGGATATAATTTTATTTTGATATTCATGACCACATATAAAAGCTAGTAAAATGAAAATGGTAAGTCATAATAAATTTCATTTTATAGTATTTATTTTACTGAGACCAATCTTGAATTATATACTGTTGGAAATGCAGAGAAAAAGGGAGAATAAAAATAGGAAAGGTATTACGGATATAATGATAAATGGGATATTTTAAAAGAATTTTTAGAAAACGAAAGCATTCAAGCTCTGGGCTACAGTCTTATCTGACCTGTCTGGATTGAAGCCAGATTCATGAAAATCATTTTGAATTATGCCACTGCCTATCACACTGCATATTGTGGTTTAAGGGTTACTGGGTCTCCCCTCTTAGTAAAATTGATCTTAGTACGGTAATATAATAAAGGTTTCCAAAAACACCCTACAAAAAAGGAAAATTATTATGAATTTCCTAATCCCAATTGCTCTGAGAGGCAGGAAGGAGCCAGCATAACCCTCGATAAGTAGCTCCCTAAATCAGCACCCTCTGCAGACATTTTTGAGTTTTCACTTTTTCCCTGAGACCCAACTTAGATTAAACTAACCATCTTACGTTCTTCTCCAACATGTAACTTCTGGAACAAAGTTTTCCAGCTGGGTGTTTATCAAGGCACTTATCAGATAGATAAGGACAGATATATCCTATTGCATATTAACTCCAGAATTTTCTACGTAAGCTTTCAAAACCTCTTCAACAACATATTTACTGTTTACCAATCACATCTTCCATTACAGTTCAACATGCTTCCTCTAGACCACCTAAAATTATTGTTCTTTTTTTGTATAAGATTCATCCGTTCCCACCCCTCTTTTTCCATGCTTGCTCATATTCACCCCTCATGGTTTTTTTCTTTCTGCTACAATATGCCCTTCTTCCTATGCAGAACTCAGCTTTAAGTTCAGGTCAATGAGGAAATCTTGCCCTATATAATGCCTGATTCTCCAGCTGTTCCCAATTTTGAGCTTCTAAACACTCATTCCCTTCTTTGTTGAAGCACAAATTGGTATGGGATTTCATGTGTCCTTAAATTTTTATTTAACTTTCTTTTGTTGAACACCCTTGCAGTTCCCTTTTGTTTTGTACCATCCATGTGTTCTTCAAGTGTGTGGATACTCAATATCTAATAGAGTGAAGACAGAGAGTAACACGACATAATGCTCCCACTCTCTACCGCTGTCTAGGAACTTGCAATCATCTCTATTATAGCTATATTTGCCTAAGAATGGAACAGAATATATTGGTTCATTCAGCACTTTGTTGATGAATCATTCAGTCATTTCTCTATTCTTGCTGAGTTTTTGTTTTTTATTTTTTTTTTCCTCTATGGATCCAGAAGCTATAGGGTTTGTCTGAGGCTCAGCATCACAGATTTCTTAAGGCTTTCTTTCCAGGTAATCAGGTTTTCCATTACCTTGCTCTGCCACTACTAGACTTTAGCTAACACAAAAATCTCTTTTGGGATCCAGTCAATAATCCTCTGTATTCTTAGTTTTTAAAGGGTCTTTCTGCGAGAAAAAGGGAGAAATAAGGCAGGTGGCTGAACAGGAATTTGTACTAGACAGGGTCAGAACGGAGGAAAGGAATGCCTCCCTCTGTCCCATAGACATGGAGAGATCATGTCAAGTCTGTGATATGAGGGTGAAAGACTGACAGAGTCTGGGTTCTATTCAATTTAACAAAGGACAGAAAAACAAAGATTCTCCCCCACTGTGATTGAGAGGGAATCCCTTCTTTTCTATCCTGTAACTTATTCCTACTTACTGAAAAAATAAGTAATAAGTACCCAATATGTTCCAGGATCTAGATCCCAAAAGACAAACAGCTAAACTCCCTCTCTTTGGACACTGCTTAAATGGTGAGCAGCTAATGACTTCAGTGCCATTAGGGTGAATGTAACTACCTGGGGTCATTTCATCTTCACCCTATGTCCCCTCAGACTCAAGTCCAAAGATGGCTCACAAACATAGTTAGTATATACCTCCCCCACTCCAAATGACATCTCCCTGCTCCTTTCCACTTCTCCCTCTGCCCGCAAAACACATACTTCTCAAAGACAAAGAACAGAGAATCCCCATTAAATTGCACAATTACAGGCCTGACTTGACCACAAAGCTACTACTTGGGAATCTACCTAGGGTAAACACTTTAGCTCTTGTTATTTTTTCCCAATTACTGAATTTTCCCTTTCACAATAATTTATTTCGAAATTATTTATAAAGGGCCAACTCCATAGACTATCATCTCTCCCTGCATAATACCTAAGAGACTTCTTGACTTGCTTTAAATTGCAAGTTGTCCAGGAGCAAAAGGAGGAGGGCAGTAAGGATTGGCATGGAAGAATCCTACAGACAATGGATTTCTGTGTGGTCTCAGTTAAGTGTTAATGGTCACTCCTGCCACCCTGCACCTTTCACACCAGTGAAAGAAGATACTCATTTGTAAAATGTCTGCAGAGCTTCAGACCAATGCTATGGATACTTAAGTAAACCCTGTTTCCTATCTGAAGTTGTGTCCACTACAACTGATTGCTTTCTGGTGGCTAGAGGATGTTGCCTCTGCTAACAGCAAAAAGTGTTGTTTTCTGCTGTGCAGAAGTGCAGATCACAGAATTTGACGTCTAGAAAGGGACTATGTATAAATCTCTTCTTAGAGATGGACACACAGAGGCCCTGAGAGACACCTTTGAGTATGATTTTCCCAGTACCTCCCACTTACCCCCAGGACTCTCATGCCCTGCCTGGTGGTACATAGCTCTTCCTCTCACACAATAAAACCCACAATTTGTCTTGTAGGCACCACTAACTCTCCAGATTCATGGGTCATTATTGGGTCCCAAACCCAACTTAGAGAAATATTACCATAAGGCCATGGCTCAGCAGGTCAATGTCTTTTGAACTACTTTACCAGGCAGCTGTTTCCAGAGGCTTTTTTCTGTATCTGCAAATCATTTTTCAGATGCTCTCATCTGTCATGGAACTCACTACCTCCTTACTGTGGGCTTGTTTTCAGATACTTTCATATTTCCCTGTGATTCCATGCTATTAAATCCTTAAAAATACATAATTGGCCCATGGAAAAGGATTGTGCTAACTTTAACAGCTCTCTGTCACTCCTTGTCCCTCCTATCTTAATTCCATTTATTTTATTTATGAAACACTGTTATTAGCCTCCAGGGCTTTCATGACATGATAACCCCTTAATAAGAATTTCACATTCAATAATTTCCATCACTCTCATTTCATAAGAGTGAAATAAAGCTGTAGAGACGGTGAAGCAGCATGGCCCAATCTTCCTGTGTTCACATTTTGGAATCTGACAGGCTCCTGGGGCAGCCACATTAGCCATTAGACCTTGAGCCATTTTGCCCTCAGAATTTCATTATTTGTGAACAAGAATGACTTCACCTCCTAGAATTCTTGGGACAATAATGTGCAAAAAGCATGAACACAGATCTTGCCCCAAGTTAGTTAAATTCATTATCAATAGCCTCCCTCCCTCATTCAAATGAACACTTGAGGATTTCCCTGGTGGCACAGTGGTTAAGAATCCACCTGCCAATGCAGGGGACATGGGTTCGAGCCCTGGTCCAGGAAGATCCCACATGCCGTGGAGCAACTAAGCCCGTGCGCCACAACTACTGAGCCTGCGCCCTAGAGCCCACGTGCCACTAGTACTGAAGCCAGCATGCTTAGAACCCATGCTCTGCAACAAGAAAAGCCACCGCAATGAGAAGCCCGCGCACCACAATGAAGAGTAGCCCCCACTCGCTGCTACTAGAGAAAGACTGCGCACAGCAACTAAGGCCCAAAGCAGCAAAAAATAAATTAATTAATTTTAAATATAGAATAAATAAGATTAAAAGAAAAATGAACACTTGAAACAATGTTCAAAGTAACTAGTGAGTGATAAACAATGGCAAATAAAAATACCTGTGAATACGTTTTCAATCATCAGCTTGCGAAATATTACGAAAAATTATAATTCTAAGGGAGTTCTACAGTCTAGTGAAACAGGTATTCTTATATTCTACCTGGTGGGATTCCTTCGGCATACACTGTGTTCTCTTGTTTGTGTGCGTGTGGGTTTATATTGTCCTTCTTCTCTGTATCTAAATCCCATATTAATCATGCCATTGCTTTCTTTTTAAATATTATTGCTTATATATACATATAAACACATATACAAATTACTTATAAACAGAGAACTAATTTTTAGTTATTTTCTTCTTTTTTTAAAATCAATATCTCAGGTATTTATTATTTTTAAAAACTGTGCAAAGTCTATAGATACATTGGTAATGATACTACAGTGTTAAACCGTATGATTACCTGTAGATTTTTCAAAACCTTGAAATCACTTTCCTGCTAATTCTCAGGCCATGTACTTTGAACAATTAACATATGCTTTTTACAAGATAACGCTAGAGTATTTTATGTCCCAATCCTTAGAACTGCAACATAAAACCTAATACTTTTTTTTTAACATCTTTATTGGAGTATGATAGCTTTACAATGGTGTGTTAGTCTCTGCTGTATAACAAAGTGAATCAGCTATACATGTACATATATCCCCATATCTCCTCCCTCTTCCGTCTCCCTCCCACCCACCCTACCCCACCCCTCTAGGTGGTCACAAAGCACCAAGTTGATCTCCCTGTGCTATGCAGATGCTTCCCACTAGCTATCTATTTTACATTTGGTAGTGTATACATATACATGGCACTCTCTCACTTCATCCCAGCTTCACCTTCCCACTTCCCCATGTCCTCAAGTCCATTCTCTACGTCTGCGTCTTTATTCCTGTCCTGCACCAAGGTTCTTCAGAACCAATTTTTCTTTTTTTTTTTTTAGATTCCATATATATTTGTTAGCATAACGGTATTTGTTTTTCTCTTTCTGACTTACTTTACTCTGTATGACGGACTCTACGTCCATCCACCTCACTACAAATAACTGAATTTCGTTTCTTTTTATGGCTGAGTAATATTCCATTGTATATATATGCCACTTCTTCTTTATCCATTCATCTGTCGATGGACATTTAGCTTGGTTCCATGTCCTGGCTATTGTAAATAGAGCTGCAGGGAACACTGTGGTACATGACTCTTTTTGAATTATGGTTTTCTCAGGGTATATGCCCAGTAGTGGGATTGCTGGGTCATATGCTAGTTCTATTTTTAGCTTTTAAGGAACCTCCATACTGTTCTCCATAGTGGCTGTATCAATTTACAATCCCACCAACAGTGCAAAAGGGTTCCCTTTTCTCCACACTCTCTCCAGCATTTATTGTTTGTAGATTTTGTGATTGTGGCCATTCTGACTGGTGTGAGGTGATACCTCATTGTAGTGTTGTTTTCTTTTTTAACTTTGCTGCAGCTTTACTTTTATTTTTTTGAATTTTAATTTATTTTTTTATACAGCAGGTTCTTATTAGTTATCCATTTTATACATATTAGTGTATACATGTCAATCCCAATCTCCCAATTCATCCGACCACGACACCCCCTGCCACCATTTTCCCCACTTGGTGTCCATACATTTGTTCTCTACATCTGTGTCTCTATTTCTGCCCTACAAACTGGTTCATCTGTACCATTTTTCTAGGTTCCACATATATGCATTAATATACGATATTTGTTTTTCTCTTTCTGGCTTACTTCACAGTGTATGACAGTCTCAAGATCCATCCATGTCTCTAAAATTACCCAATTTCATTCCTTTTTATGGCTGAGAATATTCTGTTGTGTATATGTATCACATCTTCTTTACCCATTCATCTGTCTATGGACACTTAGGTTGCTTCCATGTCCTGGCTATTGGAAATGGAGCTGCAATGAACAAGGCGGTACATGACTCTTTTTTGAATTACGGTTTTCTCAGGGTATATGCCCAAGAGTGGGATTGCTGGGTCGTATGGTAATTCGATTTTTAGTTTTTTAAGGAACCTCCATACCGTTCTCCATGGTGGCTGTATCAATTTACATTCCCACCAACAGTGCAGGAGGTTCCCCTTTTCTCCACACCGTCTCCAGCATTTACTGATTGTAGATTTTTCGATGATGGCCATTTGGACCACTGTCAGGTGACACCTCATTGTAGTTTTGATTTGCATTTCTTTAATGATTAGTGATGTTGAGCATAAGTTCATGTGATGGTTGGCAATCTGTATAGCTTCTTTGGAGAAATGTCTATTTAGGTCTTCTGCCCATTTTTGGATTGGGTTGTTTTTTCGATATTGAGCTGCATGAGATGCTTGTATATTTTGGAGATTAAACCTTTGTCAGTTGCTTCATTTGTAAATATTTTCTCCCATTCTGAGGGTTGTCTTTTTGTCTTGTTAATGGTTTCCTTTGCTGCGCAAAAGCATTTAAATTTCATTAGGTCCCATTTGTTTATTTTTGTTTTTATTTCCATTTCTCTAGGAGGTGGGTCAAAAAGGATCCTGCTGGGATTTATGTCATAGAGTGTTCTGCCTATGTTTTCCTCTAAGAGTTTTATAGAGTCTGGCCTTACATTTAGGTCTTTAATCCATTTTGAGTTTATTTTTGGGTATGGAGTGTTTAGGGAGTGTTCCAATGTCATTCTTTTACATGCAGCTGCCCAGTTTTCACAGCACCACTTACTGAAGAGGCTGTCCTTTCTCCACTGTATATTCCTGCTTCCTTTATCAAAAATAAGGTGACCATATGTGCGTTGGTTTATCTCTGGGCTTTCAATCCTGTTACACTGATCTATATTTCTGTGTTTGTGCCATTACCATACTGTCTTGATTACTGTAGCTTTGTAGTATAGTCTAAAGTCTGGAAGCCTGATTCCTCCAGCTCCGTTTTTGTTTTTTTGTTTTTTTTTTTCCAAGATTCCTTTGGCTATTTGGGGTCTTTTGTATTTCCATACAAATTGTGAATTTTTTTGTTCTAGTTCTGTGAAAAATGCCATTGGTAGTTTGATAGGGATTGCATTGAATCTGCAGACTGCTTTGGGTGGTACAGTCATTTTCACAATGCTGATTCTTCCAATCCAAGAACATGGTATATCTCTCCATCCATTTGTATCATCTTTAATTTCTTTCATCAGTGTCTTATACTTTTCTGCATAAAGGTCTTTTGTCTCCTTAGGTAGGTTTATTCCTAGGTATTTTATTCTTTTTTGTTACAATGGTAAATGGGAGTGTTTCCTTAATTTCTCTTTCAGATTTTTCATCATTAGTGTATAGGAGTGCAAGAGATTTCTGTGCGTTAATTTTGTATCCTGCTACTCTACCAAATTTATTGTTTAGCTCTACCAGTTTTCTGGTAGCATCGTTAGGATGCTGAACGTATAGTATCATATTATCTGCAGAGAGTGACAGCTTTACTTCTTCTTTGCTGATTTGGATTCCTTTTCTTTCTTTTTCTTCTCTAATTGCTGTGGCTAAAACTTCCAAAACTATGTTGAATAACAGGTGAGAGTGGACAACCTTGTCTTGTTCCTGATCTTAGAGGAAATGCTTTCGGTTTTTCACCATTGAGAACGATGTTTGCTGTGGGTTTCTCATATATGGCCTTTATTATGTTGAGGAAAGTTTCCTCTATGTATGCCTACTTTCTGGAGGGTATTCATCATAAATGGGTGTTGAATTTTGTCAAAACCTTTTTCTGCATCTATTGAGATGATCATATGGATTTCCCCCTTCAGTTTGTTAATATGGTGTATTGCATTGATTGATTTGCATATATTTAAGAATCCTTGCATTCCTGGGATAAACCCCACTTGGTCATGGTGTATGACCCTTTTAATGTGCTGTTGGATTCTGTTTGCTAGTAGTTTGTTGAGGATATTTGCATCTAAGTTCATCAGTGATACTGGCCTGTAGTTTTCTTTTTTTGTAACATCTTTGTCTGCTTTTTGTATCAGGGTGATGGTGGCCTCATAGAATGGGTTTGGGAGTGTTCCTCCCTCTGCTATCTTTTGGAAGAGTTTGAGAAGGATAGCTGTTAGCTCTTCTCTAAATGTTTGATAGAAGTCACCTGTGAAGCCATCTGGTCCTGGACTTTTGTTTGTTGGAAGATTTTTAATCACAATCTCAATTTCAGTGCTTGTGGTTGGTCTGTTTTTATTTTCTATTTCTTCCTAGTTCAGTCTTGGAAGGATGTGCTTTTCTAAGAATTTGTCCATTTCTTCCAGGTTGTCCAGTTTATTGGCATAGAGTTGCTTGTAGTAATCTCTCATGATCCTTTGTATTTCTGCAGTGTCAGTTGTTACTTCTCCTTTTTCATTTCTAATCCTGTTGATTTGAGTCTTTTCCCTTTTTTTATTGATGAGTCTGGCTAATGGTTTATCAATTTTGTTTATCTTTTCAAAGAACCAGCTTTTAGTTTTTTCGATCTTTGTTATCCTTTCCTTCATTTTTTTTTTCTTTTATTTCTGGTCTGATCTTTATGATTTCTTTCCTTCCCCTACCTTTGGGGTTTTTTTGTTCTTCTTTCTCTAATTGCTTTAGGTGTAAGGTTAGGTTGTTTATTTGAGATGCTTCTGGTTTCTTGAGGTAGGATTGTATTGCTATAATCTTCCCTCTTAGAACTGCATTTGCTGCATCCCATGGGATTTGGGTCATCATGTTTTCATTGTCATTTGTTTCTAGGTATTTTATGATTTTCTCTTTGATTTCTTCTGTGCTCTCTTGGTTATTAAGTAGTATACTGTTTAGCCTCCATGTATTTGTATTTTTTACAGATTTTTTCCTGTTATTGACATCTAGTCTCATAGTGTTGTGGTTGGAAAAGGTACTTGATATGATTTCAGTTATGTTAAATTTACCAAGGCTTGGTTTGTGACTCAAGATAGGATCTATCCTGGAGAATATTTATGAGCACTTGAGAAGAAAGTGAATTCTGTTGTTTTTGGATGGAATATCCCATAAATAGCAATTAAGTCCGTCTTGTTTTATGTATCATTTAAAGCTTGTGTTCCCTTATTTATTTTGATTTTGGATGATCTGTCCATTGGTGAAAGTGGGGTGTTAAAGTCCCCTACTATGATTTTGTTACTGTTGATTTCCCCTTTTATGGCTGTTAGCACTTGCCTTATGTATTGAGGTGCTCCTATGTTGGGTGCATAAATATTTACAATTGTTATGTATTCTTCTTGGATTTATCCCTTCATCATTATGTAGTGTCCTTCTTTGTCTCTTGCAATAGTCTTTATTTTAAAGTCTATTTTGTCTGATATGCAAATTGCTACTCCAGCTCTCTTCTGATTTCCATTTGCATGGAATATCTTTTTCCATCCCCTCACTTTCAGTGTGTATGTGTCCCTAGGTCTGAAGTGGGTCTCTTGTAGACAGCGTATATATGGACAGATCTTGTTTTTGTATCCATTGAGCCAGTCCATGTGTTTTGGTTGGAGCATTTAACCCATTTACATTTAAGGTAATTATTGATATGTATGTTCCTATTACCATTTTCTTAATTGTTTTGGGTTTCTTAGTGTAGGTCTTTTCCTTCTCTTGTGCTTCCTGCCTAGAAAAGTTCCTTTAACATTTGTTGTAAAGCTGGTTTCGTGGTGCTGAATTCTCTCAGCTTTTGCTTGTCTGTAAAGTTTTTAATTTCTCCATCGAATCTAAATGAGATCATTGCTGGGTAGAGTAATCTTGGTTGTAGGCTTTTCCCTTTCATCACTTTAAATATGTCCTGCCACTCCCTTGTGGCTTGCAGCGTTTCTGCTGAAAGATCAGCTGTTAACCTTATGGGGATTCCCTTTTATGTTATTTGTTGCTTTTCCCTTGATGCTTTTAATATTTTTCTTTGTGTTTAATTTTTGATAGTGTGATTAATATGTGTCTTGGTGTGTTTCTCCTTGGATTTATCCTGTATGGGACTCTCTGTGCTTCCTGGACTTGAGTGACTATTTCCTTTCCCATATTAAGGAAGTGTTCAACTATAATCTCTTCAAATATTTTCTTAGTCCCTTTCTTTTCCTCTTTTTCTTCTGGAACCCCTATAATTTGAATGTTGGTGTGTTTAATATCCCAGAGATATCTAAGACTGTTTTCAATTCTTGTCATTCTTTTTTCTTTATTCTGCTCTGCAGTAGTTATTTCCACTATTTTATCTTCCAGGTCACTTATCTTTTCTTCTGATTCAGTTATTCTGCTATTGATTCCTTCTAGAGAATTTTTAATTTCATTTATTGTGTTGTTCATCATTGTTTGTTTGCTCGTTACTTCTTTAGGTCCTTGTTAAACGTTTCTTGTTTTTTCTCCATTCTATTTCCAAGATTTTAGATCATCTTTACTATCACTACTCTGAATTTTTTGCAGGTGGACTGTCCTCTTCATTTGTTTGGTCTGGTGGGTTTTTGCCTTGCTCCTTCATCTGCTGTGTGTTTTTGTGTCTTCTCATTTTGCTTAACTTTCTGTGTCTGGGGTCTGCTTTTCACAGGCTGCATGTTTGTAGTTCCCGTTGTTTTTATCTGCCCCCAGTGGCTAAGGTTGGTTCAGTGGGTTTTGTAGGCTTCCTGGTAGAGGGGACTGGTGTTTGTACTCTGGTGGATGAGGCTGGATCTTGACTTTCTGGCGGGCAGGACCGCATCCAGTGATGTGTTTTGGGGTGTTTGTGACCTTATTATGATTTTAGGCAGCCTCTCTGCTAATGGTTGTGTTCCTGTCTTGCTAGTTGTTTAGCATAGGGTGTTCAGCACTGTAGCTTGCTGGTGATTGAGTGGAGCTGCGTCTTAGTGTTGAGTTGGAGATTTCTGGGAGAGGTTTCACCATTTGATATTATGTGGAGCCAGGAGGTCTCTGGTGGACCAATGTCCTGAACTTGGCTCTCCTTCCTCAGAGGCACAGGCCTGACACCTGGCTGGAGCACCAAGACTCTGTCAGGCACACATCTCAGAATAAAAGGAAGAAAAACAGAATGAAAGAAATAAAAAAATAATCTAAAATAAAATAAAGTTATTAAAATAAAAAAGTATTAAATATTAAAAAATTAAAAAGTAATAAGAAGAAATCAAAGAAAGAAAAAATAGAGCAAGCACACCAAAAAACAAATCCACCAATGATAACAAGCACTAAAAGCTATAAAAAAAAAAACCCAAAAAAACAAAAAAATGGACAGACAGAACCCTAGGACAAATGGTAAAAGAAAAGCTATACAGACAAGAATTACACAAAGAAGCATACACATACACACTCACAAAAAGAGAAAAAGGAAAAAAAAAAAAATATATATATATATATATATATAAAGAAGAAAAAAGGATGGAAGCAACCAAATCAATAAACAAATCTACCAATGATAGTAAACTCTAAATACCAAAGTAAGATAAACATAAAACCAGAAACAAGTTAGATGCAGAAAGCAAACCCCAAGTCTACAGTTGCTCCCAAAATCCACCGCCTCAATTTTGGGATGATTCATTGTCTATTCATGTATTCTAGAGATGCAGGGTGCATCAAGTTGATTGTGGGGATTTAATCCGCTGCTCCTGATGTTGCTGGGAGAAATTTCCCTTTCTCTTCTTTGTTTGCACAGCTCCTGGGGTTCAGCTTTGGATTTGGCCCCACCTCTGCCTGTACGTTGCCGGAGGGCGTCTGTTCTTCACTCAGACAGGACGGGGTTAAAGTAGCAGCTGATTAGGTGGCTCTGGCTCACTCAGGCTGGGGGGAGGGAGGAGTCCGGAATGCAGGGGAGCCTGCAGCGCCAGAGGCCAGTGTGATGTTGCAACAGCCTGAGGCATGCTGTGTTTTCTCCCGGGGAAGTTGTCCCTGGATCACAGGACCTTGGCTTTGGCGGGCTGCACAGGCTCCCAGGAGGGGTGGTGTGGATAGTCACCTGTGCTTGCACACAGGCTTCTTGGTGGCTGCAGCAGCAGCCTTAGTGTCTCATGCCCATCTCTGGGGTCTGCGCTGATAGCCGCGTCTCACGTCTGTCTCTGGGTTTAGGTGGTGCTCTGAATCCCCTCTCCTCGCGCACCCTGAAACAATGGTCTCTTGACTCTTATGCAGTTCTGGACATTTTCCCGGACTCCCTGCCGGTTAGCTGTGGCACATTAGCCCCTTTCAGGCTATGTTCTCGCAGCCAACCCCAGTCCTCTCCCTGGGACCTGACCTCCAAAGCCCGAGCCTCTGCTCCCAGCCCCCACCCGCTCCAGAGGGTGAGCAGACAATCCTCTCAGGCTGGTGAGTGCTGTTTGGCACTGATCCTCTGTGTGGGAATCTCTCCACTTTGCCCTCTTCACCCCTATTGCTGTGCTCTCCTTCATTGTTCCGAAGCTTCCCCCCAACACCGTCACCCCCTGTCTCCACCAGTGAAGGGGCTTCCTAGTGTGTGGGAACTTTTCCTCCTTCACAGCTCCCTCCCAGAGGGGCAGGCCCAGTGCCTATTCTTCTGTCTCTGTTTTTTCTTTTGCCCTACCCAGGTAGGTGGAAAGTTTCTTGCCTTTGGGAAGCCTGAGGTCTTCTGCCAGCATTCAGTAGGTGTTCTCTAGGAGTTGTTCCGTATGTAGATGTATTTCTGATGTAGTTGTGGGGAGGAAGGTGATCTCCACATCTTATTCCTCTGCCATCTTGAAGGTCTCCTCAGTTCTTTTGTTCTTTAGTGGCAAAAGTTTACTTTTTTTCACATACTATTATACTGCCAATAATCATCTATATTGTTGTATGTCATTCACATTGACTGCTGTTTATTATTTCACTGGAGGAATATGACACTGTTTATTCTTCAGCTTTCCAGATGGTGTACTTGAGATGTTCCCAAATTTTTATTATTGTGAATATTATTGAATATGTATGCTGCTACACATGTGCAAGAATTCCCTTAGCTACTTGGGAGTGGAGTTGCTGAGTCATCAGTATGTAAGTGGTCAATTTTAGAATATAACATTGAACTGCTTTCCAGAGTGGTTGCATCAGTTTAAGCTCCCAGTGGCAATATCTTAAAGATCCGGTGGAACCTACTCAGCACCTGATATTATCCAACTTTTAAACAGTTGCCAATTGACTAGGGGCAAAGTTGTATATCATCATGGTCTTCATTTGCATTCACTCAACCATTCATTTTTTTAAATAATTCATTGGCCACAGCATTTCCTCTTTTGTGAAATGCTGGTTCATGTCTCTTTTCCTGATTTGTTTTTTGACTGTTTGTAATTTGTGGCAAATGTCCGAAAATGTGAAGAGCTTTTGGTACAGCATTTTTAATTCTGGGAATTTATCATATGAAGATAAATTTTCAAAGTTTGCCTGAAGGAATTCACTGAAGCTGTATGTGTAATAGCAAAATGCAGTAAACATGTTAAATGTTCAACAAATGAGGATTGTCTAAATTATGAAAATATACTTAAAAAAGGATAACTGAATACATTAGTGATGTGATTATGTATATGGAATCAAAGGAAGATATTCACAATATGATGTTAAAAGAAAAAAATTGGTCATAAAAGTGTAGATACATCATGATTCCATTGTGTGTATTTATTTGTGTGTATATGTATGGACTTATATGCTAAAAGTAGAAAGAACTACACGTTATTCACAGTTCTTACCGCTGGATTTAGAAAGATTTACATGCTTTGTTCTTTTCTATCTATTTTTCAACTCTAAAATTCATTATTATGCCATTAAACCAAGTCTATACTTTAGATATATAAACTCACAGAAATCTTAGATAATTTACATAAAGGCACATAGCTAGTAAGTTGCAGAGTTGGGCCTAGAACCAAAACAATCCCAGATAAACAGTCTCTTAACATTTGTTTATTCTTTACTCAATTCACTGTGGTCCTGCATCAGGAATGTCAATATCCTTGTCCTGTTGGTCAAGCATTAAACTTTTGAATGGTAATAAGAGTAATTCATCTCTTCCTGCCTAAAAGTGTTAACTGGATGCATGGGTGTAAAGGAGTATCATGCAATGATAATTTTGGGGGTAGGCTGGGTGGGATGAAATCGAACTGTTCCTGTGCATGTACTTAATCTGAAGTGAAGCGTTTGCATAGAGCCAATCTAAGGAAGGAGGCATTTTTTCACAGTCCTCAGATACTTTCTGATACAGGCATGCCTTGGAGATACTGTAGGTTCAGTTCCAGACCACCCCAATAAAGTAAAGATCGCAATAAAGTGAATCACATGAATTTTTTGATTTTGCAGTGCATATAAAAGTCATGTTTACACCATACTGTAGTCTATTAAGTATGCGATAATAGCATTATGTCTAAAAAAATGTATGTATTTTAATTAAAATACTTTATTGCTAAAAAATGATATCATTTGAACCTACAAGTCATAATCTTTTTGCAATCGTAACATCAAAGATCACTGATCACAGATCACCGTAACAAATACAATAATAAAGAAGAAGTACGAAATATTGTGAGAATTACCAAAATGTGACACAGAGACATGAAGTGAGGAAATGCTGTTGGAAAAATGGCAATAATAGACTTGTTCAACGCAGGGTTGCCACAAAACTTCAGTTAGTAAAAAACACAATATCTGTGAAGTGTAATAAAATGAGGCACGTCTGTATAAGGTAGGATTTGCTATTAGCATAATTACAAAGGTCATTGCCCCATACGGTCTTTTAATAATCTGATGACAGAATTGTAAGACTATCATTAACCTAGCATTTGGCACACATGACTGGATGTGAAAAAGTCAGTGGATTTTTAGGAGAATGAATATCCAGGTGCTTTAATTTTAGTGTTACTATATTGAATTTTACTATTTTTCAATTCTTTATTTTCATCAGTCTCTACTCCTCTCATGCCCTTTCTCATTATTTTACATAAAATCCTAACCTTGGTTCAGAATATTCCCATGATAGCTTCTGATTAAAACACAATAAAGACCACATTAAGGGTAAGCAGAGTATAAAAGGTGACGAGGTATACAGGGGACCACTAATCTATCCTCAGTTGAAACTGCTAAATCTACTGAAAATAATTCCTCAAATCCAGTATAACCCTGATTACACCATAGTCCAAGCTTGTTCTTTTTAAGCTGGTATCTAAATATGATTTGAGTCAAGGTGTACCCAAGGAATTAAAGAGACAAAAAGGGAAAACAAACTGAAATATAATGTTGAGTCTAGAGTTTAAATGTCAACTACTACTATGAGCTCTTCTCATTGTCCTAACATTACTATTATGATGACTATATCTCCTTAGTTTTAGCAGTGTTGGTGACCAGACGCCTCATGGTGGCTGTCATTGCGGCTGCACATCAATCTACCTCTTTTGGTATATTTCTAATACATTCATAGCATCCTCCTATTAATGAATAACTGAGGAAAGAGCAGGACTGAAATATACTATATTTAATAAAAAAGATTTATAAAACTCATAACTCTCCTATAAGCCATCTAGCAATTACCTGGAAGATTTCAAAAGCACTATATTTTCTCATAGGCCTAAATATTTGTCAATAATGAATTCCTGACTAAATTATCCTACGTTTTTCTTGCTAGAACTGAATGATTTAAGAACACTAGGTGCTTACTACATCAAGATTGATTAATGATTGGCTAAATCTTTGCTTGGTCAGTGAAAAACCCTAAGCTTTTCTTCTTTGCCTGTAACCACCTATGTTTATGGCAAATGCTCAATAACATGTTTACTATATCTATCAGCCCAAAGAGCTATTTTTAGATCAGGCTAATTTTGTGTTTTAAAACAAGGCTATCCTGCTGTGATATTAAAAAAATTTTATGGGACAGGAGCATCATGTCAGCAAGATGACAGTTGAGAAAGCTCTAGCCCCAATTCCCTTCATAGAAACACCAACTTAATAGCAATATACAAACCAAAATGCCTTAATGAAAACTCCAGAAACCAATGAAGAAGTCACAGTACCCCAGGTGAGCACAAAGCTAAGAGCAGCTGTATTGAAAAAGCTAAGAAAAGCTACTTCATTCTACCTATGATTATCCTCCCCCAGATTGGCACAATTCAGCCATGCCTGGGAGAAAATAGCCAACTTGGAAGTTTCTTCCTTGGAAGGGAAAGAGAAGAGTATAACACGTGTCTAACTTTCTGTTTTTTGGCAGGTTGTTCAAAGGACTGGTTTTTGTCTCACCTCACAGGAAGAAAACTGATGGAATTACAATACTTTGGATATCTGGGCACTCAGTACAAAAGACAGCTAAATATCTTAATGGAGCACCAGAGAACCTGCAGTATTGCAGACAGATACCGAGGGAGGAAAACATTTTGAGCTCCCAGAAAAGAAACTGGCAAATCTCTCCAATTGAGAAATTACACCCACAAGCACAGAGAAGACATATCCACAGAAAAGGTTTGAGAGGCCCCAAGAATCTCTAGCCAGGCTAATTGGTGAAGGTCTTCCTCTATATGAAGCTAGTCTGTAAAGACTGGGAGAGGAGGCTGTTTTTCCAAATAACCAAGTCTTGTGGTGGGGGGGGGGGGGGGGGGGGGGAGTGGGGTTAAAGTCACAATGCATATGAAGAAACAGCAAAGCATGACCCAATGAAGAGAAAAAAATTAATCTCCAGAAACCAGCACTAAAGAAACGGAGATATATGAATGACCTGACAAAGAAATAAAAGTAACTGTCTCAAAACTCAATGATCCTAAAGAGAATACAGATAGATAAGTAAGCAAAATCAAGAAAACAATGCATGAACAAAATGAGAATATCAATAAATAGATAGAAAATTAAAAAGAACCAAACAGAAAACTTGGAGCTGTATAATATAATAACTGAATTTAAAATTGTTGTAGGGGGGTACAACAGCAGTCTTGATCGAACAAAAAAAAGAACTAGCAAATTCAAAGAGAGATCATTTGAAGTTACCAATTTAGAAAAGTAAAAGAAAAAAAATGAAGAAAAGTGAGTAAAACCTAAGGAGCTTATGGGAAACCATCAAGAGGACCAATATACACATTCTGGACTCCAACTCTTTCTGGGAGTCCAGAAGGAAAAGAGAGAGTATATTTGAAGAAATAATAGTTGAAAACTTTCCAAACTTTCCAACTTACCTGAATTCAAGAATCTCAAGAGATTCCAAAGGATAAACCAAGAGAAGACCACACTGAGGCACATGATAATAAAACTGTCAAAAGTCGAAAACACAGGAAAAAAATCTTGAAGGAAAGAAGAGAAAAGCAACTCATCACACAAAAGGGAGTTCTCATAAAATTATTAGCAGATTTCTCAGCAGAAAACTTAGAGTTCAGAATCAAGGGGAATAATATTCTCAAAGTGCTAAAATAAAAGAAAAAACCCACAGCTCACCAAGATATTCTATCTGGAAAACTACCTTTCAAAAATGAAGGCAAAATAAAGAGTTCCTCAGATAACTGAAAGCTGACGGAGTTCAATGCCACCAGACCTGCCTTACAAGAACTGCTAAAGGGAGTTTTCCAAGCTAAAATGAAAGAACACTAGACAGCAACATGAAAACATACAAAATATATAGGTCTTTGGTAAAGATATATAAATAGACGAGTACAGAATCTCAAATTACTGTAATAGTGTTGATTAAATCACTTTAACTCTGATGTTGAATTTAAAAGTACACAAAATACCTATATTGATAAAACTATGTTAATAGATACACAATATGAAAAACGAAATTTGTTACATCAAGAACATAAAGTACAGGGAATATGAAAATTTCTCAAAAAATGAACAATAGAATTATTGTATCCTCCAACATTCACACTCCTTGGCATATATCCAAAGGAGTTGAAAACAGAATCTTGAAGAGATATTTGCACGCCTATGTTCACCGTAGCATTATTCATAAAAATCAAGAGATTGAAGTAACCTTAACATTTATCAACAGATGAGTGGATGAAGAAAATATGATAAATAAATACAGCGGAAAATCATTCAAAATTATAAAAGGAGGAATTCCTCTAATACACTACAACATGGATAAATCTTGAGGACATTATGCTCAGTAAAATAAGCTAGTAACAAAAAGACAAATACTTATTAATCAAACTATCAAAAATTAAACACAAAGAAAAAATATTAAAAGCAGCATGGAGAAAACAACAAAACACATACAAGGGAATCCCCATAAGGTTAACAGCTGATCTTTCAGCAGAAACTCTGCAAGCCACAAGGGAGTGACAAGACATATCTAAAGTGATGAGGGGGAAAAAACTACAACCAAGATTACTCTACCCAGCAAGGATCTCATTCAGATTCAACGGAGAAATTAAAACCTTTACAGACAAGCAAAAGCTAAGAGAATTCAGCACCACCAAACCAGCTTTACAACTAATGCTAAAGGAACTTCTCTAGGCAGGAAACACAAGAGAAGGAAAAGACCTACAATAACAAACCCAAAACAATTAAGGAAATGGTAATAGGAGCATACATATCGATAATTACCTTAAATGTAAATGGATTAAATGCTACAACCAAAAGACACGGACAGGGTGAATGGATACAAAAACAAGACCTGTCCATATATACACTGTCTACAAGAGACCCACTTCAGACCTAGGACACATACATACTGAAAGTGAGGGGATGGAAAAAGATATCCCATGCAAATGGAAATCAAAAGAAAGCTGGAGTAGCAATTCTCATATCAGACAAAATAGACTTTAAAATAAAGACTATTACAAGAGACAAAGAAGGACACTACATAATGATGAAGGAATAAATCCAAGAAGAAGACATAACAATTGTAAATATTTATGCACCCAACATAGGAGCACCTCAATACATAAGGCAAATGCTAAACAACCATAAAAGTGTAAATCGACAGTAACACAATCATAGTAGGGGACTTTAACACCCCGCTTTCACCAATGGACAGATTATACAAAATCAAAATAAATAATGGAACACAGCTTTAAATGATATACTTAATTGCTATTTATAGGATACTCCATCCAAAAACAAACAAATACACTTTCTTCTCAAGTGCTCATGGAATATTCTCCAGGATAGACCATCTCTTGGGTCAAAAATCAAGCCTTGGTAAATTTAAGAAAATGGAAATCATATCAAGTTTCTTTTCCGACTGCAACACTATGAGACTAGATATCAATTAGAGGAACAAAACTGTAAAAAATACAAACACATGGAGGATAACAATACGTTACTAAATATCCAAGGGATCACTGAAGAAATCAAAGAGGAAATCAAAAAACATCTAGAAACAAATGACAATGAAAACACAATGGCCAAAAACTATGGGATGCAGCAAAGCAGTTCTAAGAGGGAAGTTTAGAGCAATACAATCCTACCTCCGGAAACAAGAAAAAACTTAAATAAAAATCCTAAACTTATACCTAAAGTAATTAGAGAAAGAAGAACAAAAAACTCCCTAAGTTAGCAGAGGGAAAGAAATCATAAAGATCATATCAGAAATAAATGAAAAAATATGAAGGAAATGATAGCAAAGATCAAAAAAACTAAAAGCTGGTTCTTTGAGAAGGTAAACAAAACTGATAAACCATTAGCCAGACTCATCAAGAAAAAAAGGAAGATGACTCAAATCAACAGGTTTAGAAATGAAAAAGGAGAACTAACAACTGACACTGAAGAAATACAAAGGATCATGAGAGATTACTACAAGCAACTCTATGCCAATAAAATGGACAACCTGGAATAAATGGACAAATTCTTAGAAATGCACAAACTTCCGAGACTGAACCAGGAAGAAATAGAAAATAAAACCAGACCAATCACAAGCACTGAAATTGAGACTGTGATTAAAAATCTTCCAACAAACAAAAGCCCAGGACCAGATGGCTTCACAGGCAGAATTTTATCAAACATTTAGAGAAGAGCTAACACCTATTCCTCTCAAGCTCTTCCAAAAGATAGCAGAGGGGGGAGCACTCCCAAATTCTTTCTACGAGGCCACCATCACCCAGATACCAAAATCAGACAAAGACGTTACAAAAAAAGAAAACTACAGGCCAGCATCACTGATGAACATAGATGCAAAAATCCTCAATAAAATACTAGCAAACAGAATCCAACACCACATTGAAAGGATCATACACCATGATCAAGTGGGGTTTATCCCAGGAATGCAAGGATTCTTCAATATACACAAATCAATCAATGCAATACACCATATTAACAAACTAAAGGAGAAAAACCATATGATCATCTCAATAGATGCAGAAAAAGCTTTTGACAGAATTCAATACCTATTTATGATAAAAACCCTGCAGAAAGTAGGCACAGAGGGAACTTACCTCAACATAATAAAGGCCATATATGACAAAACCACAGCAAATATAGTTCTCAATGGTGAAAAACTGAAACCATTTCCTCTAAGATCAGGAACAAAACAAGGCTGTCCACTCTCACCACTATTATTCAACATAGCTTTGGAAGATTTAGCCACATCAATCAGAGAAGAAAAAGAAATAAAAGGAATCCAAATCGGAAAAGAAGAATTAAAGCTGTCACTCTTTGCAGATGGCATGATACTATACATAGAGAATCCTAAAGATGCTACCAGAAAACTACTAGAGCTAAACAATGAATTTTGTAAAGTAGCAGGATATAAAACTAATGCACAGAAATCTCCTGCACTCCTATACACTAATGATGAAAAATCTGAAAGAGAAATTAAGGAAACACTCCCATTTACCACTGCAATAAAAAGAATAAAATACCTAGGAATAAACCTACCTAAGGAGACAAAAGACCTGTAGGCAGAAAACTATAAAACACTGATGAAAAAAATTAAAGGTGATACAGACAGATGGAGAGATATACCATGTTCTTGGATTGGAAGAATCAATATTGTGAAAATGACTCTACTACCCACAGCAATCTACAGATTCAATGCAATCCCTATCAGACTACCAATGGCATTTTTCACAGACCCAGAACAAAAAATTTCACAATTTGTATGGAGACACAGAAGACCCCGAATAGCCAAAGCAATGTTGAGAAAGAAAAACAGAGCTGGAGGAATCAGGCTCCTGGACTTCAGACTATATGACAAAGCTATAGTAATCAAGACAGTATAGTACTGGCACAAAAAGAGAAATACAGATCAATGGAATAGGATAGAAAGCCCAGAGATAAACCCACGCACCTATGGTCAACTAATCTATGACAAAGGAGGCAAGTATATAAAATGGAGAAAAGACAGTCTCTTCAATAAGTGGTGTTGGGAAAACTGGACAGCTACATGTAAAAGAATGAAATTAGAACACTCCCTAACACTGTACACAAAAATAAACTCAAAATAGATTAAAGACCTAAATGTAAGGCCAGACACTATAAAACTCTTTGAGGAAAACACAGACAGAACACTCTATGACATAAATCACAGGAACATCCTTTTGATCCACCTCCTAGAGAAATGGAAATAAAAACAAAAATAAACAAATGTGACCTAATGAAACTTAAAAGCTTTTGCACAGCAAAGGAAACCATAACCAAGACAAAAAGGCAACCCTCAGAATGGGAGAAAATATTTGCAAACGAATCAACGGACAAAGGATTAATCTCCAAAATATACAAGCAGTTCATGCAGGTCAATATCAAAAAAACAAACAACCCATCCAAAAATGGGCAGAAGACCTGAATAAACATTTCTGCAAAGAAGATATACAGATTGCCAACAACACAGGAAAGGATGCTCAACATCACTAATAATTAGAGAAATTCAAATCGAAACTACAATGAGGTATCACCTTGTACTGGTCCGAATGGCCATCACCAAAAAATCTACAAACAATAAGTGCTGGATAGGGTGTGGAGAAAATGGAACCCTCTTGCACTGTTGGTGGGAATGTAAATTGATACAGCCACTATGTAGAACAGTATGGAATTTCCTTAAAAAACTAAAAATAGAACTACCATATGACCCAGCAACCCCACTACTGGGCATATACCCTGAGAAAACCGTAATTCAGAAAGAGTCATGTACCACAATGTTCATTGCAGGACTGTTTACAATAGCCAGGTTATGGAAGCAACCTACGTGTCCATCGACAGATGAACGGATAAAGAGGATGGGGCACATATAGACAATGGAATATTACTCAGCCAAAAAAAGAAACGAAATTGAGTTATTTGTAGTCAGGTGGATGTACCTAGAGTCTGTCATGCAGAGTGAAGTAAGTCAGAAAGAGAAAAATAAATACCATATGCTAACACATATATATGGAATGTAAAAAAAATAAGGTTCTGATGAACCCAGGGTCAGGACAGGATTAAGGATGCAGCCGTAGAGAATGGACTTGAGGACACATGGGGTGGGGGAGCAGGAAAGGGAAGATGGGACATAGTGAGAGAGTAGCATTGACGTATATACACTACCAAATGTAAAATAGATAGCTAGTGGGAAGCAGCCACATAGCACAGGGATATCACCTCGCTTCTTTGTGACCATGTAGAGGGGTGGGATAGGGAGGGTGGGAGGGAGACACAAGAGGGAGGGGATATGCAGATATATGTATATGTATAGCTGATACACTTTGTTATAAAGCAGAAACTAACACACCATTGTAAAGCAATTATACTCCAGTAAAGATGTTAAAAAAAATACAAGTGCTGCATGATTATACTTAAATGAGGTATCTAAAGTAGTCAAATTCATAGAAAAATAAACTAGAAAGTGGTTACCAGGAGCTAGGGAGGAAGAAAAGCGGTATTGTTCAGTGGTTGTAGCATTTCAGTTTGACAAGATAAAAAGTTCTAGAAATGTGTTGCATCACAATGTACATATAGTTAACACTACTGTAGTATACACGCAAAAACAGTTAAGATGGTAAGTTTTATGTTATGTGTTTTTTACTGAAATAAAAAAAATATTATAGGACACGATCATTAACATAGTGGTTATGAGCACAAGCTTTGGGTCCCAACTAACCTGGGCTTAATTTTTGATTTAGTCTCACGCTAGCCATGTGTGCTCAGCAACTTACTTAATCTCTCAGGTAGGTTTCCTATTTGGCAAAATGGGGGTAATAACTGTTTCTACCTTGTGTCATTATTATTAGACATTTTTTAGTTAAGTGTGAAACCCTGAACTCAGTGCTAGGCAAGTTGTTAGCACTGAATTAATAGTAATGCAGGTCAGGAAGAGGCAGTATAACTGAAGCATTGGGGGTAAGACTGGTGACTTGCTGAAAGCTTTGATGTGGGTGGAGCTTGTGGGTAAGTGAGTATTTGAAGGCTAGCTATATTCACATTATTGTTGTGCCCACGTTGGGATGAACACTTTAACCTAACATAAGGGTAGAGAGCTGAGCCGTACTGACCCTAACTCATCTATAGGTCTCTATCCAAAGTCCTGAAGTACTTTCAGAATATAATCTCTGAACCCTTCCATAAAGACCACAGAACCTGATCAGTCTATTCCAAAATGCATTTTCCAAAAGATTATAACCTATATTTTGAAACAAACTGAAAATATATGATTACAGAATTCCCATTTGTGTTTCCATATTTAACTTAAAAAAATCATTTCTGGGTGAAGAAAAACACATTAAATTTAGGAGAGTGAAACAATAAAAATGTTTACCATGACTCAATGTATGCTGGTTTTAAGTAGGTAAGTGCATAATTACAACTACCCACACCCTCACAATAAATTAGCCTTTTAATTAAGGACAATCTGTTATTCAGAGAAATCAGAAATCAAATTAGTTTTCAGTGGTCTTCCTAGAAGAAAGCATTTCAAGAGTCAATCTTCCTAAAGGTACAATATTTCTCAGTTCTGCTGATAAAACAAAAATGAGGATACGTATAGAGGCTTTCCTACTCCCTTATAAAATCTCCTAGTTGATACTCACAAAGGAAATAAAATCTGCCTTATTTCTTTGCCCACCTTCAGTGAACTTTAAAGTCCGTCTATATGTACTGAAGAATCTTAAGTTCATTCCCCCTCTGGGATACATTCAGCATATGGTCTGGTCCTAAAACAAACATTTATTTAAACTTCGAATCTAAAAGGAATTCTTCCATTTTATTTCTAGTTTTGTTTCCTTTGATCCTGAAAGTAATTAACTTTCAGTGGCAGCTAATTATAAGTGAAGAGAAATCAGAGTCTGTATGGTTGTTGTATGGTGCAGGCTTGGCAAAGTGTTTTTTAATTGGAAAGTCTTTTTGTTCTATGCATTTCATTTTACACTGTATTTATTATCCAAGATTCATATTATAACCATGACATTTCATCTAATGACAGAATCTCACACACAAAAATAATTATTTTAACAGAGATACAAGAGCTCTAAAAGAGAAACGAGAGAGGCTGAGAGGGAGTAAATGTGACACAAGAAAAGCCACAACTAAATCCGCTCCCTAGCTTCATCATTACAATCCCATGAAAACCTCCTCATATCAAAAGATACTTGAATTGGAAAATCCTCTTCCCCGAACTTATTTCAAACAAAAATCAGTTCTTATGGAGAGACACATAAGTGAAGATAATTGAGGCCAGAGGTGTTCTTACCATTCCACATTATTACTAATAATCCATTCCACATTATTACTAATAATCAGAGGCATGGAGGAATCTGAAAGTTAATGAGCTGCCAGTCAAATGACCCTTACTACACTACCCACTTCTCTGAAAATGACCCTTGCAAAAACTCACCAATTCTTTTCGTCATCATCTCTTTGCTTTTCAAAAGGTAAACCAGGTCTTGTAAAATATGCATTGTTTGTTTAAAATAAATATGTAATAATTTTCTTTTTTTTTTAAAGTAACTGAACACAATGAGGGGACTTAAGGTCTGTATTTCTGAGAGAGGACTCTAAGCTTCCTAGCCTTTCTAAACAACTCCTTAACCAACCAAAAATAATCAGCATTCCAGAAAATCAACCCTTCACATGCTAACCAGAGATGGACCTTGATCTACCTGACTGCTCTTCAGTTAAGGTAAGAACCAGTGCCACAAAGATAGTCTAGGGGCATATTATCCAACATCCTCTCCAAGTTTGTATAGAGTTAGAGCATCAGAAAGCAATATATCTAGACCTAATTAGTTTACACCCATGCAGAACACCACCTGTGAGTTATTTCTATGGATGTGGCCTATTCAGGGGTCAAGGCATAAAATGACCATTTTCCCGCTTCCTACAAAATTACTGATAAAGACAATAGTCTCTGTGTTTTCAAATAACCAACATGAAAATTTTCTTTCAAAATACAGTACAAGAAAAATGTTGCTTCTCCTGAAGAACTGGCATGATAGGGAGATATTGAAGTCTCCAAACATAATAGTTGATTTGTCTACTTCTCCTTTCAGTTCTATATGTTTATGCCTTACATATTTTAATGTACAGGTTAGGGGTGCATACACATTTAAGGTTAGTATGTCTTCTTGAAGAATTTGTCATTACTAGTACCTCTCTTGAGGTATTAGTTTTCCTTGCTCTGAAGTTTGCTTTGTCTGAAATTAATGCAACTATTCCAGCTTTCTTTTAATTAGTGTTAGCATGGTCTCTTTCTTTACTTTTAACCTAGTAGAGTCTTTATTTTAAAAGTGAGTTTCTTGCGGACAACATATAGTTGCATCATGTTTATTTATCCATTATAAAAATCTGTCTTTTAATTCCTGTATGTAGAACATCCACATTTAAAGTGACGATTGATATATTTGGATTAATATAACAATTGTAATCATTTTCTATCGCGTTAAGAGGCTTTTTTCCCTACCTTCCCTGGCTTTAAATCACGCTAAAAACAAATTTTAAGTTGTTTCTTTACAGTTTATAGTATATAGTTTTCCCTAATTCAATTCGACCTTCATACAATACTATTCCACTTGTATCCCTATTTCCTCCCTCCCATCCCTTATGACATTGCTGTCATACGTTTCAGTTATCCATATGGTATAAACTCTCAATATATTGTTACTACTATGACTCTAAACAGTTACCTTTTAGATCCATTAAAATAAGAAAAATAAAAGATTTAATTTTATCTTATTTTTTTCCTTCTCTAATGTTCTTCCTTTTTTTATGTTGATCTAAGTTTTTGACCTACATAATTTTCCTTCAGCCTGAAAAATATATTTTAACAATTCTTGAAAAAAAAGTGTGCTGGTAACAAATTCCCTCCGTTTTTTTCTGAAAAAGTTTTTATTTCTCCTTCATTTTTAATGGATATAAAATTCTAGGTTGGATTTTTTTATTCAACATTTAAAGTATTACATTAGATGATTTTTTTTGCATGGTTTTTGATGATAAATCCATTATAATTCTTATTCCTGCCCTTATGTCTTGTAAGTTGTTTTTCTCTGGGCTCTTTCAACATTTACTATTTTTCACTGATTTCCTTCAGTAGGAATATGATGTGCCTCGGTATAGTTTTTTGTGAGTTATTCTACTTGGTGTTCTCTCAGCTTCCTGGATCTGTGGTTTGGTGTGTCTTTAATTCTTAAACGTTCTCTGTCATTATTACTTTAAATATTTCTCTGCTCCACTCACTCTTTCTTATCCTTCTGGTATTCCAGAGACATATACCTTTTGATATTGTCCAATAGTCTTGGATTTTCTGTTCTGTTCTTTTTCATTCTTTTCTTTCTCTTTGCATTTATATTTGAGGAGTCTTTTGACCTGTCTTCAAGCTCACTAATTCCTCAGCATGCCAAGTCTACTGATGTGTCCATGAAAAGCCTTCTTCATTTCTCTTCTACTGCTTTTGATTACTATTACTTCCTTTTGATTCTTTCTTATCATTTAAATCTCTCTGATCACATTACCCATCTGTTCTTGCATGTTATCTACTTTTGTCATTAATATATTAATCATAGTTATTTAAAACTCTCTATTCATTTATTCCAGTACATGTATGAGTCTGGTTATCATGCTTGCTTTTTCTCTTCAGGGTGTGTGTGTGTGTGTGTGCGCGTGTGCGCATGTGCATTGTAATTTCTTGTTGAAAGCCAGAAATGTTGTTTTGGGTAATAGGAATTGAGGTAAACAGGCCTCTAGTGTGAAGATTTATGTTAATCTGACTATGAGCTTTGGTTAATGTATGCTGTAGCTAGAGGTGCCAGAGGCATCAAACCCCTCCAGTGACCTTGTTTTTGTTGTACCCTTTGATTTGCAGTTCACTCAATATGAGAGAATTTGTGTCTTGTAGCTTTTTCAGTGTAATTAGTGTCAACCCCTATTAATATACTGGAGCCCTGTTGGTATGGTGGTAAGGTGTGGGAGAGAGAGGGCATTCTATCATCTTCCAATTAAATCTCAGTATTTTAGTAAGACTGTGTCTGGTTTATGACTTACAAGTATTTCTTCTTTTACAGCATTCACCCCTCCCTACCTGCTAGCTGTGATAGGCTGGAGGGTGCTGGACTAAGAGGGATGGTCTTTCTTTACAGCTCTGGGAAAGTCTTTCCCTCTGGGGAGTAAGTCATTGTTGTGGAGAATGGACTTAGTTCACAAGAATTACTCTTTTCCTTCCTCTGCCAGAGCCACAAGGGGATCTTTCTCTGCTCTTCACTAAGGTAATATGATATGTTTCCTGAAGGTAAGTCCTCTGTAAAAGTGAGAGTCCAAGAAAAAAAAGCAATCATTTTCAGTTTACCCAGTATTTTTTGTTGTTGTTGTTGTTTTTAATTATATGGATGGAAATGATAACTTCTCAGCTCCTTATATGTTGAAGCTATAACTGAAAGTTAAACTATGGCTTTTTAAACATCCAATTTCACCATATGTTCATGTGCCAGTGGCCTTGATGGGCTACTAGATAAGATTTACATAGAATTCAAACCTGTCTCTCAGGAAATTTTGTTACTTTCTAAAGCACATAATAAACATTGTGACACTCCTACCAATTCTTATAAATGAAACTGGAAACAGAATAGAAGGTGGACAGTGGGCAAATAATCCCTTGAAACCAGAGAAGAATGTATAACTGTGACCAATACATGCTTTAAAAGGCAGAAGACATGCATTTAATAGTCTTTAGACCTCTGATTATTCTTAGCTTCTTTTAATTTTATCAGCTATATAGCTATTTTATGTTACTTTATTCTACTCTTATTTTAAGTTATCTTTTTCAAAAAGAGTTGTTGCTGAATTTCATGATTTGACTATTTTATGATTAGAAAAATCCATCCATGTTTTTTATTATTTATATTTTCATATTTTCTCATATTTTACACTGGATTTATGTATGAAAATGTCTTCCAAAAAAGTCATTCACTTACTCATTCTTTCTTTCTTACTTTAGTAACCAATTAAGAATACAGAGTTTCTACTATGTGCAAAACTTGGTTTAGGGTGCTTTGGGGAATGCAAAGATGAATAGATTTCAAGCAGAATCTTTATTGCTGATATATTTTAATGGCCATACTTCTAATGAGAAATTGTAAAACATGTATTTTTGTCTTACAAGTTATTTTTCTTTTCAAAAATATATTGTGTAGCACCTTAAGTGTATAAAATATTAAGGCAGTAAATCAGTTTTAACCTTATTAACCTAACATTTACATTATTACCCTTGGTATAAGTTTCCTACATTGAAAAGAAACATAGAATGTTTTACAAAAGAAAAACAAAGATTAAACAAAAATTGAATAACCAAGATCTAAGGAAGTAAATACTCTTTCAGAAAGTCCTTGACTATTTAGGGCTTTCATTGAACTGTGTAGCTTGGCTTCATCTAGGTTAATGACATTCAAAGGTAATGTAAATGTTTAATTTCATTCAACAAGACAATGAAAATCTAGAGAGACTGCTCTCTAATAAGGTCTATAACATTTTCAGGTATTTGTTCATAGCTTAATTTTCCAGGCAGTGGTAGTTTATATTTTAAAAGAAAAAACAATCTTTTTTTTTTTCCTAATGGCAACTTGAACACTGGGATTAATATCTGGGATCCTGATCATTAGCTCCAAGATTTTGGTGCTTCACAACAACAGGAAGTATTAGCCACATTTTGTAGTCACCATAGAACTCCAAACAAATTTTAAATATTAATTTTATCCTTTACTTTGAAAAGAACAATTTCTCTCAACCTATAGTTTCTAGATGCAAAGTGTTAATATAAGTAGGAAGAGAAAAGTGATAGTTATTTAAGAACGTAATGTGGACAATTTGTGGGTTAATAAGTGCTATGTGTTCAGAAGAAAGCTCTTCTTTTAAGTTAGCTTTCATATGTGAAATAAACTAACTTTAGAGGCTCTATCCCCATGCACAATGTTCTTGTATATACTGACTTTATCTTGAAAACAAAGATGACATCAGAATTACCACAACATCTCAACACTGTTCTCTCATTACAGTGAACATATTTAACATACAAAGAAGGGCAGAAGAGAGAAGTAAAAATGATTGAATTAAGGTGCTTTTATCTAGCATTTCTCATCATGGATTTTAAGCTCAAGTATTTTGGATCAAATATAAGAAATACTAGAATTTGCGATGGCCCCATCTGTCCACCCCGTGTACCCTGCTTCCTTGCCATGATGGTGGCCAGTGATGGGGCAGAATTAGTCAAGTTCCTTATATCATTCCAAAGAGGGGAAAGATAATCTTTTTCAAAGGAAAAAATATATTTAGTAATAAAGAAGATGAGGTAGGCACTTATTAATTTATTTCTTGGTTTCTCAGCATCTGTTCACCTTAGTGCAAGTACCAGCAACTGAGGAATTCAGTCCTTTTTCATTTTGTCCCTGAGTTTGGGTGGGCTTCACCTACCCCTCAGTACCAGAGATAAAGCACCTATCTCAGACCTAAGCCAGTTCACTGCATTCTCCCTAAAGATAAGTTCATGACAAAATCACAGTCCATAAGATGCAATGGGTCTCTGGCAGGGCTACCATCAGAGTGAACCTCTGTTTACTCCACGGGATTTGAAACAGTTTATAGAAACCAAGATGTCAGCCTTTAAGAGGCTGAGACAAAGTAACCAGGTCCTTTGAGCACTTGCTAAACGTTGTGCCCAAAGACAGATTTATCTCTAGGTTTTTATTTACACGACCCCACTAATTCCCTTTTTTGCTTGAACTAGTTTGCATTGAATATTCTGCTACTTGCAACCAAAAAAGTTCTAAATGATGCTGAAAGAAAAATATATAAGGAAGAGATGATCTTGTGGTGGGTGTAAGCAAGACAATCGTATAAGAATTCAAGAGAGCTAAGTAATAGAGCCTGTATTCCAGTTAATTCTTGAGTTTCCTATTCAAAGTTAACTAAAGACTTGCATGCAGAGGGGTCTATACATTGCTGATTTTTCTTTAGTTATTGGAAGCAGTTATTACAAAATATATGTGACTTGATAACACAGCAACATGTAATATAAAATCATGTCTTAGCACCTAAAATTAAGGTTTTCTTTTTTTTTTTTTTTAAAGAGAATTCTAGATAAAGACTTGAGGACTGAAACTCTTACTCTATTTCTCATGGTCTCAACTAAACCTCCTTTCATGTGCTCATTATTTTGTTTTGATACCATCAAACAAATGCTCAACCTCATGAGAAAAGGTTTTGAAAGAGTCTTCTGGAACAGCACAGAATATAATTCTCATATAATTATGTACAACACAGCAGTGAAACCAAGGACACAAAATAAAATAGCTGACAACACCAAGAAGTCATAATTTCAGCTTGTTATACACACTCTCATCTTAAGGAAGATGAATCAAACTTTTTTGTAACTTGCGTCATCTCTGAATATGAAGGTCTGCAATATACAAAGCTAAATTTGTGCTTCCTTTAATGGACCATGAAGCTAATTCCAGCAGATGAAGACCACTGTGCCAATATTCTTCCTTCTGAAGCGCTAAACAAAACAGCTAGGTTTTGTGAACTTTTACTTCTCATTTTCACTGTCACTTTTCACATTTCCTTTGGTAGCTTTGTCATGGAATGTTTTGAAAGAAGGTCTTATTATCCAACATCACTGAAAAAATATTTACCTGCTGGATTCTGAAACCTGATGCTCAAAAATACAAGCTCCTTTAACTCTCCAAACCAGTCATGAACCAACTGTAATCTCTGACCATTTACAAGAAGTTGAGCCGCCTCTTTCTAATATACAACACACTAGTAGAATCAATTTTCTAGGAAAAACGCTCCAAACACCCAAAGTAGCAAGGATCCATCAAAGCATCAAACAGAAAACTGGCACCCCACTCACGACGAAGTATTTTTAGAGTTAATAGATAAAACCTAAGAAATGGGCTGATACCAAATGCAGTTCAAAAAAAAAATGATAATTTCTTTGTAGTCTGGAACGAAGCCACATTACAGGAAAGACTTACCATTTTTTCTAAAGGACATTCTGGTAAGATTTAGAAAGCAGCAGGACTTACCTGGAAAAAAGAAAGAGAAAAAGAAGAGATTAAAACAATAAATAAGAAAGGGTAATAGTGAAGACATATTTTTAAAATATATTCTAAGATGACAAAAAGTGAGCCCATGCCATCTACATAGGAGTAAATCTGTAAAGGAGAAGGGGAAAATACATTTTTTTTTAGCTGTTATTGCCTTTATCTAATGCAAGAAGAAAATGTACGGAGATGAGGTGCTTATTTTAGGTAATATGTGTAACAGAGTCCTTTATAGTAACATAATCCTCAATGAAATTGAAAATATAGCCATTTTACTGTTTCTAAGAGGAAGATGTAATTCACAATGATAAACATAGAAACTAAGTATCTTCAATTGACTCAAGAAGGGAATCCTATGGCAGCTCTAATTTTCAGTCCTCCCCCCAACTTCTGGGAGTATATCCAGAAAAGATGACAACTTAATTCTAAAAGATACATGCACCCCAATGGTCAAAGCAGCACTATTTATAATAGCCAAGACATGGAAACAACCCAAGTGCCTGTCAACAGACAATTAGTTTAAGAAGATGTGATAGATAGATATACACATATATATATAATGGAATATTACTCAGCCATAAAAAAGAATGAAATATTGCCATCTGCAGCAACATGGATGGGCCTAGAGAATATCATACTAAGTGAAGTAAGTCTGACAGAGAAAGACAAATATTATATTATACCACTTACATGTAGAATCTAAAAAATAATACTAATGAATCTATATACAAAACAGAAACAGACTTACAGACACAGAAAACAAACTTATGTTTACCTAAGGGGAGGTAGGGAAGGTACGAATTAGGAGTATGGGATTAGCAGATACAAGCTAGTATACATAAGATAGACAAGCAACAAGGATTTACTGTATAACACAGGGAACTGTATTCAATATCTGATAATAACCTATTATGTAAAATAATCTGAAAAAATATATATATATATAACTGAATCACTTTGCTGTATACCCGAAACTAAGACAATATTGTAAATCAACTATACTTCAATTAAAAAAAAAAAAAAAAAGAAGAAGAAGAAGGAAATCCTAAACAGACTCTGGTTCCTTACAGAATTTTCTGGGTTCAAATGAACTGGGCTGCTTATGGCTCTCAGAAAGCCTTATCAGGTTTCAAAACTGTCACACTTTTTCATTTTGTTGATATTTAAAACAGTTTTTGCCCCATTATAAGTTTTCATAGAGGGCACTAAACAGGTTTAGTAAGACAAGGAGTTTTTTCATGCTAATTGCTTTATTTTAACGTTATTTTTTAGTCCCTGAGAAATCTAAAAAGCAAACCACTTCATAAATCTTAAAAATACTGGTATACTGAGCGTTAGACATTAAATATTATCAAATGCTTTTAAAACTCAGCCAATATGCAGATACAGCGAAAGAAATCAGCTCCCTGAAAGTCTGGATTAGTCGTTCTAGGAGTTCTTATGTATTCTGTAAATCAAATCCCCGTGCTATCCTACCATTGAAATAGGCTGCACAAGTTTATGCCTACCAACCTGCAGACATGGTAACCTATTTCCTCAGAATGGAGGGAAGGAGCCAAAAGAACAAAAACTGAGTTTTATCTCTAAAGATATTATGTGATGCAAGTCCAGTTTATAGAAGTGTTACTACTAAAAGCATATGTGGAATTTCCTAGCCAACTAGACAGTGTTGCTGACTCTGTCTAATTTTTTGCAGTGACACTGAGCAGCCTAGCAAAAATTTATATAGAGATTAAAATTCTATGTTCTCTTCCATTCCCTCTTTCCAGAGGCTTATCTAGTCCTTAACTTCCTTTTCTACTAGGCAAAGAAATAACTGATGAATCAGAAGGCAGGCGGAATAACTACAGACTACTTTTTCCTTGTTTCTTAAAACTGGTCTAAGTTTCTAGGTACTGAGGACACATACAGATGCTCACCTCTCATACTGTTTCATATTTAACATAGTAACTGGACCAAATAGCTAACACATCTCTTTTTTTTCCCCCTCACAAAGCACCTCTTTACCTGAACTAGAGTTGAGTGAGTTTTACAATAGGGCCTACATCTCCAAACATTATTTTTTCAATCCTAGGAAGAGTATACATGACTAATTTATAATCGAAGCTCAAAACATAGCAAAGTGCATTATGTAAATGAATATATGGCAGGGCTAGGATAGCATCTAGGACTCGATGTCTAATCTTCTAATAATTGAACACACGTGTGCACAGTACCTTTTAGTCCTCAGCATTTTTTACGATGCTAATTTTCAATAATGTTTTCTAAAGTTTTTCAGCATGACTCTTTTGATCCACTACATATATTTAACAAATATCCTTTTTTGTTGTTGTTGTTAGGTCAAAGTAAGCCATCTGACTTTTTCTACAGCAAATCTGTAGGGCACACCTTCAGGTTTCCTTGCCACCTTCTAAGGACTGACTACAGAAATCTCTGTCATTTAATTCAACAGCCCTTATACAATGACAGGAACAGTTACTCCAGGTTAGTGAGTGGAAGGCTCACTATACCAGACCTATTCTCATAATTATCTCTCCATGATACTGTTAACTAACTACACTCTTTTCAGTCTAAAATACGGAAAGCCCATTGTATTATTGACAATATCATGCAGTTTTTCTATTGGCTAGCAAGGGCTGAGAAATGGCCAGATCATAAGAAGAAGTCTAACTCAGAACCATGGGTAGCTATTTCCCTTTGAGTTCATACAAATAAATTACTTTATTTAGTTGTGTGTCTGTGTAAGCCTGATGGCTATTTGAATGTCATTTCAACCTTGGGGAAAAACTACATACATATATATTTATATTTATTTATACTTATATTGAACTGGCCCACATTTTTATGAGGGGTGAGGATCATTCTGCCCTTTTCTATTATTTAAAAATCATGTATTGTCAGAAGTTTATTTCTGTGCAAGTAAATAATTATTCACCTCAAGCCAGTAGGGAAAGGTTTATTTTCATTTTTTTTTAATTTTTTAACTGATATTTTATGATATCATATGGTATTTAGGGAGCCAGATAAAGAGTTAATGGGATTACCACATTCAGGTGTGTGGCTAGAATTGATTTCAAGAAAATCTGTTTTCTAAGCAAGATAAAACTGGACTTTGTTTCTTTGTTTTTTAACTTCTTTATTGGAGTATAATTGCTTTACAATGGTGTGTTAGTTTTTGCTGTATAACAAAGTGAATCAGCTATACATATACATATATCCCCATATCTCCTCCCTCTTGCATCTCCCTCCCACCCTCCCTATCCCACCCCTCTAGGTGGTCACAAAGCACCGAGCTGATCTCCCGGTGCTATGCAGCTTCTTCCCACTAGCTATCTATTTTACATTTGGTAGTGTATATATGTCCATGCCACTCTCTCAGTTCATCCCAGCTTACCCTTCTCCCTCCCCGTGTCCTCAAGTTCATTCTCTATGTCTGTGTCTTTATTCCTGTCCTGCCCCTAGGTTCATCAGAACCATTTTTTTTTAGATTCCATATATATGTGTTAGTATATGGTATTTGTTTTTCTCTTTCTGACTTACTTCACTCTGTATGACAGACTCTAGGTCCATCCACCTCACCACAAATAACTCAATTTTGTTTCTTTTTATGGCTGAGTAATATTCCGTCGTATATATGTGCCACATCTTCTTTATCCATTCATCTGTTGATGGACACTTAGGTTGCTTCCATGTCCTGGCTATTGTAAATAGAGCTGCAGTGAACATTGTGGTACATGACTCTTTTTGAATTATGGTTTTCTCAGGGTATATGCCCAGTAGTGGGATTGCTGGGTCATACGGTACTTCTATTTTTAGTTTTTTAAGGAACTTCCATACTGTTCTCCATAGTGGCTGTATCAATTTACATTCCCACCAACAGTGCAACAAGGTTCCCTTTTCTCCACACCCTCTCCAGCATTTATTGTTTGTAGATTTTTTGATGATGGCCATTCTGACCAGTGAGGTGATACCTCATTGTAGTTTTGATTTGCATTTCTCTAATGATTACTGATGTTGAGCATCGGGGAAGGTTTATTTTCAAGCCTGGCTTAAAACATTTGCTAATAATGATCAGAGAAATGGGTAAATACTATTTTTCTAGATGATAATTTTATGGTGGATATTCCCTCTTATTGGCTACGGCTGTCTTGAATATTTTAGCGCTGAAAATTCACTATTTTGGTACATAACAGTACACAACATACTAATCACCATAAATGACCAATTGTTATGAGTGGGTACCTTAATTGCTCATTAATTCCCTAATTAATTGGCACAACCCAATGTTAATATTATTTAAAGAATTGCATTGGCCCCTGGGGTTTATTTGGGCTTCCGCTAGGGAGTTAATCAGGCAGAGAGCTTGAATTATATCTGATCTTTCAACTTCCTTAGGCACCATTTAGGTTCCCTTTTGACACTGTGCTCTCATGAAGTACTCATGGGACAGTTGGAAGAATCTAAGTAGCTCATAGAATACACCACTTGAGGGCCATCATACGTCTTCTCATGACACTAATGGCTCCTTGTCACCCACTTTGTGAAGTAAAACCTCTACTCTGTGGATTTCAAGGCCTACCTCTGTTGAGGTCTATAACCCTTAAACATATCCATCTCTCTTATGTGTCTGATCTAGGCCCTCCATTCCTCCATTAACTTACCCACTTACGTAACCATCCCTATCCTGCAGCCCCTATCTCCTGTATACTTCTTTTCCCCCTCAGCCTTTCTGTATCCCTTTGACTCATTTTGAATTCAATTCTTATTTACCCTTTTTCTCTAAAGATACGCTTTGGCCAGTTCCCAATACCTGTCAGATCCTGTCCCTCCCCATCCCGCCATGTTCCCTCCACTCCACTGCCTCAGCTCATCTCCCGTCACTCCCTGTCACATCCTCTCCTCTGTTGCAGATTTACAGAACCACCTGAAGTTCCCATTCACTTATATGTTTTTTTGCAACTCTGAAAGCCAAATTTTCTGATTTCTCAAGGTTAGTTTGGACATTTGCTCTCTATTCTCCCTTAGACTTTGACACCTCAGTTTTAACCTTCCTAATAATTGATAATAAATACTTGTAACTAGAACCTCAGATTCCCAGAACATTGCCTGATGCGTAATAGAGAGCATTCAATAGAGAGAATTAAATAAGACTTGAATCCCCAATGGATCTGAGTTCCTTAAAAGCAGGAGCTATATCTTATTCATCTTTCGATCTTTAATGTCCAATCCAGTGTTTGGCCCAGTGTTAGTATAAAATGAGTGGGTTATTGGAAGGAAGGAAAGAAATGGTAATTGTGGCTAACGGACTTTCATTTTTGGTATACTTCAATAAATAACTGTCTTTTCTAAATTCTATAGCTTGATTATTTGCTTTCCTACTAAATGTGCTGATGGCAAATATGGTCAATAGGCACCAACTATCAAAAAAAAATGCAAGGCTGGAATATCTCAGACATTTCTAAAGGTTTCTAGAGTGGATGCAGTTTTGTTGTTGTTGTTTTGTTTTGTTTTTGTTTTGATTAAGACAGAAATAAAATTTTCCTGTTTGTCTCTGGCTCTCACACTCTTTCTATATTTATGGTAGACTAACCATAAAAATAATCAGTTTCATCCATTACCTTCTTTGCTAAAATACTCTCAGATAATTGAGAGAATTAAGAGCGTTTTATTTTGAATATCTGTACCCCAAACTCTCCACATAACTACCAACATCTTCATTTGGCATCATACAGTGCCATACAAGTAACACAATAATTTATTTTGATTTTTGACACCAACTGCTTTCAAATACATTTCAATTTAAAAATTGACCCTAAAATCAAAAATAAAGAAAGCAACTGCTTAAAGAAAAGGAAAAGCTTAAAGAGAAGAGGACAACGTTTTCTTATACCTTGATTATAATAATTAATAACATTCAAATGCTGGTTTTGTTTTTAATTATGTTTGTGCAAGACAGCCCTTCTCCCTCCCTCTTTCCTTTCCTCCCTCCCTCCCTCTTGCCTTCTTTCCCTCTCTCTCTCTCTCTCCTCTAAGTCTATATTTTTTAAGTATAAAACAATAGGTGTACATAAGGTATCAGTATCCACAGGATGAACCATCTGGAACTTTGATCTCATATCTTCTTGGCCTTTTCAACTCCAGTGACTTTTACCTCCTTTAAAATTGAGAGACACACAATACCTCCCATATTGGGTCTTGCCATTCTGAAGAATGGGTCTACCTCCAAGGTCTTGATATCATAGTCCTATCTCTTTTCCACCTTCTCACCTTCTTCTCCTGCTCTTTGCCATCTCTTGAATCCACTCCCTGCCCTCATTGTGAGCCTGACTCTGCCAGACCCATGACAAGCCTCAGCAGCTCATCAGCCCTCCTCTGACTGTGCTTTCCTACAAACCCAACTTGTGCCAGGCATGGATCAGTCTTTTCAAAATTGCTCTAATAGTCAAAATGAAGAACAACATTTTTTGGCAAGTATGTTCCATTGAAAAGTAATAATTCTCAAAATGTTGTTAGTAAGTGTTTTTAAGGGAAAAATAAGTTCTCAATAAATTTTAGCTAAGTATCATTTTTTGTTATATCCCTTTATTAGAAGTTCCCAGTATGTATTAACCTACTAGAGGTTCTAAGTCACTTGGAGCAAAGAAGATTGATGAATTCAATCTAATGCCTGCTTCCCAAATTTTGTGGTTCTGGTGTCCTCTTTTACCTGATAACATCCTAGGTAATTTATGGCATGTAGGGAACAGCCTGGGAAATTATTGTAAAGTGGAAAAACCACTGAATTTTAACTTAGAAAATCAGGATGATAATGATGATGATATTAGTAGCTAATATTAAAATAAGCGCAGTACTGCTGTAAGTGACTTACATGTATTAACACATTTAATCTTGTATAAAGTAACTGAAGTAAGTGATACTATTAGCTCCATTCTACAGATTTAGAAACTAAGATTCTGAGAGATTAAGGAATTGGCCCCAATTTACATAACTGAACTGTGATTCCAACCCAGGCAATTAGGCTCCATAATCTAAGATTTTATGCTATTCTGCTTCTGTTATCTACCAACTGTGTAATTGAGGTGGTTTACTTTGCCTCTCTAGGTCAAGTTTCTTATTGCTCAAACAGGACTAATATTATCTGATGCGGCTGCTATAAGAAAATCAGTATTTAACAGAGCCTAGGGCAGTATCTGGAAATTCAGGTACTCAGAATAACTATTTATTAAATAAGACTCAAGAACTCGAGATTTGTTTATCCTCCTGACTGTGTACACACAACTACTGGTTACCTACCATTGTGAGAGAAACAGACACAAAGCTGTGATGAACTGTTGATTGAAAATCCTTACTCTAGAACTTCAGCTGGCTCCTTAGAGACATTTGTTCACCCTGGACTTATCCGTATTGATTGCCTACTGCAATTCAGGCATTTCAAACACTGTATGTACTTCTCCAGCCCAGGACACTCAGGCAATGTCTCAAACCTTTCCACTTAGGACTTCCAGGACAGCCATGCCCTTTCACCAAATGTCACGGCCCTTTCATGAACTTTTCTTTCTCAGAGGAAAAAAAAAATTACCTCATTCCAAAGCTAATACCCAAAATATATGTAAATATTTCCTGCTTCAGTCTATATGCCTCCATCACTTCCAGGAACTGGCTCCATCAACCACTCGATCACCCTTTGTATCCTCTCCCTTTCTGCCTCTCTGCCTCTCCCTCCATCCCTCCTTTGTACTCTTATACACACAGTATACTTCTGTTTCCAAACCATATTTATACTACAACCATGCCACCTTCACACACCACACTTCACAGCAAAGCACACACATTACCTTACCCCATATATAATCCCATTTCTCTGTTTTTCCCCTTAACCCCACACTTCCCAAAAGAATCTACCTGCCTTATCTTTTTCCTCACCAAACACTCACTCTTCAACCCTATGCAACTCAGCTGCATTAAACCACCTTTCTCAACGATACCAGCATCTTCCTAATTGCCAAATGCAGTAGGTTTTACTCAGTCATGATTTTATTTAGTCTCTCTGAAAGTTTGTTATGCCCACCTCCTTCTTGCAACTCCCTTCTTCTTAGAACTCTCTGGCATTACACTATTGTGATCCCCTTTCTGTCATTTCAGCCAATTTCTTTCTCTCTCTCTCTCTCTATCTCTCACTGGCTCTTCCCCGCTCATTTTGCATTTTAAACACGGCTCCAACCTCTGCCTTCCGTTATTTTCATCTTAGTGTCTCACTAGGACATTATCCACTCCACGGCTCTAACAATCGCTTTTACGCAGATGGTGAAAGAAACTACTAAATTATAATTTTGAAGAAAGGGAACATATCCAAATCACCATTCTAATTTCCATGTTGTCTAGCACATAATGGGTGTGTGTATGCGGGTGTGTTCAAAGTATTTATATATATATATATATATATATATATATATATATATACAGTGTATATACACTATATATATATAGTAAATGAACAAATTATTTCTTTGATCTAGCTTTTCCAAATAATCAGAACATTATGTTTAGGCACAGAATATTTATCAACTTCAAATGCTAAAATGCATGCCTGGAAATTGCTGTTCTACCTCTTAAAGGGCTTGTGAGCTCATATGGCTGATGCCCTGTGAGTTGGACAACAAGGGAGGGCATAGAGGGGCTGAGTGGTGGGGAGACAGGAGGAAGTAGAGGCAGTAAGGAGAAGCTGTAGAGGAACAGATGGGGTATTTGGCTACAAGTGGTACCACAGAGGAGGGGGATGAGAGAGTCTGGCTAGAGAAGAGAACGGAGGAAAAAGAGCATGTGCTTATGGGTCCCAGCCCTTGAAGCTCCTTTTGCAAATGTTCACACGTGTCCCCATGTGTAACACTAAGATACTGCTATCTCACTTCAAAAGAACACTGAGGCACCCCGAATAAATCTGCACAATTTCCAGAAATCTCTCTCATCATTCTTTGTCAAGACGTTTGGTCAACCTTTGACTTCAGAACAGTGAGAAATGTTTGAAAAGATGTATAACCAGTATTGCAAGGGAGATTATTCAAAAGGTTAATTACTATATGAGCAGAGAAGGGTGGAAAAAGACCCTTAGAAAAAGACATAAATCTGCCTTTCTTAATCCTAAAACTCTATTATGCTTACATTTATATCAGGGAGAAAAAGGGATTCTTGAGAGGAGGGGTATTCAGGCTATTTATTTGAACTTTTGATAAAACCTCATTATATTCCCTTCCTAATCCTGTGTCATTAGGAGCAAAATGGTACATTTAGAGAACATTTAGATGTAAATGCCTGCAACCTTCCTATCAGACCTGCTGACTTTCTTTTTCTTTCTTTCTTACTTTCTCTTTTTTTCACTGTAGCCTATTATGCTGAGATACGATTTTTCAACCAGGCAATCTAGCACTGGCATCAGGGACCCGCAATAGCCTGGCTGGAGACACTCTCGGCCTCTAATATTATTATTTTTTGGCAGCGTCATTATGACGCTAATAACTGGGAACAATTATCATTATTCGGAGAAAGAGAAAACAAAACAAAGCAAAACAAAAAACCCTGACCACCTAACATTTAGATAAGCCTACAGTTATTACACAAATCCAAAAGAAGAAGTCTACATAATTTAAAGTTAAGGTTAATTCTTGAAATTGGTGTGGATAATCAAAGAATGAAAGAGGCCAATTGTGTTTCAAGTTACTATGTCAGGTCCAATCCTTCACTGAGCTCCCTACAAATGTTACCTTACATGTCGGTTAATGTGCTAGTGAGTGATACAGTTCACAATTTGTACTGTGGTTTAGCTTAGGAAATGCCATTTGGATTTGGGGATTTTTCATCTGTATTTTAAAACTCAACCTGTGACTACCAAGGAGTTAAATGCCCTTTACTCCTGGGTGTAGGTTTTAGTATCTTTTGGGTCTGTGCTTCTTTATACAGCCTCAGGGGTAGTATTCAGAGTAATGAGAAGTGCTTTGTCAATGTGCCAAGTCTGAGAGTCCTTGGAAACTGACTTATCGTGGTAATTCACAGAGCTTATTTTCAATACACGTGCACCCAATACCACAAGCAATAATTACACAATATTCCCTTATCCACACACATACACCCATGGCCACAATTTGCAGCTGAGAGGTGGTTTAGTCGTTTGACAGAGGAAACGTATTTGTGTCTGTCTATCTAGTGGTAAAATGTGTTTTCAGCTCATATTCCAACTAACTCAAACCTAAGTTAAGGAATAAGAAAAGGAAAAGGAAAAAAAAGTGAAGCAGAGCCCAGTGTTGGCCTAAGCCCAGCATCCTCAGATTAGAAAAAGGGTGAGCTGGGGCACAGCACAGTCACTTCTGGCCTAATAAGTAAGGCTGGCAGCCAGCATTATGCAAAGCTCACTGGAGAGAAGCAAAGCCTCCTTGGCAAAACAGTGATAAAGAATTAGAATGTTCTGGAAATAGCAATAAGACCTCAGTACAAAGACCTGACCAATCCCAGCACGCACGGCAGGGAACAAGGAGAAAGTGGACCATACCAAAGAAGATATGCAGAACTTAAATAACAGAAAGAACACAGAATGACCCAGAAGGGCAATGAACCTCTTGCCCACTTCTGTGAGCGTTAAACAGTGTCTGTACTTAGCAGCATGTTTAAACTATCTGTATGATAACTGCATGCACTTCTATTACATGTGTATGTTTGGTCTTTTTCAACTACTCTATGTGTTGCTGTCATAAAGCCCTTAAAGTATGCTTTCAGCTGTTATTATACACAGACACTCGTGCTGGTTGGAGCTCTGTCAATCCCAGTAGAGATTCTGGTGCCCAGAGCAGAAAAACTGGGGCTATGACCTTCTGCAGAATGCAATCTTAATAATAATTATGTTTTGCGTGTACTTGTGTACGCACATGTATGTTGAGCTGCCAGAAGGAAAAAAGGGGGTAGTCCAGGAAAGAACATCACATGATACTTCCTGTGAACCTCACTATGAAAAATCCAAGAAAACATACATCTTACTATCCATCAGTTAGCAAATAACTCTGAAATCTGAAGCTGACAGATCCCTCAGGTGTATCAAATGTTCAAGACAACATTATTATTTTAAAAAATTATAGTTCAGTGTGAAAATACTCACAAAAATTAGAAGGAAAAAAGAAACTGTAAAAGCAAGGGATAACTTACAGGTTTATAACCAATCCAGAAACATTTACTGATTTCCTATTCTATGCAAGTTACAGGGGAGTAGTTGTGCAAGACAGGCTTCACACTCTAAGGAAGTCTGGCAACATTACTGAGGAGATAGGAGACACATCCAACCATAAAATGAACTGAAGAGGGAAAGAGATTGGAAAAAAGGAAATAAGTACAAAAAGATGGATTCAGTGTGGTTCCAGTGAGAGCCATCGAAGGCTTTTGAGTAGGGTAAGAACATAATGAAAAGGGTTCAGGAAGATTAATATGGAAGGCCAGTTAAGAGATAATCACTAAGATAGGCAAGACATGGTTGTGTCTAGGGCCTTCTCCCGATCAATCAGCCAGCCAAGTCTGAAGTGTGCAGATGAAGCAGAGCCTCAGTCTAATGCTGTTCTCCTACTTCTTAACAAAAGCCAATCTTCCTCCTTTTCTTTCCCTCCTTGTAATGCTTTTTCCTTCCGGCTGACACCTCAAAATACAACAGTGGAGGGCTCATTGTGCTAAACTGGCAATTGCAGGGAGGAGCGTGTCCTGTCAATTATACAGGAGCCCATAAAAATGTAGGCGCTTTAACAAGAAATGAGATCAGAGGAATAAGGAATCCTTAGAGGCGCAGGCTCTCTTTCTTTTCTTTTCATTTTTCTTTTTTTTTTTAAATTTCCAGATCCCAGCATACACCCTGGAACCTCATCGTAAGTATCAAATATACTTGTGGTGTTGAACTGGGTTAGTTATATATGTGGAGAATAAAAAAGAAATACGTTGGCATGCAGTAATTCGTAACTGATAGACCCGTAAAAAGATTCATTTCTTTTTTATCAGAAAATCTGAGATTTTTTAAAACTCAGAAAAGTCTCAGAAACCATTCATGGTAATTTCTTCATTTGATCCTCAGAAACTACTTATGGACCTGGTGAAAGGAACAGTATCTCTATTTTCCATATGGAGAAACTGAGGCTCTAGGTTGAATGACTGCCTCAAAGCAAGCTGATAAATGATGGAGCTGGACTGGAACACAGCAATCCTTTGTGCCTGATAGTTTTTCTACTGCACCTCATGATCTTTTTACATGATGTTTGGGACAATACATAATTAAGGCTGTTTGAGACAGTACAGTTTAGGGGAGTCTGAAAGAATGTAAAAGGTGCAAAATTGGATTGTAATGTATGCCTTTTAAAATTGAAGTACAGTTGATGTACAATATTATATGTTATAGGTGTACAACATAGTGATTCGTAATTTTTAGAAGTTATACTCTATTTATGGTTATTATAAAATATTGGCTATATCCCCTGTGTTGTACAGTATAACCGTTAGCTTATTTTATATATATAATAACTTTTTGTACTGTATGGCTTTTGAAACTAATATAATAGGATCTGGTTTTAGGCTTACAGTTCATATCTGCAAACATACAGACAAAATTTTCAAGAGATTTCTACCCCTATCTCTTGATAACGCTTCCTAGGAAATTTTTAACTAATCTATGGAGGCATCCTATGTCTCCTACAAGTCCTTTCTTTTTTTAGCATGCTTTGCCCATTTTCTATACACCCTCCCTCATGACTGCATCTGCTTTGAAAAATTACTCCTATTAAACTAAATTTCTCTGTCACTGCAAGAGACATAAAATTAAAAACTATCTGTCTTTAATCATGCTAGGCTTATTTCTTGTCTCCCAGGCTCCATTTATCAATAATTAATATATAAAGAAGACTGAAATCCATTTCAATTTCAAAGGCCCAAACATTTCGCTGATTAATAAAAAATTGTGCTCACAAAGATGGACGGACATGCCATGGTGAAGTGATGGAGGACACAGCATCAGCACAGAATAGATCTGCAGGGCCACATGTGCCACGTGGCCCACATAGATGAGAAATAAGCCACGTGGAGGAATCGTTCTGCAGGGGCACCACCCACCAAGCCTGACAACTCTGCATGTGAGAATCCTTGTCTGCAACTATCATCTCGGTCTGTTCAATTTACCTCTCTATCTGGGGTCTTATAAAAACAATAAAAAGGTGAACTTGCATCTAAGAACCCACTCTCTGGAATTATAAGTGCATCTGATTTAATGAACAATTTGTGTACATGTTATCATACAGCTGACCCTTGAACAACAAGGGTTTGAACTGCATGGGTCCACTTATACATGGATTTTTTTCAATAGTAAATACTTCAGCACTACATGGTCCATGCTCCATTGAATCATCGGATGAGAAGATCCATGGAAACAGAGGGCCAACTGTAAGTTATATACGGATAAATTGCTCAAGGGTCAACTGTACATGCAACACTGTGATCCTATACAGTATGGGTTGGTGAAACCTATAACTATGTGGCTTGAGAGAAAAATGTCTGGGTCTTACTAGCCTTCTGGTCTAGCCAGTGTGTGTCACTGGCAGATCCCTTGACATTCACTTCTCATGCTGTTCGCTGTCAGTATCTAGGGCTTCCATATCTAGGGAGTTTAACATTAATTGCAGGAAACTCAGATCGTTCAAGTGTCCCAGTTCTACACAAGTGTGAAGTTGCCATCAAAGGCTTAAGGTCTATGGGCTTCCCTGGTGGCGCAGTGGTTGAGAGTCCGCCTGCCGATACAGGGGACACGGGTTCATGCCCCGGTCCGGGAAGATCCCACATGCCGCGGAGCGGCTGGGCCCGTGAGCCATGGCCGCTGAGCCTGCGCGTCTGGAGCCTGTGCTCCGCAACGGGAGAGGCCACAAAGCTTAAGGTCTAGCATTGCATAGAACTGTTAATACACACGGTTCCCTCTCCTATTCTAATTTTCCACAATATAGCCACAACAGTTTATTCTTAGAGTTCTGGTCTCTCTGTCAAGAAGTTCACTTTCCAAGTCTCTCTGTGCTAAGTAGCAATGGGAGAAATTATTTTAACCCTAGGATCTTTGATGGTATAAAGCAATTTCAAGTTGGGGAAATTTGCAGGGAAACTAAATAGTTAGTACCTAGATGAAAATGGATAGATGAGTGTTTTGCAACTTAAAATCCTTTCTTTAGAGACGTCCTAAAAGTGAGAGAAATCCCCACACTCCTCACACAGACTCTCAGAGGAAGAGTATTTCACATATCTCACTGACTTTACCTCAGAACGGCTTTCTCTCATTTGGCTGCCACTTCTGAGTTTAATTCCACATGAAGTGCTGTAAATACCAGTGTTAATGGTGGATGGACTTCTCTTACTTCCTCTTTGATCAGTCTGAGGTTTTTTCCTCTCTTGTTTCCACCGCTGCCAGAATTCAGAATTCAGAGTTATTGGCTGTTTTGTGTATAAAGTGGAGAAATGAGGAAATGAGACATTTCAGGTTAAGACATAGCCCTAATTTTATGTGAGTGTGTGTGTCTATTTTCTGTTTTCTTTTGACATAGTCACAAACACAAAATGTCACTGAATCAAAGGTTTGGGGAGATAGATGGAAGCTTAAGGAATGAGTAACACTTTCTTTCCTATTAAGACTCAACAAGTTGATCAATAACCATAGCTAACTCTTTATGACAACTTACTCTCTACAGGCCCTTTGATAAATATTTGACATAGTCCTCTCATGAAATCTTGTAATAAGCCTAGAAGCAGGTACTATTTTTCGCCCTTTTTACAAGCAAGGAAACTGAAGCTCAGAGACATTAAGACATTTACCCATGGATCCCCTGCTCATCATGGCAAAGCTGGGACTCGAACTCAGGCAGTCAGGTTCCAGAGTACATATTCTTTAGCATCACTCTCTGCAGTCAGGTGATATCTCTATAAGGGTAGAGCCAGACCAGAGTCATACACTCCGCCCCTCCTACGCAAAGCACCTCTCTGCACTTACAGGGGCCACATTTTCCCAAATTAAAATCAAGGGGTAAGACAGTGACAGACTCCAAAGTGAAAACATCAGAATCCACGGGATATTTTAGTCAGTGATGTGCACAGTAAGTCAAAATATTTTAAACCAAGATGGTTCTCTGTACTTAAAGCATGTAAGGTCAAAACAAAATATTGGCCGGTTTGAGGTTTTGTTCTGTTGACTATATATCCTCCTGATGGATACACGGGCACTATTCTTATAATCTAAGGAGGGGCATGTAGATGCAGAGTATTCAAATATAACTGGTAAAGTATAAAGGATGACTGTGTGTGCCAGGTCTATTTTCTCCTCCTTTCTGCCATCCCCTCCCTCCTGCTTGCACTCTGAAGCTTGAACAACGTTGCAGACACAATGGCAACCCCACTTCCAAGGCCCAGAAGAAGCAATGGCAAACGTGGTATGTGAGTCAGTGATTACGAGTCAATAACAATTTCACAACTATATATTCTACAACCAAATTAGAAACGATGTCATTAGCCACAACAGCCAAAAATTAATTAATTAATTAATATTTTTAAAAATCTGCCTTGTTGTGCTCAAAGCAAATACCCTGGGACATAACACTATGTCATTTGGTAATTACTATGGAACAATATAGGAATAGATCATGACTGGTGTCTAGCAAAACAGCAATCGCGTTTTGCCTTCTAATTATGACAGAGCTCTTGGGGAAACACAGGGAGCAGTGCACCCTGCTGTTACACCACAGCAATAACACTCATTACCCCAGTAAATACTATGGAAATGTGCAAACACACAGGGACCTCCCTGCTGCGAGGCTGTGGCAGAATCACTCATTAGGCTGGGAAGTATCGCTCAGTCATCTTTAATTACTTCCAAAATATATGATAACTTGCCCACTGCTACAGTGCAGTGATATCACTCATTATTTTCCCACCTTTTCTTTGTTTTTTTAACACCCTGCAGTGGCCTTATTATAATGGTGATGTATTGTAACTTACACGAATTTAATCACATAGATTTGTGTGCTTTTAGACTTATAAACACACAGGCTCTCAATGTGAAATGAGCACTGAAAAAAATATGCAGAACTACTGATATTTTTCTGGTAAGACCCCCTTTTTCATGTTACTGAATTGTGGCAATACTGTTGCAATCCCTCCCTTTTATCCTGGAAATGAGAGTGATAATTGCACCGTAGCCCGGAGGAATCCAGGGGACTTGTAATTATATCCCGTTACCAAGGAACACAGCAATTTCAAACCTATTACCCACAGGTATCTTTTATGTTTATTGCCCTCTTTATGAAGCCACTACTTTTCCTCTGAATTCTAAGTGGCAGGATACTTCAGGAAGGTAACTGTGTGATGGAGACAGGGCAGGGAGATAGAAAGCGTGTCTCCTCCTTCTCAGGAAGCTTGGGTCTGACCTTTGCCAGAGATGGTCTGTCCAGGCCATTTTCAAATGGAAAAACAGCCTTTGGTTTGGGACTACGTTTCCCAGCACAATTTGGAAAGAGGGCTCAAAATTTGGGGGTTTTGTGTTAGAAACTTCACATTGTGGTACTCGCCTCGATATGCCACAAGTACCCACATCCAGAGGGAACTAATTCTTGATCATGACTTGCCCTGGCATGTGAATGAGTGACTTTCAGAATAACAGTTTGAGAAATAATTAAACCTAAGTGTAGCTTTTTTCATATGAAAGAAGAAAATAACTGCTCTGTCAATGTATTCATCACTTTGATTTAAACATTTATTCCAAAAATCTGTACTCGGGGAGGTTTTCATTAGTCCACCCACATTCTGAAAGAGGGAGTGATGGATGGATGTTTCCCTCTCCTGTGGTAAGTGTTGGAGTTGATTTGTAAGGTTACAGTTTTATAAGGAAGACCAAGTCCTAGACGTAGACGAGTAATATTGAACATATACTGAATATTTAAGTCAAGTATCACTTAGCTGTAATAATTAGTCAAAAATAACATTATTGGCTCTATTTACAGATAAGGAAACTAAGGCTCAGAGAGGTTAAGAAGCGTGAGCTAAAGATTAGTCAGCTAGAAGGCAGTGCAGTCACCATTCGTGGCAGCTCTTTAAAGCCCCAAAACTTGTCCTTTCACTACACTACCCGGCCACTTACCCCATCTGCCTTTCGGCCTATTTCTATCGGCTTCTCGTTCTATAAAACGTCCTAACCAACCTGGAAAACTGGCTCAGAATGTTCAAATAGTGAAAAAAATGTCCTCACAAAATTGATCTCCCTTTTAGGTGAGAGAGACTCAGGGTACTTTTAAGCCACACTGTTAATGGTGGTTGTCTGCTGCTTTTCCCTGTGTTAACAGTCACTTGAAGAAATATGAAGGCTACATTTTTACCCAGAACTGGGCTGCTGGTCTTATTCATCATCCATAACCTTCTCTAGAAGGTCAATACAAACTCTGAAAAAAAGGAAAAGAATAAAGGAGAAGATAAAAACTTGGAGCTTCTAAAGTTGGATTTGGGAGTCTATTAGCAAATTCAAGTATGGGACAGGGCAAGGTCTTCTTGCTTGTTCAGTTACTTAATTAAAATCAGATATCCATTTTCTTACAGGGTAATATTTTATATGTCATTTTATTTTCCTTGTTTATTTTCACATTCCTTTATAATAATTTTTTTTGGTAATCAATTTTTTTTTGCTTCCATAACAAAATTAGTTCAATTTCAGAATGATGCACTCAGTTTCCTAAAACAGGGTATTAGAAAAGTAAACCTAATACATTTTAATAAAGAAAAAAACCCACCATAAATGTGTACATATCATATACATTTATCTGGGATCTACTGAGGTGTACTAAAAAAGTATAGTTGCTGGGTTACATACAAAGAAGTTGTTTTAAAATACGTTTATTCAAAACATTTATTGCATGTATAATATGTTTAACAATGAAAAAAATGTTTTTCTCTGATGTCTCTCCAGAGCGAGATTATGTAAAGGTTACAAACCTAGGAAAGTGTCTCCAGTTTACCCAGGGAATGTGGGTTGTCATAGCAGGTCATCCACTGGGCCTTGAATCACAGGCATTTTGAAAGCAGGGCTTGACCCTTGATGGTGGATTTCATGGATGCCAAATCACTGGGCAGAGGGTGAGTCCTATGCATGGAGAGGGTTGCATTTATTCCTGGTCAGGTCACAGACGTAGGTCACCAGGAAAATGTCTCATTATCCCCTGGGGTAAATAAACTTGAATCTCCCAGGAAGACATGTCCCTATTTTTCTGAGAAGGCTATTACTGAAATTAGTCAAGAAAAGCAGTTATCTCCTTGTTATTTAAAACATTGCCAATGTAGAAAGGAACTACTTTACTCAGAGTAAGAAAACTTGAATTCTAGAACTGAGTTCTGTAACTTGGTAGCTAATACCTCCTTGGAAAAGGCACTTTACATCTCTAGACACTGTTGCTTCATCCACAAGGTGATAAAAATATCTTGACTACCTAAAACCCTGAGGCTATGAGAGATAAAGGAATGAGGCCTAGGGGTTTCATATTTCAAATTTTGCCTGGAAAAAGACACATTTATCTGACACACATAAAGTATGCTTTTTGTCCCTTTCTGTAGTGTACCCCATGAATTCATATCAACTTACTTCTTTGAGTTTCATTAATTTTTTAATTGATTTTTTGGTTTGGATGCTTGGTTCTCTCAAAGCAAAGCTGTTTTCAAACTGTAACACTTTGATTCCAAATGTCAAATATTTGATTTGTGAAGGTTTCCGTTTTCATTGTGAGATAAGAGCTGGTGTAAGTATATCTTTTCTCCATGCCACACTCCACCCCCCCAACCCCTGCCATCCTAAAGCTAAGTTACCTCTATGGCACGTTTGGAAGCTCACCAATTTTTGATAATTTTGAGATCATCAGGGTAATTTAAATACTAATAGCTTGGGGCTAGATGTTTAGCGTTTATGTCCACAGGGCACAAAGTCTTCTTTAACTCATTAAATTTTGCCTTAATTAATCCTGGCGCAGCCTTATAAAGAAGGTGCATTCTGGTTTATGTTGAAGCTTGCTGTCTAGAATGTATTTGCCCTTTCTTCGTCCCTGGCATTTGTCCCTGTGATTTATCCTAGTCTGCTTTTAACACAGCTCAGAAAATGGGGTGAGAAATGGATAATTTAGTTGCTTACCTGAATTTCATAAGAAGCGTACTTTAAAACATCACTTCCAACAACATTTCACTACCATCAAATCAAATCAACAAACAAAAACTTGCATCCAGTCAAAACTCACCACCCAAATAACAGGAAGTTGATTCCATTTCTAATAGTCTATAATGTGGGACAAAGTAACAATTAACATTTGTGTAAAGTTCACAGTCTCAAGCATTATCTCACTCAATTCTTTTTCGGCTTTTACGGGACAGAGTATAATATACCCATTTTAAAGATGAGAAGATTGTGGTTCAGATGAATTAAATGACTTGCTTAACTAGGCAAAGACTAAATAAAGAGGTATTATATGAATATAAATATCATGACTCCAACTCTGAGTATGGACCTAGACCCCACCCCCACTCCCACCCCAACCTGGCCACACACACACAATTGTCTAGAGAGTAGATTAATGGAAGTCACCTGACTTGTATTTGATAAAAAGGAACATAAAATGCTTTGATATAAAGACCTAGGACTGTTCCCAAACCTAATATTCCATGGTCTTTTCAAGTGACGAGCAGGTATCAATTATTGTTCTCTGAAGTCTCCAGGGGGTTCCCAAGAGTGAGTACTCAAAACATATTTCTTGACTGTGGAAAGATCAAGTACTTTCTTTCACCTCTTCTTCATTACTTTTCCAACATAATGTCCTGTTAACTTTACTATATGTACAGTCAGGTAACAGTGCTTGTTCTCCTAAAGTGAGTGCATGGAGATCTTGAATAACACAGTATAGATCTTCTTCAACTTAGAATGGGGATACATCCCAGAATGCTCGTAAATCAAAAATACCATAAGTTGAAAATGCACTGAATACACCTATATTACCGAACATCAGAGCTTAGCCTAGCCTACTCTACCTTAAATGTGCTCAGAATACCTACATTAGATTACAGTTGGGCAAAATCATCTAACACAAACTTTATTTTATAATAAAGTGTTGAATGTCTCATGTACTTTGTTGAATATTGTATTGAAAGTGAGAACCAGAATGGTTGTACGGGTACAGAATGATTGTAAGTGTTCTCTACCTTGTAATGGGGTGGCCGACTGGGAGCTGCAGCTGCTGCCCCTGTCCAGCATCAGGAGAGAATATGGTATAGCGAACCGTCAGCCTGAGCAAAAGTCAAAATGCAAAATTCCGCATATGGCTTCCACTGAATGCTTATCACTTTCACACCACCGTAAAGTCAAACAATCCTAAATCGAACCACTGTAAATCGGGGATCATTTGTAGATTTCACAAGTAGACAACTACAAGTGTAGTACAATGACTTACTCTGGCACTACTTAAATAATGTGGCTTTTAACAGTCGCTTCCATTTTCACTTCATTTGAAGCTGAAGCTATTATTTTCAGATCTCTCAGAATTAAAGGAAATAAACCTTTCCCGTCTGTCTTCTATCTTAGCAGCGATAGTCAAATATCCACTGCATACAATTCTGGCCTGTTTTTCAACCCCACTGAAATCAGGGCGATCTCCTATAAAGAGCCTCTCTTTCATGACAAAGGGCAGATGCCCAAGAGAGACTCCCTCACAATAGACATGTTAAGAATATGTATAAAGAAAAGATAGGTTGGAAATGAGATGTAGAATAAAAATGCATAGACAAATGCAAAAACTGGTGAAGATAAATTGTTTATAGTTAAGCTCAAGGAAGAAAACAACCTTTGACTGTGGCAAATGATGTTTGTGTGAGGAGACAGTTATGAAGCAATGTGCATCTCTAAAGGAATTTAATACTTTGGCATGAAATTGGTATCTAGAAAATGAAGTTATGTTTTAAGAGCAACAGATTGCAAATAGTATAAAACAGAATAAGTTACATTAGAAAGATGTTTCATGATCTTTTAACAACACCTGTGGAATTGCTTTTAATGAAAACCATTGAAAAATATGTAGCATTTTGTGAACTCTGGCTTAAATTCTCAGAAACACCTCTTACAACTGATGCCTTCCATGTTCTATATGGCAGATCCCTCTGATTTGTTAGGGTCAAAATACTCAGAGGATGCCCTCACCTCGGCACTAAGTAGAACTTGTCCCTGCTTTTCAGGCCTGGAGATCTCACTCTCTGCACATGCTCTGGCAGATGGACAATGGGATCAGAGTTATGAGTGACAACAGGAGCTCAGTACAGTGCTCTGATAGAGTTCTGGGATTAGGGGAAGGGCAGAAAAGAAGCAAAGAAAGGCTCTGGAAATCAGATGAGGGATTCTAGAAGGTAACACATTTTAATTAAGCTTTCTCCAAACCAGCAGGGAGAGAAAATTCAGCCAATATTTTATTTTCCAATCTGTATCTTCAGGGAACACATCTAGAAACCGTTTTGGGGGTGAGCTTCGATATATGTAAAGGACACAATTTGATTATGAACAAGCAGGAACTTATGAAATATCAATTTTCATTATACCTGTCTTTGATTATACCTATCAAGGACCTTATAAAACTATGCAAAACATTATCGACCTCAACCATTAGTCAGCTGGTATTTCAAGTCCTCTAAGTCACTACTGCTCAGGGAAGGCTAAGAAGGATTTGCTTAAACCTGTAAAAACAAATTTCTTTGCAATTTCTTCCGCTAGCCATCTAGCCAACTTCTATCACCCACTACACATGCACACACACACACACACACATACACACAGAATGCAGTTAGTTCTGCGTCTGTGTTCCAGATTCCTCATCTGTAGGATGTTGATAATAACAACTGCATGGTTGCAAGATTCGTGGTAATGTATTGTTGAGGACGCCACAGATATGATGGACCTTTAACCCTAAATTTGATTTGGATGATAAGACTGATGAATGCCACACACACACACCAAGGAAGCATGAAAAGGTTTATTACTCCTATAATGAGGCTGTCTGGAGAAAGCAGGGCAGGTTTCTAAGCAGGCCCAAAAATGGCCTGAAAGAGCACAGAGGGGTACCCGGCTTAGGGTTTTCTGACAGATAGGGAGCGGGGCTGTGGTGGGAGTTCCCTTGCACAGGCCAGAGCTTGCTTGGTTTGAACCACCTGCTCTTGACGAAGGACAGAGCACCTACGCTTTCTTACCAGCTTGTCCAGATGTGGGTCAGAAGGGTAAAGGTGAGTGGTGGGGCTTGAAAGCTGTCAGTCACCAAGCCTCAAAAATACAGTCGGTCTCTTTATTAAGGCAAAGAAAGAATTTAGCGCAGTGCACCCGGTACATGCCCAATAAATGCTAGCTTTTATTATCATTGTTCTTAACACAATTATCACGTCTATGTCTGTTCCCTGCTGCCCGGCTGGTGTGATGAGAAAGGAATTTTAGGACATGAATCTAAAAGGAAATCAGTATGAATAGGACAGAATTTGAGAGGCGGTGTGACCCAAATATTACACCAGAGCGACAGCTTAGAGTTACATTTAACACTAAGGTATAAAGTGCAGTGGGCTTGGATTCACTCCACTTGAGCTGAAATCTCAGCTCTATTCCTTAAGAGCTGCATGATTCTCAACAGTGGCTTACATGCTCTCAAACTTATCAGCTCAGTGCAAGTAATACCACCAATTCCACTGGGTCATTATGAACAAGAACAGAAAGATAACAGAGGTGCCAGCATGTAGCAAACTGCCCAGTGCTTATTAGATGTTCAGTGAACAGCAGTTGAATACGATTCTGAATATTACCTACGTAGCCACTTAACTTCTCTGAGGCTAACTCCCTGTATTTATGATATATAAGGATAATAATGTTTACCTTACCTATCATGCAGGAGTGTGATCACCAAAATCAACAGGACATTATGCATCTGATGGTACTTTCTAAATGGAAGTATATATATTGATAGAAGACATTATTATTAAACACACCCCCTATCACAAAAGCATTTAAGAGGAAATGCAGAAGACAAGTGTTAGTATCTTGACAGGACTCAAATACATATGGTCCCCTCACGGTCCCAACTTTAGGGGAGAATTCTTACATCAGGTTCACTTTTCACTGTATACTGGCTAACCGTATTACAGTTGAACATTCTCCAAAGTCCTGGCATTTTCAAACAGAGCCAAATAAGACTGATTTGCCTGAGGATCCCAGATACTCATTCCCTCTCAGCCAAGAGTCCCCATCTGTTGGTTCCAGTTCATATTTGAGATAATGTGCTCCAGGGAACCATCCATATTAAAATCCTGACCTCAGAAAATAGACTCAGAAGATTCAAAAACTCAAGTTTTCATCAAGGGGGAATGACTGAAGAAGAATGAAAAACGAAGAGATGTAATGAAAAGCAGGAAAGATAGGAAACAGAGATGTAAGGGGACAACAGTTAAAAGTGCTTTTGGAAAACAAATAAGAATGGTGAACAGGGCTGAGAAACATGTACTGCACTGGTTAGATTCATTCTAAGATGTCCAGGTTATTAGTCCAACCTCTAGGAGGGGCCAAAACACAGCCATTTCCTCTTTCCTTCTTTTCTTTCCCTTGTCTTCATGACTCCCCAACGCTGAAACATCATTATAGAGATATTCATGCCAGCTATGGATTGCTTTTTAGAACCATCACACTTACTTAATTGCCATAGGACAACTGAAGCAGACAGAAGCAACCCACATGTGCTCTACTGTGGCCATGCTCTCGCCCTCAACAGTCATGGTGGTCAGTGTTCCGGAAGGAGGTGAAGCACAGTGGGGACTGCCCCATCTGCACTGTTGCCCCAACAACGTGAGGGGATTTCTTCTTTGCTGGGGACATTCACATCTCTCCTCTTTTTCACTATGCCAACTGATGTATTCAACCAGGCATCCTGGCAGTCACATGCTCGCTTATGCAAAGAAAATTTTCCAAACTAACTATTTGGAAAATATAAAGTTTTATTCAATTGTAAGAGGAAGATGTACTTATTTATCTGCATTCACTCTTAGTATCTGGAAACCCTGTGGAAACTTCGTAGTAAAACTTTAGTCACGACACAATGTCCTTGGCCTGAATTCACCAAGTCATGGTTTTACTCAAGGATGAACCATGTTCTGGCGTTTTGTGTTCACTCTTTTTCTTGTCTTATAAAAATCTGTTAATGTTGAAAATGTCCTTAATTATTTGGATACATTCTGCCTTCCCAAATGGAGAAATTACTTGGAGGGATGAAACAACATTTTTCTTCTGTATTTCCCCAAAGCACACACTATGGTTTCAGAGTCTAGTAGGTACTCAAGAGATAGTGTCATCAGACTGATTAAATGACAGCGCAGCATTTTATGTTTTTTAGAAGTGAAATAGCATTCATATTTCAACAAGGGCTTGTTCCTCTGTAAATTACTGATTTAGAATCGCAATTGACAACAGCAGAGCTCACCTGCCCAAACAACTTCTAATGAAACAGTAACTTTTGTTACAGTATTTTGGAGTCATATCTGTGAAATGCAACTGACACCGGCACAGAGTAGAAATGGTTTTGACATGGCAAGAAAACGCCTCTTGACTGACAGGAGCGTGCTCTGCTGCCTTGACAAACAAGGAAGAATCCAGCCGCAATCTGTTGGAGTCTCAAGGCTCACAAACCTGCCAGATTGCCATCTTTGTGCTGAACGCAAAGTAATCACAGTGGCTAGAAATGATAAACTGTGGATGGTTGGGGTGGGGAGAAACACATTTAATCAATCTCTCCTTTTCACTCTGCAGGTTCCAACCGTGAACCCTGCATTCCCTCTAGGAGAGAAGAGCTTCCATTTGTTTTTTTGTTTTGTTTTGTTTTGGCTGCAGCATGTGGGATCTTAGTTCCATGATCAGGGATCAAACCCACACCCCCTGTAGTGGAAGCACAGAGTTTTAACCACTGGACTGCCAGGGAAGTCCCAAGAGTTTCCATTCTTAACTTCTACAGGTAAGAGTGTCTCATTTCTCTATTCCTGAGTCATCTTACCCATGGCTTTTCTCCATAATCTACATTTGGGTTCAGCTTGTTGATGATGTTCATAGAATAGGCTCCCGTGACTCCCAAGGGGCTATAAAGTACCAATGTTTAGCTCTTTAATTTCTTAGACCCTTCCCAGTCTGGCTTCTCTATCTATTATCATGGTTGCCATTTGAGGTATCAAGGCTTTACTGAGTTTTACAGTGTGTCAGGTCCTGTGCTAAATATCTTACCCTGTGGAGTTGCTCTGAAGATAAAAGGGCATTAAATGTATAAAGCACAATATAAATTCAAGTCTTCAAGATATCATTCCTGGAAAAGTAGACTCATTTTTAATTCTCTCCTTTAACTTGTCAAATCAAACAGCTATGAATAATCATCTCTTTGTGAATAGTTATTTTTCCTCTTAAATTTACCATTATATAAAGGACAAAGGAATAAATCTTATATGAAAGTTAATCATAAAAATTCAAGTGACCACAGTTCCAATTAGCTTTCTTTTATGTGACTATCTCTCTATCATTCTCACCCTATGCTTTCTCTCCCCTTTCCCTCCCTCCAACGTCCCCCGCCCCACTTACTGTAACCCAAGTGGTCATTTATAAAAGTTCATCACTGTCATATTAAAATTCAAGATGTCACAGATCAAACCTATGCTTTCTTGAAAAAATCTGAAGCTCTTCCTATTTCACTCTCAATGCTAACTCCCATGATACACATCAAGCTGGTACTAGGGTTCACTACAGCCCTGGGTCCAGGCTATGCTTCCAAAGCGCATTCCCTCCTACTGAGACCACACTCAGCAGTAATATGGAAAGGAATTCTTCAGTCCAGACAGTTACATCCTCATCTATTCACAGGGCCCTGCTTTCCTCCCAGAGATCAACCTGTTCCTGAACTCATTCTCGGACTTTAGGGATCTTGAGGGAACAATTGCTATTTTAACCACATAGTTTAAGCTACCTATGCAATGATTACTTCTCAAGACATCCACTGCATACCTTTGCCCATTTTTCTGATGCCATCTCTGTAGACTACACAAGATATTTTCATGGTGCATTATTCAGAATATATCTCCTAGGAAGCCTTTTTATTTCTTTTGTTGGCAATTCTGAGCTGCTCTTTATTTTCAGAGTCCCGTTTCAAATCTTTAACTTAAAATTCATCTTTTTCTTATTTTCTGTTTATCCTCATATATCTCTACTGTCTCTCATATGTTTACTCTTTTATCTACTACAAATAGAAATAATTTCTTTAAAAAGCATGTTAGTTTTCCATCTCAAATGGAGAATCAATACATTCTTATTTATAATAGCATTGCAGAAACCTAGAACTAAAAGGGATATCAAGATACTCAGGTAGGTATTGATAATAATGGCTGAAAGTAGTAGGTGGGGAGATACTAGTGATGCTTAAGCTGGTTGCCACACTTTTCTCAACAGTTGGTAGCTTGCTGGCATGTCTGAGGGTGGGCGACACAAGTCCAGAGGTGACAGCTCTTTCCTACTCCTTTAAGAATCTTTGCTACAGAGGGAAAAAAAAATGGAGCCCATACCTAGAAATCTCAATATCTGGAGTAAGGGAATACATAATTTTGCGATGAAAAATACTGGGTCCTGAATTGAATATAACTTCCATCTTATTTTAAGAAGTTTTTAAGATGATGATTCAAATATCTCGCTTGGTAGCCTGCTTGCTATTGCAATCCCTTTTTTTATCCATGAGGCTTAACTGACTCTGTGTTCTTAGCAGACACAAAGGACAACTGACCTGAATATTCTGCATAGCAATTCTTTATTTTAATTGGATTAGGCTTCTTCTAGTTTTCTTTTTCTCGGGGAAACATTTCTAATTTTTACCATTCCTCATAATCTCTCTTCTCTACTCCGTTTTAAAAATCATGCTCTTTAGTAGCTATCTACATTCTAAATATCCTTTTGTATTAAAAAAAAAAAAAACACAGAGATGAATTTTGGATGCACGTGTCTTCCTATTACAGCTTCATCTGAACCCTTTAGGATCCACTGCACAATTCTATGGATATAAATAAGGAGAAATAACCCTAGAGGTGAAGCTGCTGTTGTTTTTCAGTTCAGCCAATCCCCACCTTCTCTGTGAAAGTGTCCAAAGGTAAGCCGATCCCTGCAAGCACTGGGTCAGTCATGTAGACACATTCTACTATCTGGTCTTAAGTGTAAGGATTGTTTTGCCAAAAGTGTGAGTATCATTGCCTGTATCCTAAAAATAAAACAAATCTTGAAGCAATAAAAAGAGAAGATGTAAATGTTTCTTTTCTTCCTGAATGTAAGGTACTTTTTGCCAGTAGGGAATGAAAATTTCATAACAAATGCAGCAAAATTAAGCAGTGAGCACAGAAAGTTGTCAACACACTGCAGGGTATTCAGCTGAGAGCTACAAAGTATAATTAACCTGGTAAAGCAGAGAGAAGAGTTGTACTATCAAATTCTCCATTTTTGAGATTTGCTATAGTTAAGCAGTTTATGGGTCCAGAGTCCGAGTTAAAAATCAAAAAACAAAACGGTGGCTTGATGCTTATTTCTGGAACTCTGGCTGTTATTACCCAGGACCATCATGTCATCACGCCACTGTACCCAGCAACAATCTTCAGACTTTCAGACATGTCTGGATATGTTTAGAAATCAGTGTACAGATGAAATATACATGAAGCCACTCATTCTTGCAGCCATTCATTCTACACATATTTACTGAGCATCTTTCATGCACATGAATTGTGTGTGTGTGTATGAAACCTGGGGAGTACCCAAGCACGTTTGCACTGATTGTAATTGGTACATATGAAGTCACACTGTGGCTGTCCATACGTCTGTCTTCCCACAAGAGTGTATCCTCCTCAAGGACCAAGAACAAATCCTCTCATTTTGTTTCCTTAGTCCCTTCAAACAGAATGGATGACTGACTGCTAATTAAATTAATGGCTTAAAAAGAAAAAGAATGCCTTACACCTACATGTGTTGTTATGACTTTGAGTGAAGTCTTCCATTCCTTTGGGCTCTGTCACGTGTCCTCCTTTGTGATACACCGAGATGGACTAAGAGGCATATGTGTTGTGATGCTTAAGGATTCAACTTTGACATCGCATTTCCTTTAGAAGTTTATGATCAAATAAGTTAAACTGACCTTCAAAGTAGATATAATCTGAACAGAAATGTACTTCATGTCTGAATGTATTTCCCTTTGTGCTTGCTTCTAAAACCTAAGCTTTTTCACCTATGCTGTAACATTCTTAAATGGGGTCATTTTACATGGGTAACTCTGATCTCTGTTTGTTGATTCATTGGCTTTTCTGACTTGGAGGCAAGAAAAAGAAAGTAATTGACAGAGATACTTGTATACCAATTTTCACCTTAGAAATTATAGTTTCCAAATGCTCACAAGTGAAGATACCATAAACTTTAATGACTTAATTAAGCTAGTGGTAAAAAGCAATACGTCTGGGAGGGTGCTAGTTACAAAAGCAGGGGAATGATATGATTTTCAGCAAGGTGGTCTGGAAAGAATTAGGCTTTGGAACCTAAACAACTAGATTCAAAATCCGATTCCTCCCTTGAATGGTATTTTGCTGTGGCTTACTCTTTCTTTATGTTATTTTTCTCATGCAAAATGGTGACACTATTACATATTTTGAAGAAGTGTTGGGAGATTTGGCAAGTCATCCAACATCACGCTGGTTTCTTTTCTCCCCACGTCGACTAACATTGAGACTGGCAGAACTCTGTGGGCTCAACAACCATTATGATAATAGATGCTGCCATGCAGGGCTGAGACATAAAAACCATCCACCGAGTTCTGTTCCCTGATGCATCTCTAACTTTATGGAGTACTATTTACATTTACCATTTCTGAGCAAGCAATTAAAACTACCGATTTTTAAATAACTGAAGAAATAAGTATCTCCATAGAAATTCAGTGAACTGTTACTTAGTCAGGTGTCATTCATGCTTTTTTTTTTCTTTATCTTCAGAAAGAATAACACATTTGCTTTCAAAGCAAAAGATGCTGTGACTTACCAACAAGATCTGGCTGCCTTTTGCATGTTATTTGTTGTTACGGCAAGGGACGTTCTAAGAGTGACAAGAAAAGATAACACGGGAACGTGAATAAAGAAATAAAGCCAGTTGTTATGGCAACCAGTTCTCCCAGAATAAGGGGTTGAATGAGCTCTCTCCTTAGTACCTTCTCCCTATTCCCCAATTTTGAGCCGAAGAAGATACATCTCTTTAAGTAGGCATGAGGATTATTAAAAGTACTCTATGGCATATATTTTTTTAATCTCTGCGATTCTCTTGTATTTTGAGTGATACCTAGATTGTGGATGTATTGTTTTATCACTTAGGCATTTTTTTACTGAATCCTTTGCAGTGGAGATGGTTGCTGATGCTAATCAGATTCTTAGCCTTCCTACGCTAGAAGAACACGTGTCCTGGATTTCTGTCATTGAACTTTGGTGAGATGGGGCTAACAGTGAGTGATTAGTGTGGTGTGCCAACAAACGGTAGAACGCTGCTAGGCAGCTGGTGTGGGTCACAAGGGGTCAAGGCAAAGTTATGGTAGAAGAATTGGATAAAGATCTCTGAACCCAGGCTACAAGATTGAGGAAGCATGGTTTTCACTTTCTAGGTTCCTACAGTTATTTGAGATGTCTGCAAGGCAGCATTAGGAACTGGGGTCAAAGAGTTAATGCTTCACAGTTCGTTGGACACTACAGATAGGAATGTGGAAATAGCCCATGATAGCAGCGACCCCAACAGTGGCAGGGGATTCCGCCTAATTTTATGTAGAAACAATGGCCCCTGGATCTGAAGGAACTTGCTGAACTCTGAATGGGTCCTATCCCCCATCCATATGCCATGGCAGCAGCAGCTCCTCTGTATTAATGGGAAAACAGAGCCCTGAACTCAGATGGGTTAGAAACTAAACTTTCATTTATCTGTTTCTTATCAGAGGCCCTTATAAACTTTCTGCCACTACAGAGAGACAGGAGCTATGAAGCAGGCTTGACTTCTCACTGTGCAAATAGAGCTTAAACAACCTAAAATGTAAGCAACCTAGGAGAGGTTCCTCTTCTGCTGCTACAGCCACTACTAAGTCACTTCTTAGAAAAGGAGAGAGTGTGCTGCTCTAAGAAAGCAACATTCACCGTATCTAAGAATGGCTTCAGATGATGTCAACAGTTCACGATGCTGGATGTTTTCCCACCATCCAGAGAGGAATCCATTCTGGGGGTCCTCATCCCCCTAGCGTGGCTATCAGGGTCCTCTGCTAGTACTCAATTCCACTCCCTCACCCTGCACGTGGCAGAGAAAAAGGGGGCTGCTACATTTTGTCACATATATCTTTTAGAAATAACCCGTTTTCTCGCAATAGGATCACAACAAGGTTACCTGCTTAACAAAACTCCCACCCCTCCTCTGAGTCTACGGATCAAATCTTTCTGTGATTCATTTCAACAAGCACTCCCTGAAGCACCTTTATCTAATGGTACGAATCAAATGGGCAATCAATAAATATTGGATAACGATGGATAAATTTTAAGCCACAGAGTAAAGACTGTGCTGCTGAGCTGAAGGAGGTCAGTTTTTCTCTGGCACAGAAAATAATAATTTCATTTTATGTACACACTTTGGGTGGTCAGATCCTTCAACAGTAGAACGTAACTGAAATGAAACAAAATTCCTTCAGCGACCACTGACCACTGGTAAACTTTCAAATATATAATGCAGCCCAATATGACTACAAGAAGCAGGTAATAAAATGTTGGCCTTTGACCTTCCATGACTATTCATTTTAGCTCCTTTCTTTCTCCAGGAGATGCATCCTTGGATATGTGTGTATGTGGGTGGGCAACCACTCTCTTGCATTTTCTGGCAGTCTTTTGCAATCAGTGGTCCTGTCAGAGCCAGTGTTTCAGTCTCATAACTGTAATTGGATTGTCTGACTTCCTATTCAACTGGTACATGATTCTTCTTATTTCTCTTTTTCTAAAAAAATCAATAAGTGGTTTGTAGTACCTTTAATAGAGAGAAATCAGGTTTTACCATTTTATGGAGTTGACATTTTCAACATTTATCCCCAAAAAGACCATTGGGTCTGTCAGATCCAAGGCATAGGTTTTAAATTAATTGGATTGTCTGATCCCAGGGATGTACAATAATATGAACATATTTCATGGTAGAAATCAAAGAGCTGTATCACCACTCCTTTGAACTATAATGCCTTGAACTTTATACTTACAAATAGAAACAATTTTTCCTTTTCTTTCCCTCTGTTTGCAAATCCCTCAACTTATAATGAAGTTATAGAATTCATGAATAACTTTATGTTTAAGCCTGAGTCTGATGTTAAAACTACTAAAACACTATGGGTATGAATGTGTTTATACATTTACATGTATACATAAAGTCCATATGTTTACACATATGTATTGACTTTAAACACACATTCACTCATGCATATGTGACACAAAGACCTGGATACTTCTATTTTTAAGAGTAAATCATATTTCATGCATTTCTGCAAATACTACCTGACTCTATGGAACTTTGCTACGAGATGAAGATGCAAAGATGAGTAAGGCAGAGTAACTGCCACCAAGAGTCCTGAAGGAGGATAGACAGTTTCTGCAAAATAGTAAGTCCACATCTCTTAGCTTTTGGTTAATAGCTTGGTTCGTTTTAGGATCCAGTTTGCACCACTGGTTCTATACTGACTTGAACAAAAATACATTTCAAAATAATATAGGGTTTCGACTAAAGACTTTGGGATGCTTGCTTAAAATCAGATTCATTCCACATTTCATTGCTGTCTGTAAGTATTCATTCCGCAGGAGGTAGAGGTTTTTCCACTGGATAGAGATCATTATCAAATGTTGCCATCTTCCTCTGAAGCATTCACTATTAACTGCTGTTGGAAGCAGGATTCTAGACTGAGTGGGCCATTGGTTTGTTCTGGTAGGACAGTTCCTGAGCTTTAATGGGCATACACTGTTTGGAAGAAAAAGAAAAAACTAACGGAGACAAACTTGAATATTTTGAGCAGCGCTTAATGGATTAATCTGGTGTGTAGAGTTTACCGTTTCGTTTTTTAATTTAATTTCATTGCTAAACATGAAACCTTGAAGTTCAGGAGTACAAAAAGAGAAAAAACAAAAATCCAGGTCATGATAAAAAGTCCGCTTAGCCAACTCTACTTGGAAGCCAGATTTGTACATTTTCAAGCTGGTTATTTACTGGGGGAGTCGTCAAGTTAGAACAAAACTATAAAGGGTAGCAGGCTCTTTCAGAACTTCAGCACAAGGAAGGGATGAGCAGATACTGATTGCTATACTTTTTGGCTACATTTGCTTTCAAGCTCAGTAGACCTCATTCATCTGTGGTCCCTGATCGAAAAGCCAAGGCAAAACACCATCTCTCCATGTGCCAAGTCAAAATTGGGACTGAGATTTGCCTGATTCAATTTAAAATCAGTCATGGAGCTGAGATTTGCCTGATTCATTTTAAAATCAGTCAGGGAGAAACAGTTTCTTAACTAACAATGGCCTGAATTATCTGGACTTGATATTTATTTTAGAAAAATTCACTAGACACTGGTCTATCCCATTTTACTATACCGATCTCCTGTAGTTGAAAGAATAACGGCCATTTTGTGAGCTATTCAGTTCAACCACATGATATAACTACATTCATAGGACAAAAATTGTCAAAGTCATGCCCCCCCATATGGTGAAGGAGCTAACATGAAGCCAGGATATTGGCAAGGATCTTCATATTTTACAAGATATTGCTTGTAGTTCTGTGGGGAAAAAATTCCATGTGCAATAAATTTAGAGGTACCTTGTGAAGGAAACCCTCTTCATGATTCAGTGTGACCAGTTTCATAGTAAAAGCTCTAGAAAGTTCTGCAGCAAATTAATTTATCTAAATACATTTCTTAAGTAATATTGTGCTGGACCATAACATATTTTTTCTGGTCAAATTCCTATAAACATTTTACAGGACAGTGATATTTCATGATTCCATGTAATACAGTTTGGGAAACTCTGCCCCAGGCTGGAAGTTTCCTGATGACCCATTACTTGCCTGTCCTTGAACCTCTAAGGGTTAACACAGTGCCTGGGACCACACAGAGTTAATTTTCCAAACCTAAAAAATGAAAGCTTTAGATACACAGTTTGTAATCTAGCTCTCATATGCTGCATGCTGTTTTAAAGGAAATTATATCTCCTCTTCTCATTCAGTGAACTGGCATTTCATAAAATCAGGTTTGAATAAATTCAGATATTTTTCTTAGAGTGCATTTCGCAGCTAAGGGATAACATTCTGAACACTGCAACATTCTCCTTCCTTAAAAGATGTGTGTCTGTCTTCTCATGCTAAACTTCTGTTTTGTTCTTTGTGTGTGGGTAGTAATTGTCTGTGACTGATGGAATGGGTATACAATATAGGTGTCTTTTTTTTTTTCTTAACCTATTTTTAAGCACCCAATGTGGAGGCTTGCAGCCTGTGGTGCCTCCATGAATATTATCTGAGAATATCAATAAATCTAAATCCATCACCAACAGTGATTACTTTCTTTATTCTGGCAGTGATAGTTACATTATTTAGATACAGTTGTAGAGCACGCAACAAACGGAGATACCTTCCTACAGACTCTAGTTTCTAGGTTACATTAATCACAGTGGTACAAAATCACAACCACAAAGTGATTTTCTGTCTATATTCTATTTGGCAGATAGATGTGAACAGGGCTGCAACTTATTTGTCCTTGTTTGGCCTCAGGAGTTGCGGTTGTCAGTCACGTCAGAGGCTAATTCTTCTTCCTGTACTGAGAATCCTCCCTCTCCGACGCCTTCCAGCTGTTTGTTCCACCTCTTTTCTCCCTCTCCTCTGTCTTCAAACTCTCCCTCTCTATTGGTTTCCTCCTCTCAGCACAGGAACATACTCAAGAATCTTCTACCTTGAAAAAAAAATCCACCCTCCTCCTTCCGCTACCTTCTCCTGTTCTCTCTCTCCCCTTCCTGGCAGGGAGGAGCTACTTGAATGAATGTCCCTTATTCCCTTCCTCACTTCCTCACCTCTCATTTGCCACTGCACCCAGGACAAGAGTTAGGCATCTCTCGGGAGAAGTCTCCTCTGTTAAGAAGTCTTCCTTTACTTTTCCCACCTCTCACTTTAGGTTTGGAAATGTACCCCCCAAACACTGGGCTCTAATCGTACCTTAAACCCTCCCCTCTCTTACAGAACTTCCCATCTCATACTATAATGTCTTTTGTGTCTGCTTGTCTTTGTAAAAGGTAGAACCTATGTCTTAATTATCTCTGTATCCCCAACATCCAGCACAGTGCCTGGGGGCAATTGTAGGGACTTAATCATACCTATTATGAGCATGCAACTTTTTGGATCAGATTTCTAAAGCTAGCTTGGAGGAAGAGAAATGGGAAAGCTCCCCATTTGCAAGTGCGCTTTGTGTTTTGTGCTGAAAGCCTCTGATAAATGCAGCCGTGTGATCCAATTAACTTTCTAGTACTCAGGAGAGAGAATTACGGGTTCTGCCAACTTGCCACCGACTAATCTTAATTGTCTTTTTGACCTATGCTAGTTGCATTGAGGGTAGGGGGATTACTGGTAATGTTGCAGTTTAAAGTATTAACATTATGTAACGTATAGATTATATAAAGGAGATTTGACCCCCTTTGGAAAAAGATAACGGAAGTTAACAAAGTATAGCTAGTATAACTTCACTAATTAAACCAGTACCTCAGAATATTTTAATATAGAATTTTCTTCTAAGTCTCTGGGTGAACCTGAATGATATGTTCAATGTTTCTTACTACAGAATCCTTCTTTATAATGTATAAATGGTATTTTTTAAATCGTTCTACAGCTTGAGCAATATTAATGAGTTAATGTACACATGCTGAGTAATTCCCAAGTAAAAGTTTAACATGTGTGTATACCAAGGTCCTCCAATGATAACCACCTTCCTACCAAATAACACAATCACACATCAACTGTAGGTCACTAGTTCTTACCCTTGCTCCTAAGTTCTGACTACTTTGAGATGCTATTTCCAAAGAGTTATCTTCTTTGGTCCTTGAGTCACCTTAAGAAACACAACTCGGGCTTCCCTGGTGGCACAGTGGTTGAGAGTCCGCCTGCCGACGCAGGGGACACGGGTTCGTGCCCTGGTCTGGGAAGATCCCACATGCCGCGGAGCGGCTGGGCCCGTGAGCCAGGGCCGCTGAGCCTGCGCGTCCGGAGCCCGTGCTCCGCAATGGGAGAAGCCACAACAGTGAGAGGCCCACGTACCACAAAAAAACAAAACAAAAAACACAACTCACTCAGGAAAGCCACTCTTCCAGAAGCCTCATTACCCCAGACCCATGATCACTCCTCCTCCCAACAACTCACAGAGTATCCGTTCTACAAAGGAGGTCACAGGGGTGGTGGTGGGGAGGACTCACTCCAAGATCAATATGTGAGTTGGTGAAAGCCCTACCTTCCTCAAAGAATGATGGAACGTTGTTTCCTCATCAAGGAACCCATAGGCAGCAGTGTTCATGGTGCCCTCAACTGGAGCCAAGAACACATTGACCCAGAGACACCATAAGATAATGGACAGCCCAGTTTTCCAGGTTTCTGCTATAGCTCTGCTACAATGTCTATTCAACTGACCTCTTTGAGCTAGCAAGAAAATCTAATCCAAATGCCTTTAAGACTTACCATATCAGACAGAACTTCATAAGCAATATTCAGTCCAATTTTCTGGCCCATAGGTCTGGGATTCTGTTTGTCATAAATTATGAAGAGGAACCTTCAGAAGATTTACATCAGCAGGGAATCTCACCTGCCCACCTCACCTTCCCCTGCCAAACTAGTATCCTGAGCTACTATGATACGAGAACTGGGCAAATGATGGGAAATATTCAATAGGGAAAATGCTCAATAGAGATGACTGACCTTCCCGACATGAAAGGTTTTTCTTCAGATTGAAATAATGAATCACAATCTTGAAACTGTAAATCCCCAGCCCCCAGATTTCCCCTAAGTCATTAGAATGAAAGTCAGGTCTCCAAAGTTTAAGGGTATGACAGCCTTAAGAGAAGTGGAGGGTCAAAGCATCACTTGAGTAATTTACATAAACCACATCCTTTATCTCAAAGGGAGGTGTTTGCTGATAACCATGCTAGTTGGACCTAAATTCTCTGGATAATTCCACCAATTCTCCTCCCTGTTATGTGGAGATCAAAGTGTAATGACTTGGCCTGGGACAATTGAGAAATTAATAACTGAAGCAAGGGTTTAAGAAATCCATAGTAATGACACGAATGAGGCCTATCAAATTAGAAAACCAAAATGAAAACACACTAAACACTTCAAAATTTAATTAGAGAAGGTTCCAAGTTCAGACCTCACTGAGGCCATTTCACACCAGCACTCTATATTGGAACCTGAGGAAGAGAGTCATTATGGTGAACGTGACCTTGGCGAGGAGGTAAGATCTGCTCACTGCCTCCTTTACTCTGTCTGCCTTTTAGGGTTCTCCCCTTAACATCTTAAAAAAGACAGGACTACAAAAAGAAACAGGCAAGCGTCTCTTCGATTTAACCTTCACAAGAGACAGAGTTCAGTCTTTTGTTTTTTTTTCCAGTAATAACGGTATTGCAATTGATTTGAGGCTGCTTACCATAAACCATTTGAAAATATTTTTCAAATTTATATACAAACTATGAACCATAAATTGGCTGCCGATCCCTATGAACCATTTCTACTGACTTTTAAGTGCAACTGTACATCCGGTAAGACTCACTTTTCTCCTTTGCAAAAAAAGGGGCTTGAAGGTTATATATGTTTAGAATGAGCCATATTTCTTTTCTATAGCCTCTTTCATACAAATTGTATATCCTGCAAACACTTTATAGACTTCTATAATATGGGAGAGTGTAAAGAATAAATTACAAGGGACAAGGGAGAAGACAAGCTTCTATTCCTCTGTGAAGTTTATGTGGTACCTGTCTCTGAAGGCTCTAGATGCTTTGCGTTATTATTTCACATCTTCAGATTTAGCCCACTTTATTATGCATTTAGTTCTCAAGTTATTACTGTGTGATGACCAACACTGCCATCAATCACATTTTTATCAGTGAGGCTGAGACAAACTGAGGTTTACAAGGTCACACAGTAAGTACAATGGCTAAAGGTCATGCAGTAAATAAGTACTCAAATTCCATAGGGTCCACTCAACACACTTCAGAATATAAGCACCAGGTGACTTTGCAAGGAGTGGGCGTCATGGTTGGGTTATTATAATACGCAATGTATCCACATCCCCTCCCCCCAAACTAGCTTTATGATTTGTAAAGTTAGTACACAGTGGATATACACACACACAGACAATTTCAGTTATGGGAAAATTTTGGATCCAATTCTGTGAAGAACTGCCTGTGTATCTGCATTAAAGTTGGCTTGGGTACTGAACCAAGCCTGTTGCAGCCTTGCAGCCATCTGTAATTTAGAATCTCCTTTCCTATCTTTGGAAGTTTCCTCCCTCCTTTTGCCTTAGCCAACCCAAGACTTTTCCCTTCCATTCCTGGCTGTTATTTCTCATTCGTCCATTTTATAATATGCTTCAAAAATTTAGTTTGTTAATAGACCCTCATTCTTATATCCTTAAGATAAAGCACTAATTTACAAAAAAATGTTCCTAATGATTTCTTTCTTCCTCCTCTTTCGGAGAAACTGCCTCACAGGACTGATCTAGGTTGTTTCTTTGGTACGTGTCAAGTTTAAATGCAGCCAGAGTGGGGAGTCTGCATGCATCCTAGTTCTGGGACCCTGTGTTCTTCTCGCCCCATCACAGACAAGCTGACAATGTTGGATGGGAGCGGGCTGCTTGAGCAGGGGTGGGGTGGGTGAGGACCAGCCAGGGGCTGCCTGAGAAAGGCCAGAGCACAAGAGGTGTCCATGAACCTGGAACAGAAAACTCATTGTGTTCAGAAAACAGAGCTCTTCCCTAAGGCAGGTAGAGCTAGTAACAACCTCAAGAGCTGCCATCTCATGAGCAGTGCCAGACCCTCTTCTGGGGTATAAAACCAAGAGCAGTATTAACCGTCCCGTTTAAAGAGGAAGACTCTAGCTTCTTTTAGCAAACTTTACACCTTTACCTGGAGAAGCTGGCGTTTTCCACATGCCACGGTTCCTTCCAGGGTTATGTATACAAGTGGACTCTTAGCATTTACACACAAACATACACTCATATACACACCCACAGTTTCCTAGTAGGTGGCAAAATTTGGGTGGGATGAGTGTGGCCAATCCATGAGTACATAAAATACTACACAGAACTCTCTATCTTTATATTACTGAGTAGACACAGATTATTGTTTGTTTCTTTAGTGAGATTTTTCAGCTACAAAGAAAAATGCTTCATGGAGGCCATAGCTCCGTGAAGTGGAGCTATTACACTATTACAGTGTAATAGTGCGCTGTAATTCAACTGTGGTTGTAACTGCCAGTGATCACAACAGTGGGGGAGGGGATCTTCTTCCCACCACAGCTCCAGGAGCCGAGCTTTAAGTCAAAGGGAAAGAGAAAGAATGGAGCAGCTCCAGACAGCACAGATACTGTTACTCTGGGTTGGAGACCAATGGAAGGAAGCTGTAATTCCATACCCCAGAACTGGGCTTTCTCCCTCTCTGGGCAACTCCCAGTCTGGTTAGTGAACTGGAACTACCGTCCTCAGACTAGCAAGGATGCTAATCACCTCCAGCGTCAGTCTGCTGCTGACCAGAAGACGGACACTGTGCTCCCAAGAGCCAGGAAAGCCAAGGGTGCTGCTGACGGGGCTGAAGACCTGTCAGGATGACAAGGAGAAGGTTTCCGAATTTGAAACAATACGGAACAACTTTCTCCCTTCCCGACTCCCCACCATCAGCTCAACCAGCCTCAAATGAATAAAGCTGTGGCTTTTGGACATTATAGTCTATTACTGAAAGACAAGCTTGAGTGACAGGTAAACAGCAGCAAAAGAATGGGTTTCCACAAATACTTATTTATGAAGAGTATGTGGCATACAGAATAAATAAACCTGCAGTCACTGTTTCTTTTTGAAATTTGTAACCTGTCATCATAGGTTAAATAACTGTCAAGAGAGCTCATACTTGTGAAGTTTTAAATAGGAACTGAAATTGGTGTTTCCCTATGGTAGATGGATGTTTCTACACATTGCCATTTCTTTCTTTTCTACAAAAAGTTACATTTAAATGTACAAAAAATAAATCAAAATATGTATTCCATGAGGGGAAAGGAACTGGGAGGTGGAATGGAAATGCGGACGAGTGGAGGAAGGTCAATTTATGTTATATGACTACTCTTTATCTGCAGCTATGTTTATATACTTTTAGCGCTCTGCAGGTTTATCTAGTTTACTTGCTACTGTTTCTTACTACTGATCTTAATTGCTCCTCAACAATAACCTGTTTTATTTAACTGATCTTTGAAAATTCCATGAAACCATATTTAGGGTCATTGCTTACAGCATCTTTTCTCTCTTCCACTCAACTTCTGTCCTCTAAATGGGTTTCTCTTCCAGCCTCATTTGCTTTTTATTTTTTGCTTGTCTTCCCACCGTCTTTGTCCTCCTCGCTCTTTCTCTCTATTTTTATAACCGTCCTGTTGACTCGATCCTCTTCTTTCTTGTTGCAGCTGCAGCTTTTTCCAGTTTTCTCTATGCTGCTGCTTGCTCTTGTCACTAAACACTTTTCTTTTCTTCCTGTCTACATTTTTTTTTTTTTGCTTTCCTCATTTATCCTCCCCATTCCTGTATCTCCGTTAACTTGGAAGTTTTTAGAAAAGCAAAAAGAACATGAAACTTGAAACTTTCAAAGTCACAGGAAAACAGAACACTCAGGCTTGCCTCAGCAGAGATTGTGTCTCCATTTCTGCAGTAGAATTACACGGAATTAGTTCAAAAATTGAGAGGATATAAGGGAAGCTCGTGTATCGTTTAGATGAGAGAATTTAATGTTGAATGACTTGTTCCCATGAGTAGTCATCTTAGATATGCCTCTGATAAAAGGAATTAGGCAGTTTCCACCCTCTTTGAGACAAAGTGTAGTGGCAAGTGCCTCACACCAGCAGATAAGCAAGATGCAGAGGAAGGGGACAGTCATTCCGGCTTTATCATTCCGATTCTATCTAGTTTATTTAGACAATCCTGAAAATTAGAGGATCCCAGAACTCCCATTCGACTTGTAACAAAAACCATCTAAACAGCAATTAAAAGGAATAAGTTTAGTTATACTTCACACACACACACACACACACACACACATACACACACACGATCATATCCCAAGAATGACACACTCCTTGATGAAAGGTGAAAGCTAATCAGATAACCAAATGAGTGTGTATCTAGTGTGTCTATTCTGTAGACTATATGCTTGAACCATTTTCAGATTTCTTTTCCAACCCCCTTGAGATGTCTGATGCCATGCAGATTTCTATATTGTCTTGTATGAAACCTGTTTTTTTCCTGGTCTGCACATAATCAAGTAAGGGATTCACATTTTTTCCCCTCTTCTCTCCCTTATATAAGCAATGCTTATAAAAGGACATTCTTACATTCCACCCACATCCCCTTTACTACATAGGTACCTGTCTTGGTACTGTATGTGTATATGTGTGTGTGTGTGTGTGTGTGTGTGTGTGTAGAGTTATACATCTTGCCAAGCACAAAAGTGCTAGTGAAATACTGGCACCCTTAGAAGGAAGAAAGAGAACCTATTTAATTTTTCCAATTCCAATATACTGTGCTACCAATGAGCTGAGATAGATAGAACATAGTGCTGAACATAACAAACAACCGGTGGAACGGCAGAATTCCACAATAATGACAACTTGCTGCCCTGTCACTCCCACTGTTCCATAGGGAGGATGTGGCGACTTTGAAACCAGAAAAGGCAGGCATTTATGATGTCCCCAGGGCACAAGGATGAGGAGGGCAGCCTCGTTGAACATAGTTTCTTCTTCTTATTGTCATTTAGGGAACATAAGGTTTTTGAAATCTACATATCATTACTTGAATAGAATATTCAGTAACATACAACACTCTAGTTTCCCCCTAATCTCTGCCCCAAGCCTCACAGTCTGATCAGCTCCACCACTCCCACCTTCCATGAAGCCAAGAACCAACATGGAAAATAATTTTGCTATCATATCTCCTCACAGTTGGATGGCCATCCTGTTATGCTGATTTTGAGAAATTCAAGTCGTTACCTTTGAGGAGCAATTAATGTCTATTTCCAGTCCATTATCCCTTTTCAGGACAATGGGCAGTATTTCAAGGGCTTTTAAACAGGACATGGATATCCCATCAAATATTGTTTATCTGAGCTACAGCTATGGCCACCAGGCAAACTGCCAAAAATGGGACCAAGTTCAAAACATTCAAAGCTAAGCTATATTCCTCTCAAGAACAGTCTAGGCCTGGTGAGGCATATCCAGGCTTCCTATCTGGGAAATTCATGGTTCATGCCCAAGATGAAAATTATGATTTCTTCACGATGTGTGGGAACCAGAAAGGCATGGAGCATCTGAAGTAAAATGAAAACAATTGAGCTCTGTTGACTGTCACCCTCTGTTGTTAATTTCCACACATCTGTGCATTTTTCTCTTATCCAAGACTTCATTTAAATGTGCTAGTTTTTGACAAAGATGAAGAAAATCCATAACCAAAGTTCTCTTGCTCACTGCATTCATGTTTTCATAGACTAGGTATCTATCTGAAGGGAGTTACCTCTTCAGCAAGTCCACACTCAGACAGATAATGTGTGTGTGTGCGTTTCATAATCTGAAACAGCAAATGTTTCAAGTGGGAAACTCTACTTTTCAAAGAATATCGCTTCTATATCACCATGGTTAATCAGAACCCTGCACACAAACTCCATTGGGGAGAAAAACAAAGGCCCTTATGCCAGAATGGAGCCAATACAGCACAGGACTCAGACCTCCTGAAGACCTCCGGAAGACTGAAAATGGGGGTGTCCTTCTCCATTTGCTGTTTGCTAATGAGGCCTAGGTGTGTCCCCCTTCTAAGTCCTGACAACTTGAAAAGGATGTGCAATTCATCTCAGCTCCCTTCCCAGATGACAAGCAAGTTGTAAATTGTATCCATTCCCACTCTCCCTTGTTTATCTGCCCTGACAGTCCACTGCAGCTCCTGTGTAGCTGGGAGCCCAGAGGGCATACGTGACTTTTCTCAAGCTGTTCCCAGCTGTGAACAGTGCCTCTGTCCCTCTTTTATTTTTCTATCTGTTGCTTCTTTCAGAGCTCCCTCTTCCTCTTTCCTTGATTTCCAGTCTCTCACTGTACATCTCTCTTCCTCAAGTCACCTGCATCTTTCAATTTTATCACCTTACAAACTGCAGCTTTGTTTTTTCCCCTGCCTTTCTTTTCTTTAAAAACTTTTCATCACCTTCATTTTATAATTTATTTGTATTTTTTCTCTTTGATTTTTGGCAGGAGGAGCTCAGTACCTGACACAGCATACTAATGCTTTCAGAAATACTGAGTGATGAAAAAAAAAGAGAAAAAAAAAATCTCGATTACTTTCATTTTCACACACTGCTCATCCTCAAAGATCTCAGGTCTATTTCACTCTCCCCCTCTTCTTTCCTATGCTTCCTCTCTTAAGCATTATTTCCCTTCACTCATCTGCTACTTCAGATCTTTAAATATCCCACAGTAGTCAGGATGTGACTGAGTACTGGCCTGTGATGCTTACTACCAGAAATATTCTGCAAGTTCAGGCTTTTGAAAGAAACAACAATATATTATGTTTTATGTGTCCATTTGGGAAACTTAAGACATATGGGGGCTTGGCAGAAACATCATCAACTTTAGAGTAGTGCTCAATCATCCCCACAGAGAACATTCTTACAACCTATCACTGCTTCTAGAAAATGGGTACCGACTCTGATGGAAAATAAATGGGAACAGGAAAGCTTTAGAAAATGCTCCCAAGTCTTTTGTGGAGGACTGGATTAATAAAAATGGTCAGATTATTGGGGTAGGATGGGCTATTTTTGTGATACAATATGCCATTAAACCATCACCCTTTGCAATGCTCCATCTGTAACTATATGGGTATACTGGAAAGAAGAAAATCTTTCTCTGATATTCAGGGCTTAAAGGCTCAATTTTGCTTTTTTGAATTTTTTTTCCCTCATGTTGGCAGAAAAATCTTTTTCAGATCTCATTTTTTGCTTTAAAAATACGATCTTCAACCCAGAAAGGTCCTCTCTAAACCAAAGATGACACTTCTGTGCTATGAAAAACATGAACAAAGATTAGATTCAACTAACTATTTGGCAGTCGTTACAGGGAGCTACTTTGCTCCCCCTCCTTTTCCCCTTACCCTCCCAACCCATTTCCCATGAATGCTCTTCATATCTGGAGAAGAGCTCGAGGTGAGGAAGGCTGTACACAGTGAATTGGGAATGCTTTATTCATGTAACTGCAGACCTGTGGCCATAAATTCAAAAATTTTACTCAGTCATCTTTTCCCCATCATTTATTATTATCTTTTTTCCTTTGAGAGTAAGTTTGTCTTTGTTTATTGCTTGGATTTTATGAAACTCTAAAGAACTTGTTTTTATATCACGTCAAATAATCAGGAGTATTCTTGTCTAAACAGTTTCAGGTCTTTCTCCATTCATTAATGCTGACTTTCAAGCAGATTATGGTCCAGAAATCTCAAAGACCTAGTTATTCTTGAAGTTGTGGCCACTGTCATTGATTAAAGTCATTATGCTGGTAGCTAAATATTTAGCAGATTGTTATGAATCAGGCACACTAGACAAAGGCATTCCTAAATGGTAAAAAAGCCTAAGAGAGTTCTCCTTTGTTCCCAGGATAAGGAAGTGAAATGACAAGTTCATCTGAGCCAGGGCTCTGATGACCAGCAGCTCTTGCTGACACTCGATATGATGATGGCATTTTCTTGTTCTTTTTCTCCCACTTCTTTTTGTCCCTCTATTTTTGCTCTCTGTATTAAAAATGATACTCATTTTGCTGCTAGGTGATGAAGGAGAAAGAAACGCATGTTTCACAGATCAAAAGCAACACATTGCTTTAGAGCAAAACTGTCTTAGTGTTTTGTATCATCGATCTCTCTGGCTTTATCCATCACCACCACCACTCCGTCTCTTGTGGTTTTGAGGTTGATGGCAACAAGACAGACACCATTACCTGAATACAAAGAAACACAGGGAAGAAGCCCTGATTCTAGAACTTTGGTGTGCCGATACTCAAACTAACTACCTAGAGACTCATGGTCTTCCAAGAGCATGCACAAGTGCATTTACTTACTCATTTATTCACAAGTACTTACTGAGTTTCCACTACCCCTGGATTCTTGGAATAGTTTCTGCTTCTGCTGGAGCCCTTCTTCAATCTATTCTCAGCTCAGTATTCAGAATGATCCTGTTAAAACCCATCAGTCACTCCCCTTCTCCAAACCTTCTTAGCCCACTGAGACTAAAAGCGTGGCTTCCTTACAATGGCCCCATACATTGTCCTCAGTCATCTCTCTGACCCATTTCCTTTTAGTCTCTCCTCACTTGCTCTACTCCTCCCCAAAGAGTTCCTCCCTATTCCTCAAAATAACAGGTGAGCACCCACCTCTGTGCCTTTGCACTTGCCCTTCTCTCTACTTCTAGCACTCTTCCTGCACCTGTCCACAGTGAGACCTTTCCCGGCCCTCCTATCCAAAATTGCAGTCCCTCCTCCAGTCCTCCCTTATCCTTTTTCCATGATTTATTATTCTCCTTAACACTTGTCCATCTGTACCACACCATATATTTTAGCTATTTGTTTTTTATGTTCCCAACTAAACTGTAAGTGGCACGAAGGCAGAGATTTGTTTGTCTCATTGCTATAGCTACAGTGTCTAGGGAAGTGCTAAGCATAAAACAGACCCTTAATTAATGTAAGCTGAATGAATAAACTGGGGCAGGGAATTCAATGGTCGATAAGACAGGTGTGGTCAATAAGACAGGCTGCTCACAGGGATATCATAATCCATTGGGACAGACCAGCCACCTTTAAAGAGACAAGTAAGCAATAATTTCAAACTCTGATAAGCACTATAAACAGCAAACAAGATATTGAGATAGAGCACAAAAGGAGAGAAGATGTCATGTAGAATCAATGGTCATGAAAGGCCTTCCTGTGAGTGAGACCTGAAGGATGAGATAAAGCTGAAACACATTAGAGTAGGTGCTGGAGGCAGGGGAGGGCGGCAGCAAGAGAACAGCAAGTAAGAAGACTGGTGTCTTGAGGCAGGAGAAATCTTGGTGTGTTGCAAGAAAGGAGAAGACTTGCGGGGCTGGATCTAAGTTGTCTGAAGAGCCATAACGTCGTTGCTCACTTTTATGAGGCTTTACTGAGACACCAGACACTTTTAATCTGCTCATTAAATGTCCTAACAGCCCTATGCAGTAGAAAATACCCTATCATCCATTTCATAGGAGGACATGGGGTGCACAGCTAGTAAGGGGTAGAAATGGGACTGCAGAAATTAGGCTCTGAACACTGCACTCTTGCTGTCTTCCTATGCAGCACAATTTTACACTTTAATGCGTGCGCTGAGGATCCAAAGAAGCATGTGTTTAAGCGCTATGTACTTGCACATGGAGTGTTTAAAAATCATGCGATATAATAATTAAAATAATAAGGAGTATTATAAGAATAATAAATTAGGAGCTTGGGATGAACATATGTACACTACTATATATAAAATAGATAACCAGCAAGGACCTACTGTATAGCACAGGGAACCCTACTCAACATTTTGAAATAACCTATAAGGGGAAAAAAAACTGAAAAAAAAATATATGTATATATAGCTGAATCACTTTGCTGTACACCTGAAACTAACACAACATTGTAAATTAACTATACGTCAACAAAAAAGTAACGTCAACTCAGTTTAACAAAAATAATAAGCCATGCTTATTATTATTTTTACCTGTGAACAAATGAATATACTATACTATCTTGACCTTACAGAGAAGAAGATGGGTGGTATAACTTCCATAAGGTTACAGAGACAAAGAAGCACAGTGTCAGAATGAAAACCTATCTTCCCTCAGACCGCACAGGGTACCTGCCCTGATCAATCCGTCGTGCCAGTTACACGGCCCTGCACACTGGCAGGCCGGCACCGCACGCTCCATACGTAGGGGGCCACGTGCACACAGGCACACACAGACCTCCTCAGTCACCTCCGTGAAATAACCAGGGATACACGCCGAAAGAGTGCTTTGTGTCTCTGAGAATCGTCAAAGACGCTTTGAAAGACTTGAAGAGAAATGATCTTAACAAAAGAACAAAAAATAGAAACTTGAAAGTGAACAGAAGTTCTGAAGCATGTGGGGATAGAGAAAGCTTTCTCGAAGAGGAGCAGGGAAGAGAGAGCTAACTCAAAGCGACCAGAATAGCTTAGTGAGCCAAGCATCCTGTGACTTGGTGATTCTGCGCCCTGGGGAGACTGCCGGTTCCGGCAGAGGAAGAATGCAGTTTACTGTGCTCACGGATGCATCTTCGAGCGCTCAGAGATGGACCGGTTTCTGGACTCCCTACTGTGCACAAAGGACTAGACCCAGCCGGCTGGGGATTTCCATGTCATATATTCTGCAGTTCTTAGAAAACCCAGAGACTTATCTGCTGGGCCTCCTGACTGACCAGAGAGGTTCCTTTGTGAGAGATACAATAGCCGTGAACTCCACCGAGCCGTGTGCTCTGCCGGGTTCTTTGAGGGCAGCCATCCCTGCTAACTTCCTGCCTTCCTGGCCAATATGTTGGCTCTCCATCGCCCCTGTGAGTTCAAGCACAAGCCCCCTTGTTGGTCATGGACTTGGGATTATGCAGTATCCATTCCTTTTATCAGAATGTTCATTGTTAACCGTAGCAGAAACAAGCCAAAAGAGGCACAGGCAGAAAAAGGCCAGGTTTGCTCAATTAAAATGGAATAAATGGCTTGGCTGCACAGTGAGATGCTACAAAGAGCAGGTCAAAAAAGTGACCTGTGATGTTGATGTTTATTTGTTGGAACAGCTGAGAATTACCTCCCGACCTATGTCACCTCCATAACAGGTGGCCCTTTTGGGTCCCACAGCACCTGGTTAGAGTGTGAAATCTCACTCATGCAGAAAACATGAACTTTTTTCTCTCTCAAAGGGGGAAAATAAAAAAAAAACTAAACAGGTCATATGACCAGTTCTTCAATTGTAATCATTTATTTGAACCGCTCTGTGGGAAAGGCTACTTCCTTACCTATTCCTCAGTTTCTGCATTTGTAAAATATGAATACTAAGTACAAAGTTGCGAAGTCAGATTAAAAATGCCTGCAGAGAGTTAAGAAAAATGTCACTCGGTTTCAAGAAATCTATGGCTGCGGTTTATTTGATAAGAGCTTGCTTTGCCAGGCAGTCAGAGCTAAGTATTGTAGGACTGTATTTTCCAATGTTGATGGCAATTCTGCACATGTTAGAGAAACTTCGAACCACCGTGTAACATAAAAGCCTTCCTAACACTCAGCATTGGAACCTGTGCAATGGAGCCAGTGTAGTCAGTTGGGTTCTGATGGGCAAGGTCTTTGGTGCCCCTTCTTCACCAGGGGAGGTGGAGGAGGCTGGTGTTCCAGTACTACTAGTGAGTGAAGACTTCTGGGTTAGTAGAGTCAGGAGGTACCAACATGGCAGAGAGAAAAAAAGAGAGGGGCCAACCAGACACTAGGGAAGATCATGAACGCATAGGTCAGAGAAACTGACATCATCAAGCTCCTTTACTAAAACTGCAGGCACAGAAAGGTATGAGGGACCCTGAAATGTCATCTTAGCAGAAGTCCCACTAGTACTCTTGGTGACTTGGGGATACAGATTCCATGTAAGGGGCTCTGGGTGTGGCTTGGACACCCGGCCTCTATGGCAGCCTTATCCTTAACTCCATGCTGTTACCCATTGGCCAAGCAGCAGTGGGGCCCCATTGCTGCAGGAGATGAGCCATCCCACTCTGAAGAGAGATGGAAGCTGGCCAGAGCTCCTCTCCAAGCACACTCTGGGGTCAGAATAGTCTTCATCTGGTGGGGGGGAACCTTGCCCCCAAACTTCTGGCTCTTCTCACATTTTTCTCTTTTGAATCAGGGCTAAAACCAGGAGAACCCTAGAGGGTCATGGCTGTCAGAAACAGCACCATAGCATGACCTACCTGGCTATGTGGCCTGACAGGCTGTCTGTGTGCCTTCACTATATACTCAAAAGACATGCCCGATTACAAAGAGAGTGCCAGAAAGAAATGAAAGCACTTTCAATTTGGATAAAGATTTGGGAAATTGCAACCTGAGAAACCCATCAAAATCGACACTGTTAATGGTCATAGACTGGAAAAAAAAAAAAATGTAGATGAATAAATAGGTAAAATGCATTGACAGTCATGGACATATGCCAGCCACCCCCGCTCGTGTAAACACTGTGTATACAGACATCTAAGTGTCATTAGCGGTATTTACGAATCCATCACATGGTCAGTGTTTTACTTTGCAGATCAAGTAAAATAAGGAAAGAGTAAGAGAGACATGCTGAGACTCCATGCTGCTTGAAGAAAAAAACCCTCATTTGTATTCCTAAACCCTTTGCCATGAATTGCTGATGTCCCCAAACAAAAAGAAAGCTCATGGTTTCTGTTCTGGTAGATTAAAAAGCCCTTTAGTTTAACAGCAAAGCATCTGTCTACCTTGTTATACATATGGCATCTAATCAGGATGCAGGATGCTAGGGCAGAAGGGAGTGAGGAAAGTGAAAATATTGGGGTGGGAAGCTAAGGGAGGTATTAAAAATAAGATTTAGGAAGTAAATTAAAGCAATAAATTTTATAAAAGAGTGGGCATAGGAAATGGAAATCAGGAAGGCAAGCAAAAGCTAATGTCAGGAGGAGACACAAAGAAGGACAGGGAAAAATGTGAAAAAGTGAAATGAAGTTGGATGAAGATGGGGAAAGAGAAAGATAGCCCAGCAGCAGATGGAGAGCAGCTGCGGAGAAGGAGAACGGTTCTGATAGATCACAGAGTCTGCAGGAGCTCAGTCCTCGGGTCGTGATGATCTTTTCAATGAACTGAGTTCCACTCTGGGGGTTAGGATCCTGGCAGAACCATTTGACTGAATCATGATTCTCTGATCACTTCACGTCAGCCATCTCTGCTTCTCTGAGTCATCACCACCCAGAACCCCTCACAAAAGAGACTATTCTGTCTTGAGAAGCTTGGTGACATTAATTATCTTTTAAAGAGTATATTAAAACTTGGACAGCCTCTGTTGACATTCCTCAAGGAGAGAAATGCCCTAGATACGAAGAGCTGCTCTGTGATAACGCTGTGGTTAAAAAAAAAAAAACAGTAAAGTAGAAAAAAGGAGGCCTGTGCCTCCATTTCTTCGAGAGCAGAACTAAATCATAGGTTTATTAAGAATTACATAGCACAGGGAGATCAGCTCAGTGCTCTGTGACCACCTAGAGGGATGGGATAGGGAGGGTGGGAGGGAGATGCAAGAGGGAGGAGATATGGGGATGTATGTATACATATAGGTGATTCACTTTGTTATACAGCAGCAACTAACATAACATTGTAAAGCAATTATACTCCAATAAAGATGTTAATAAATATATAAATAAACAAAAATTTAAAAACAAATAAACAAAAATTTAAAATAAGAAAAAAAAGAATTACATAGATGTTGGTGTGCTTGGTTAATGTCCACTTGCCCAGTCCTCTCTGGCTCTTAAACAGCCCATCTTTGATCCTGCAACATGCACTTTCCTATCGAGATGAAGGTCTTTGGGGTAGAGTGACATGTAGTTACTCCAAGTAGGCTTCAGAAGTCTTCAGGCCTGTAGACCTGATCATAATCTAACCAGAGAGGTGGGAGACAAGATCCTCTTTCAGCTAAGACTCTTTCTCAGAGCACAGGCCCAGCCTCCTCTCTCCATTAAAAAAAAAAACAAACAAAAAAATATTCAGCCTGGGTAGGAGGAGCTGGCTACAGCCCAATGGAGCAGATTATTCACCAATTTCAATTATCTGCACTAACGCTCCCCTTCATTGGTGAAGGTAATTGAGAGTTAAATGTATTTACCAAGACAGGGCTGTAAAGCTGAAACAATTTTACAGGTGTGGTGTGGAAATGAAAAGGTAGAAAAAGCACTGGTCTACACAGTGCTTTTTGAAAACATATTTCACATAACTCTGGGAAGACTGCTAGGTCCTGAGGGGAGGGGAGGTATTTCAGAAGAGCTATTAGAAGTGCTATTAGGTTTTCAGAGACTTTGGTGGAGTTATTGAACTTTTCATATTTTAAGTGAGGATGAGGGTATTATATCTGAATCCAATTCCTTTGTCTCCTTCTATTTCCAAGGGCACTCTGGTCTTCATCCTGCTGGAGAGCATTGCTCCCAGGAGCAATCTAGCATCCCAGTGGAAAGTGGCCGACCTAAATGTGGCTCTCCAAAGACAAAAATTTTATTCTGGGTATTTTACGATGACCCAGATATGGTATAATATAAAATGGAGAGAATATATTACTGTGGGTCCCATAATGTCTATTTCAAAGCTTCCTAACCTAATATCTACTTATAGTGTTATTATTTTTAGGTCCTGCCTCCCCCCTTAGAAGGAGTAATGACCACAGGGTGGAACACACATTTAGCTTTTTACATTAACTCTCTAAATAAGAAGGCAAAAGTTTTGTTTCCCTTGTTTGATTTTTTAAAGTACACAGATGGCATCTATTTTCAAAAATACTGAAATCATTGGGTTTATAACTTCTTGAAATACCAATTAGTTTGGTGATACAAATATAAATCTAAACAAGCATGAATTCATCAAAATTACAACTCCTGATTTGCAGCAAGACAATTTGCTGCTGCTGCTGGTAATGATGATGAAACAAACCATGTGTTTTTCCCCCTCAGAGCCTTTGCACATGCTCTGGGTGCCTCCACCCAGTATCCCACTGGATGTCAGCTTGAAGGTCACCTCCTCAGTGAGGCCTTCCATGATTCCCCTGCCATAAGGACATTATTTTCTACCTCAGATTTTTGTACGTTCTTTATAGTACTTACCACTGTTTCTAATTATTTTATTTGTTGGTTTAAAATGGGTCTGTCAAGTCCCTCCCATCAGGAAACTTCCACAAGCCTCTTAGATAGCCTCATCCACCAGAGGGCAGAGAGCAAAAGCAAGAAGAAAAACAATCCTGCAGCCTGTGCAACAAACAATGCATTCACAGAAAGATAGACAAGATGAAAAGGCAGAGGCTATGTACCAGACGAAGGAACAAGAAAAAACCCCAGGAAAACAACTAAATGAAGTGGAAATAGGCAATCTTCCAGAAAAAGAATTCAGAATAATGATAGTGAAGATGATCCAGGACCTCAAAAAGAATGGAGGCAAAGACTGAGAAGATGCAAGAAATGTTTAACAAAGATCTAGAAGAATTAAAGAACAAACAAACTGAGATGACCAATACAATAACTGAAATGAAAAATACTAGAAGGAATCAATAGAAGAATAACTGAGCCAGAAGAATGGATAAGTGACCTGGAAGACAGAATGGTGGAATTCACTGCTGTGGAACAGGATAAAGAAAAAAGATTGAAAAGAAATGAAGACAGCCTAAGACACCTCTGGGACAACATTAAATGCAACAAAATTCGCATCATAGGGGTCCCAGAAGGAGAAGAGACAGAGAAAGGACCCAAAAATATATTTGAAGAGATTATACACAAAAATTCCCTAACATGGGAAAGGAAATAGCCACCAAAGTAAAGGAAGTGCAGAGAGTCCAATACAGGATAAACCCAAGGAGAAACACACCAAGACACATAGTTATCAAATTGGCAAAAATTAAAGACAAAGAAAAATTATTGAAAGCAGCGAGGGAAAAACGACAAATAACATACAAGGGAATCCCAATAAGGTTAACAGCTGATTTCTCAGCAGAAAATCTACAAGCTAGAAGGGAGTGGCATGATATACTTTAAGTGATGAAAGGGAAAAACGTACAACCAAGATTACTCTACCCAGCAAAGGATCTCATTCAGATTCGATGGAGAAATCAAAAGCTTCACAGACAAGAAAAAGCTAAGAGAATTCAGCACCACCAAACTAGCTCTACAACAAATGCTAAAGGAACTTCTCTAACTGGGAAACACAAGAGAAGGAAAGGGCCTACAAAAACACACCCAAAACAATTAAGAAAATGGTAATAGGAACATACATATCGATAATTACCTTAAACGTAAATGGATTAAGTGCTCCATTCAAATGACACAGGCTTGCTGAATGGATACAAAAACAAGACCCATATACATGCTGTCTACAAGAGACCCACTTCAGACCTAGGGACACATTCAGACTGAAAGTAAGGGGATGGAAAAAGATATTCCATGTAAATGGAAGTCAAAAGAAAGCTGGAGTAGCAATACTCATATCAGATAAAATAGACTTTAAAATAAAGAATGTTACAAGAGACAAGGAAGGGCACTACATAATGATCAAGGGATCAATCCAAGAAGAAGATATAATAAATATAAATAAATATGCACCCAACATAGGAGCACCTCAATCCATAAGGCAACTGCTTACAGCTATAAAAGAGGAAATCGAAAGTAACACAATAATAGTGGCGGACTTTAACAACTCACTTACACAAATGGACAAATCATCGAAACAGAAAATTAAAAAGGAAACACAAGCTTTAAATAACACAGTAGACCAGCAGGATTTAATTGATATTTATAGGACATTCCATCCAAAAACAGCGGATTACACTTTCTTCTCAAATGTGCATGGAACATTCTCCAGGACAGATCACATCTTGGGTCACAAATCAAGCCTCAGTAAAATTAAGAAAACTGAAATCATATCAAGCACCTTTTGTGACCACAATGCTATGAAATTAGAAAGCAATTACAGGGGAAAAAATGTAAAAAACACGAACACATGGCGGCTAAACAATACATACCTAAATAACCAAGACATCACTGAAGAAATCAAAAAGGAAATCAAAAACTACCCAGAGACAAATGACAATGAAAACATGACAATACAAAACCTATGGGATGCAGCAAAAGCAGTTCTAAGACGGAAGTTTATAGCTGTAGAAACTTACCTCAAAAAACAGGAAAAATCTCAAATAAACAATCTAACCTTACACCTAAAGGAACTAGAGAAAGAAAAACAAACAAAACCCAGTGTTAGCAGAAGGAAAGAAATCATAAAGATCAGAGCAGAAATAAATGAAATAAAAACAAAGAAAACAATAGCAAAGATCAATAAAACTAAAAGCTGGTTCTTTGAGAAGATAAAATTGACAAACCATTAGCCAGACTCATCAAGAAAAAGAGGAAGAGGACTCAAATCAATAAAATTAGAAATGAAAAAGGAGAAGTTATAGCAGACAGTGCAGAAATACAAAGCATCCTAAGAGACTACTACAAGGAACTCTGTGCCAATAAAATGGACAACCTGGAAGAAATGGACAAATACTTGGAAGGGTGTAACCTTCCAAGACTGAACCAGGAAAAAACAGAAAATATGAACAGACCAATCACAAGCAATGAAATTGACACTGGGATTAAAAATCTTGCAACAAACCGAACTCCAGGACCAGATGGCTTCACAGGTGAATTCTATTAAACATTCAGAGAAGAGATAACACCCATCCTTCTCAAACTCTTCCAAAAAATTGCAAAGGAATGAAAACTCTCACACCCACTGTATGAGGCCACCATCACCCTGATACCAAAACCAGACAAAGATACTACAAAAAAAGAAAATTAAAGACCAATATCACTGATGAATATAGATGCAAAAATCCTCAATACTAGCAAACAGAATCCAACAACACATTAAAAGGATCACACACCATGATCAAGTGGGATTTATCCCAGAGATTCAAGAATTCTTCAATATACTCAAATCAATCAATGGGATACACCATATTAACAAATTGAAGAATAAAAACCAGATGATCATCTGAATTGATGCAGAAAAAGCTTTTGACAAAATTCAACACCCATTTATGATAAAAACTCTCCAGAAAATGGGCATAGAGCGAGCCTACCTCAACATAATAAAGGCCATATACGACAAACCCCCAGCAAGCATCATTCTCAATGGTGAAAAGCTGAAAGCATTTCCTCTAAGATCAGGAACAAGACAAGGATGTCCACTCTCACCACTCTTATTCAACATAGTTTTGGAAGTCTTAGCCATGGCAATCAGAGAAGAAAAAGAAAAAAAAAGGAATACAAATTGGAAAAGAAGAAGTGAAAGTGTCACTGTTTGCAGATGACATGATACTCTACACAGACAATCCTAAAGATGCCACCAGAAAAGTACTAGAGCTAAACAATGAATTTGGTAAAGTTGCAGGATACAAAATTAATGCCCAGAAATCTCTGGCATTCCTATACACTAACGATGAAAAATCTGAAAGAGAAATTAAGGAAACACTCCCATTTACTACTGCAACAAAAAGGATAAAATACCTAGGAATAAACCTACCTAGAGAGACAAAAGACCTGTATGCAGAAAACTATAAGACACTGATGAAAGAAATTAAAGATGACACCAATAGATGGAGAGATATACCATGTTCTTGGATTGGAAGAATCAATATTGTGAAAATGACGATACTACCCAAAGCAATCTACAGATTCAACGCTATCCCTATCAAATTACCAATGGCATTTTTTTACGGAACTAGAACAAATCATCTTAAAATTTGTATGGAGACACAAAAGATCCCAAATAGCCAAAGCAGTCCTGAGGGAAAAAAACAGCTGGAGGAATCAGACTCCCTGACTTTAGACTATACTACAAAGCTACAGTAATCAAGACAATATGGTATTAGCACAAAAACAGAAATATAGATCAATGGAACAAGATAGAAAGCCCAGAGATAAACCCACACACATATGATCAACTAATCTATGACAAAGGAGGCAAGGATATACAATGGAGAAAAGACAGTCTCTTCAATAAGTGGTGCTGAGAAAACTGGACAGCTACATGTAAAAGAATGAAATTAGAACACTCCCTAACACCATACACAAAAATAAACTCAAAATGGATTCGAGGCCTAAATGTAAGACTGGACACTATAAAACTCTTAGAGGAAAACATAGGAAGAACCCTCTTTGACATAAATCACAGCAAGATCTTTTTTGATCCACCTCCTAGAGTAATGGAAATAAAAACAAAAATAAACAAATGGGACCTAATGAAACTTCAAAGCTTTTGAACAGCAAATGAACCCATAAACAAGACGAAAAGACAACCCTCAGAATGGGAGAAAATATTTGCAAACGAATCAACGGACAAAGGGTTAATCTCCAAAATATATAAACAGCTCATGCAGCTCAATATTTAAAAAAAAACAACCCAATCCAAAAATGGGCAGAAGACGTAAATAGACATTTCTCCAAAGAAGACATGCAGATGGCCAAGAAGCACATGAAAAGCTGCTCAACATCACTAATTATTAGAGAAATGCAAATCAAAACTACGATGAGGTATCACCTCACACCAGTTAGAATGGGCATCACCAGAAAATCTACAAACAAGAAATGCAGGAGAGGGTGTGGAGAAAAGGGAACCCTCTTGCACTGTTGGATTGATACAGCCACTATGGAGAACAGTATGGAGGTTCCTTAAATAACTAAAAATAGAATTACCATATGACCTAGCAATCCCACTACTGGGCATATACCCTGAGAAAACCATAATTCAAAAAGACACATGCACCCCAATGTTCATTGCAGCACTCTTTACAATAGCCAGGTCATGGAAGCAACCTAAATGCCCATTGAAAGACGAATGGATAATGAAGATGTGGACATATATACAATGGAATATTACTCAGCCATAAAAAGGAACGAAATTGGGTCATTTGTAGAGACATGGATGCATCTAGGGACTGCTATACAGAGTGAAGCAAGTCAGAAAGAGAAAAACAAATATCATATATTAACGCATATTTGTGGAACCTGGAAAATGGTACAGATGAACTGGTTTGCAGGGCAGAAATTGAGACACAGAAGTAGAGAAAAAACGAAGGGACACCGAGGGCGGAAAGCAGCGCGTGGTGGAGGTGGTGGTGTGATGAATTGGGAGATTGAGACTGGCATGTATAAACTGATATGCGTAAAATGGATGACTAATAAGAACCTGCTGTATAGAAAAATAAGTAAAATAAAAAAATAAAAATAAATAAAATAAAATAAAATGGGTGTGTCTTTTCGAAAAGATACATGCACCCCAGGGTTCATAGCAGCACTATTCACAGTAGCCTAGACATGGAAGCAACCTAAATGTCCATCGACAGATGAGTGAATAAAGAAGATGTGGTACATATATACAATGGAAGACTACTCAGCCATGAAAAAGAATGAAATAATGTAATTTGCAGCAACGTGGATGGACCTAGAGATTGTCATAAGAAGTGAAGTAAGCCAGATAGAGAAAAACAAATATCATGATATTGCTTATATGTGGAATCTAAAAAAACTGATATAAATGAACTCATGTACAAAACAGAAATAGACCCACAGGCCTAACAAATTTATGGTTACCAAAGGGGAAGGGGAGGGGATAAATTGGGAGTTGGGGAGTAACATAAACACACTACTATATATAAAATAGAAAACCAACAAGGACCTACTGTATAGCACAGGGAACTATACTGAATATTTTTTAATAACCTATAAGGGAAAGTAATCTGAAAAAAATATATATGTAAAACTGAATCACTTTGCTGTACACCTGAAACTAACACAACAATGTAAATCAACTATATTTTAATAAAAAATAAAACAAAATTTAAAAAATAATAAAATGGATCTCTCTTCACCACTAGACTGTAAATCCCTTAAAACAGGCATCATGTTTCTCAAGTTCACTCTTTCTTCCCTAGTGCTAGCAATGAGCCTGGCCTAGAACATAGTATACGTACAACTAATGTTGATTTAACTTACTGCATGAAGGAAAGATGTCTGGGTTGTCAGTGTGGTCTACGCCTCTTCTTTCACCAACACATCACTCTGAATCTCTTCAATAATTACATTTTACTGGGTTTTATAAAGGAAAGGGAAAACTCTTCACTTCCATAAACACTTGAAATATTTTGTTCCTCTAGTACTACTGCTAATAATAATGAAAGCTGTTGAGAGGTGACTATTTTCCATGGTTTGCATGCATTGATTTATTCATACCCATAACAAATCTGTAAGGAAGTACTTTTATTGCCCTACTTTACATGTAAGGACAAGACGGTTCATAAGGTTAAGGAATTTGCCCATATCAGATATTAATAAATGACAAGATAGAATTTAAACTCAAGCCTATTTGATGTCAAAACTCAAAACTCATTCTTTCAACCATTGCTATCTATAGAAAATTAAAAAGTCAGGGTTAAAAGCCATTTAATAATATGTATCATATATACTTAACCTGCCTCCAGATATAAATTATTATTAGAAAAAAGGGCATCTTCCTTCTCACCCTCCTATAAACACATTTATTCATTTATTCATGTATATTTGTCTCATTGAGACATAATTCTCATATGAGAATTATGAACTATTTCTTTAATTTATATATGTATTTATTCGCATATATATTTAATTCTCATAGAACCTGGCATCTCATAGAAGCTGTTCTATAGAATCCACAGAATCCTGGAAACTTTTAATGACTTAATTAATTAATTAATTGAAAAAATTAAGTAAACCTAACTGAATGCTACCCCACTCACAGGCCCTGAGAAAAATATCAAAATGGCATTTTTCTTGGGCACTAGGTTTCCATTGGGCTTACTTATTAAAAACTCTGCACATCAAAATGTTAGTTTTATTAGCACGATTGGATCTTCGGTGCATTTCCTTACAATTTCATCTGCTGAACAACATAAAATTTTTGACAAGTTAAATTATATTTTCCCACCTAGAATATGGAAATTGAAATATTTACCACCCAGTGAACTCTCAGAAGTTGAATGAGAGGGCTCATGTCCTTGATTTCTTTCTATGGTGTCTCATCCAGAGCACCCCACAGACTGTACACATAGAGGTAGTGGAAGTGTTTGCCGAACAAAATTTCTGTAAGGAGGGATTCATGTCATATTATAATTCCACGGTAAGCATATTTAAGACTGAAAATATTTGCCCTGTCTAATCAACCAAAGGATTGAGGATATTTTTTTTTTTTTAATCCACGCCTATTTCTACTAGGAGGCACCTCTATCATTTGGATTTATGTAAGCAAGCAAGTAAGGCAAATGAAGATTTGACAAATTACACATGGTGAAATCACACCAAATAGCCCATCAGAATAATATGGACTGAAATTCCCTTTTGCACAATAGTCTTTATCTTTGGCTAAATTATCAATAATTTCACATACTGGATGACTAGAAGAAACTATTTGAAGACATACAACTGTCCTTGTGTTCAAATTAACTGATACAGTCATTGTAATAATTGCTTCTATTCTGAAAGTGGTTTTGTAAACATTCTTACCAAAAATAAAAGACATCTAATAACAACACCAAAAACCCCAAGTACACTATTTAAAAATTATTCTCAATATCAATGCACGTGTGTGTATGCATTTTTAAATTATTACAGAATGGTACTTATTTCTTACATAAATGGTATTATTGCTTATTTTAAAAACATATGAGTTAATCGTGAAATGATTATGATAAACACAGTGATCTGTGTTTATCTGACAGTTCAAAGCAATGGCTTAAACTTTTCCTGAGAAGTAATTTTCAAATAATAAAGTTTTTAGTATATTTCAATCCATATTTGCCAAGAAAAAAAAAATTCAATTTTTGTTTGGGAGGCATTGCAATAAACTGGAAGACAAAACCTTTCCAAAGGTAGAAACAATTGCATTTCAGAGCTTTTAGAATAGTATAAGCTAAAAAACAAAAAAGGCCTATATATAGGATGGCAGTGAGCTATGAAATGTTAAAAATATTAAAATACATATACCTTGCACTAGAGGTTACTTGTGTTACTGAATTGTTTTGAACTTACTGCTTTTTTACCTAACAGTTTTTTTTATTTGTGTTTCAATACTGTCAGACCTCTCTCTATACTTCAGTGATCAGACCATTTACGATTGAAATATTTGTATGCATATGAATCAGAAGACACAGGTACTGAAAAAAATATACTTTTCTAGAAAGAAATAATGTAGTAGTTGCTGAAAAAATGCTTGCAATTAGTGTTTTCCTTTGCTGCTAGATTATATAACCCATATGATAGAAGAAGAAGAATAGTATGTACTCATTCATTGAACATTTTGAAAGACCTATTCTGGACCAGACTCAGTGCTCAATCTGGGGATTTCATTTTGCTAATGCTTGCTTTAATCAACATCGTAGCAGGGGGAAAAAAGAAAAAGTTAAAGAGCTCTGGAAGTAGAGCTAAAATAAATTATTTGAGGACAAATATATTTCTCACTTCAAAATCTCTATCTTTCTTTTGAAATGTCCAAAGCGAATGGTATATTGATTTTTTGCAGCATACCCTGCACTTTCCACTGAACTGGTATCAAGGTTGTGAAGGCATCTGTTAAGTGAGCTCAAAATTCTCTCCTATGTGTAAACAAAGTCCACAGTTTTAATCAAATTTTATGTACTCTGGCCTACACGTGTCTTGTGAGAGTCACAGTAGTCTATGTAACAGAGTTGAAAGCATACATTACAAAATCCCTCACCTTTCAGACATTCTGAAAGCAGATATTGTCAGAGATAGTGTCTATATGTTCCTTCAAGTCACCTCTGAGGAAGCAACAGGGGCACGGGAATGAGATTTGCATTTCAGAGCTGGAACCAACATTGGGTTACAGAGATATGATGAATTATGATACATCTGTATCTGAAGGACAATGAGATCCTGGGCACAGGAATTCATTTCTTCAGGTAAAGGGCATGGATTGCAGGCATTTACATCTCAAGGTCCCATCTCAAAAAGCTCCCAGCAAGGAGGTAAACTGCTACTCGCATGCTGATGAATTCTCCTGGTCCAAAAATGAGCTGGCCCTACCCCAGACAAAACTTGTGAACTACACCCAAGCAGAATCACATTTGTGTGCTCCTCAAATTCTGGGAGTGCTAATGTGATGTGCAGTATTACCGAATATGCTTTACTAGTAAATTGATACTATGAAGAAAACATTTCAGTGTAATTACTTTTAGTCCATTTATTAAAAAGTAAGATACCTATTTAGTATACATCATAAACTTTCCCTAAAAATTTTACTAACAAAAATGTCTATTGACATGAACAGGAAAATGGCCAAGTATTGTCAACAGGATTATATAGGGAGGATCAGTAAAAAGAATATTAAGTATTCATGTAAGGGAAAGGAATTTTGGAGTCGTCCAAGAAAGATGGGAATACGGCATAGAATCGGAGCAAAGACAAGCTTTCCGTATTAATTCTTCATGTAAGCCAAGGCAAGACATGCATACCCACACTAGTCTCAAGCTTTCTTATCTGTTAAACTTGGGTGATATTCTAACTGCTCAACAGTTGCCATGAGAAGCAGTTTGTTAATGCATAATTATTTTTTATGGTAATGTTTCCTACACAAAATTTTAAGGTATTTAAAATATATTTTTATTAATTGCTAAGCTAATCCTATGACCTACTGAGTACATTAGAGAACAGTGTTCCCATAATACCTCCTTTTCCCTTAGAAATAGCTCACTAGCCGTTCAGTACTGAAGGAGCAGCCTAGACACCAAGCGGGCTGCTGTAACATCACTTCAGAGCACAGCTATTAAGCTGTCATGATCATCTCCTAGTTGGGGAAGAATAAAATGGGAAACAGCACAGCTTCTTCTTCCCGTTATCAAAAGGAACACAACGGCCATATCTTTATAAATCTGCTAAAGGATCTTACTACCTTTTGCTATAAGTAACAGCTTACTGTATACTGTTCCCACTTTTCCACACACAGAAATTAATGTTGAGATACTCGTAACGTAACACAGAGCACATGCACACATGTGCACATCCATACAAACGTGTATGTACCCATCAAAGTGAACTTAAGGTTTTTTTACATCCTAATATTTGTATTATTTCATATTTTGATTTGTATCTCTCCTTTTCTTCCCCATTGGAACGTAAGGTTTGCAAAGGCATTAAGGAGATCTGAATTTATCTGTTCACTTCTATACAGCCATATGTATATGTATATGTATAAATAAATATATATCCTCAACATATTTGGCTTCTTTTTATTATCTTCCTCTCTCATTTTCAGGTCCTTGAGAGCACCTTTTTCAATTATCCAAACCCAGAGCTTAGCACTAAGATATATATATATCTTACATATAGTATGTGCATAACAAGTATCTCTATGTTTGAATTCTGTATTTTGAATCACTAGATAATAATTGATTATTTGCAGAGAGGTCTGTGTCCTCACACAATGAGGATGCAGTGAGCACCTTTACCTGATGAGACTTTTCACTACCAAACTGGCCGTATGGGTGGTAGTACATAGAAGTCAAATGTACATAGAAGTCAAATGTGCTCATGAGCTCTTAGTTCAAGGGAGCCACTGCTCATTTTCTCTCTCTGCCCAGTCAAACACCTTTTGCAAAGTCTGCCCTGAGTTCCCCCTGGCTTTCATTTAGAGTAAAATAATGCACTTTGTTTAAGTTTTTATAGGATGATTTTCAATTTTAAGACAGAGATATAGAGATACATTCATTCTTTGAAGACACAGTTATTGACGAGTTTTCCCAGTAAGATCAAGTAGACTATTAGAATCATACCCATGTGATCCTCTTCCCCTTATCTTCCTCTCTCTTCAAGCCCACTTCTGTCTAAAGACCACAGATACAACGACTAAGCAGATGGAGGGAAAGGGCTGATGAATCACAGAGTATAAACAGCTGGTCCTCCGTATCTCAGGGTTCTACATTTGTGGATTCAACCAACCATGGATGATCCAAGGATGCAGAACACAAGGATATAGAGGGTCGACTATACTTAGCCTAGATATATAAAGGACTGGAGCATCTGCAGATTTTAATATCTGCAGGGGGTCCTGGAACCAATACTCCATGGCTACCAAGGGACGACTGTAATACACACTCAATGGAAATAAAGTGTTGATATACTAATGAGAACTCTATGGTGATGACTATTGTCATTGAGATCAGAAAATGCTAAGTCCCATAGTTCCTAATTAGTCATAAAGTTCCTGAAAGAGCAAGTTAAGATGTAATTTAATACATTATGACTTAAAGGTCTGAGGATCTACTGGGTTGGCCAAAAAAATTATTCTATTCAGGTTTTTCCCTAAGATGTTTTGGAAAAATCTGAATGAACTTTTGGCCAACCCAGTACTTTCTCAGTGGGAGAGTCTTGCTAATGTACTTGATCAGATTTGTCTGTATAGATTTCTTCTGATCCTATATAAGAATTTCTCCAATTGATAAACATAGGAGAATGAATGGTAAATGAGGACGGGAACCCACTGTTCCACCAGGACAGAGGCATGGTATCCCTGACTAAAAAGTCAGGTAACTTTTATAAACTAAAAAAATCTCATTAATGCCTTTTAAGAGTAAAGAGGTTATGAGCTGCGTCTCCCACTTCTTTTTAATTTTTAACTCTGCCTAATATAGCTCTTAGATTAATAAATGATTGAGTCACTCTGGTTGTAATGAATTTTTTTCCTGGTCTTTACTCAAACTGGCTGACTCTGTTTCTAGTGACTGGTGTTAACGTCCTGGGGAAAATTCTAAATTCTTCAGTATATTTATCTACACACTGGGCACCTTCATCATTGGTTGATGCATGCTACTGCCTATGACATTATTATTTGGCATGAGTCTAAAACTCATTCCTTCTACAATTTAATACAGTATTTAGAGAAAAATGTTAGGATTTAATACACATGTGCTTTAAAAGAATAGGATAGCTTGCTATTTTCTTCTTACAAAAAGCCACCATTCTTCTATGTTCTGGTTCACATACAAAGAGCTTATTCTCTTTAAATAAGTGGAGTGACTCACATTTATATTCCACACTCAACAGCACTTATTAGAAACAATATGCCTGGCCTTATGCTAGTCACTAGGGATAAAAGATGACAATTTCTTAGCTTTCAAAGAGCTCGTGTGTCATAAAAATTTCACTAAATTCTTAAAATGGGTTCCAGTGTCTAATCTGAGAAGAGGAATTCAGGAAGAACAAAACCAGGAGAGAAGTTCTGACCCCATTCACATTTAAAAGGCAGGGACCATGTTAGCCAATTCATGAAAAAAATTACCTTACACATTTTTGTTTTTTTCTGAGAACATGATTTTAATGACAATGGTGATTATTTTTTTTATACAGGAGGTTCTTATTAGTCATCAATTTTATACACATCAGTGTATACACATCAATCCCAATCGCCCAATTCAGCACTACACCATCCCCACCCCACCACGCCTTTCCCCCCTTGGTGTCCATACGTTTGTTCTCTACGTCTGTGTCTCAACTTCTGCCCTACAAAAAGGTTCATCTGTACCACTTTTCTAGGCTCCACATACCTGCGTTAATATACGATATATGTTTTTCTCTTTCTGACTTACATCACTCTGTATGACAGTCTCTAGATCCATCCACGTCTCAACAAATGACCCAATTTCATTCTCTTTTATGGCTGAGTAATATTCAATTGTATATATGTCCATATCTTCTTTATCCATTCATCTGTCGATGGGCATTTAGGGGGCTTCCATGACCTGGCAATCGTAAATAGTGCTGCAATGAACATTGGGGTGCATGTGTCTTTATGAATTATGGTTTTCTCTGGGTATATGCCCAGTAGTGGGATTGCTGGGGCATATGGTAATTCTATTTTTAGTTTTTAAAGGAACCTCCATATTGTTCTCCATAGTGGCTGTATCAATTTACATTCCCACCAACAGTGCAAGAGGGTTCCATTTACTCCACACCCTCTCCAGCATTTGTTGTTTGTAGATTTTTTGATGATGCCCATTCTAACTGGTGTGAGGTGATACCTCATTGTAGTTTTGATTTGCACTGCTCTAATAATTAGTGATGTTGAGCAGCTTTTCATGTGCTTCTTGGCCATCTGCATGTCTTCTTTGGAGAAATGTCTGTTTAGGTCTTCTGCCCATTTTTGGATTGGGTTGTTTTTTTTTAAATATTGAGCTGCATGAGCTGTTTATATGTTTTGGAGATTAATCCTCTGTCCGTTGATTCTCTGGAAATATTTTCTCCATTCTGAGGGTTGTTTTTTCATTTTGTTTATGGTTTCCTTTGCTGTGCAAAAGTTTTGAAGTTTCATTAGGTCCTATTTCCTTATCTTTGTTTTTATTACCATTACACTAGGAGGTGGACCAAAAAACATCTTGCAGTGATTTATTTCAAAGAGTGTTCTTCCTATGTTTTCCTCTAAGAGTTTTATAGTGTCCAGTCTTACATTTAGGCCTCGAATCCATTTTGAGTTTATCTTTGTGTACGGTGTTAAGGAAAGTTCTAATATCATTCTTTTACATGTAGCTGTCCAGTTTTCTCAGCACCACTTATTGAAGAGACTGTCTTTTCTCCATTGTATATCCTTGCCTCCTTAGTCATAGATTAGTTGACCATATGTGCATGGGTTTATCTCTGGGCTTTCTATCTTGTTCCATTGATCACTGTTTCTGTTTTTGTGCCAGTACCATATTGTCCTGATTACTGTAGCTTTGTAGTATAGTCTGAAGTCAGGGAGTCTGATTCCTCCAGCTCTGTTTCTTTCCCTCAAGACTGCTTTGGCTATTTGGAGTCTTTTGTGTCTCCATACATATTTAAGATTTTTTGTTCTAGTTCTGGGAAAAGTGCCATTGGTAATTTGATAGGGATTGCATTGAATCTGTGGATTGCTTTGGGTAGTATAGTCATTTTCACAATATTGATTCTTCCAATCCAAGAACATGGTATATCTCTCCATCTGTTGGTATCATCTTTAATTTCTTTCATCAGAGTCTTATAGTTTTCTACATACAGGTCTTTTGTCTCCCTAGGTATTTTATTCTTCTTGTTGCAATGGTAAATGGGAGTGTTTCCATAATTTCTCTTTCAGATTTTTCATCATTACTGTATAGGAATGCTAGAGATTTCTGGGCATTAATTTTGTATCCTGCAACTTTACCAAATTCATTCATTAGCTCTCGTAGTTTTCTGGTGGCGTTTTTAGGATTCTTTATGTATAGTATTATGTCCTCTGCAAACAGTGACAGTTATACTTCTTTTCCAAATTGTATTCCTTTTATTTCTTTTTCTTCTCTGATTGCTGTGGCTAGGACTTCCAAAACTATCTTGAAAAACAGCGGTGAGAGTGGACATCCTTGTCTTGTTCCTTATCTTAGAGAAAATGCTTTCAGTTTTTCACCATTGAGAATGATGTTTGCTGGGGGTTTGTTGTATATGGCCTTTATTATGTTGAGATAGGTTCCCTCTATGCTCACTTTCTGGAGAGTTTTTATCATAAATGGGTGTTGAATTTTGTCAAAGCTTTTTCTGCATCTATTGGATGATTATATGGTTTTCATTCTTCAATTTGTTAATATGGTGTATCACATTGATTGATTTCCATATATTGAAGAATCCTTGCATCCCTGGGATAAATCCCACTTGATCATGGTGTATGATCCTTTTAATGTGTTGTTGGATTCTGTTTGCTAGTATTTTCTTGAGGACTTTTGCATCTATATTCATCAGTGATATTGGTCTGTAATTTTCTTTTTTTGTAGTATCTTTGTCTGGTTTTGGAATCACGGTGATGGTGGCCTCATAGAATGGGTTTGGGAGTGTTCCTTCCTCTGCTATTTTTTGGAAGAGTTTGAGAAGGATAGTTGTTATCTCTTCTCTAAATGTTTGATAGAATTCACCTGTGAAGCCATCTGGTCCTAGAGTTCGGTTTGTTGGAAGATTTTTAATCCCAGTGTCAATTTCATTGCTTGTGATTGGTCTGTTCATATTTTCTGTTTTTTCCTGGTTCAGTCTTGGAAGGTTACACCTTTCCAAGTATTTGGCCATTTCTTCCAGGTTGTCCATTTTATTGGCACAGAGTTCCTTGTAGTAGTCTCTTAGGATGCTTTGTATTTCTGCACTGTCTGCTGTAACTTCTCCTTTTTCATTTCTAATTTTATTGATTTGAGTCCTCTTCCTCTTTTTCTTGATGAGTCTGGCTAACGGTTTATCAATGTTGTTTATCTTCTCAAAGAACCATCTTTTAGTTTTATTGGTCTTTGCTATTGTTGTCTTTGTTTCTATTTCATTTATTTCTGCTCTGATCTTTATGATTTCTTTCCTTCTGCTAATTTTGGGTTTTGTTTGTTCTTCTTCCTCTAGTCTCTTTAGGTGTAAGGTTAGATTGTTTATTTGAGATTTTTCTTGTTTCTTGAGGTAGGCTTGTAGAACCATAAACTTCCCTCTTAGAACTGCTTTTGCTGCATCCCATGGGTTCTGGAACATCATGTTTTCATTGTCATTTGTCTCTAGGTATTTTTTGATTTCCTCTTTGATTTCTTCAGTAATCTCTTGGTTATACAGTAATGTACTGTTTAGCCTCCATGTGTTTGTGCTTTTTACATGTTTCCCCCTGTAACTGATTTCTAATTTCATATATTGTGGTCAGAAAAGATGCTTGATTATGATTTCAATTTTCTTAAATATACTGAGGCTTCACATGTGACCCAAGATGTGATCTATCCTGGAGAATATTCCATGCGCACTTGAGAAGAAAGTGTAATCCGCTGTTTTCGGATGGAATGTCCTATAAATATCAATTAAGTCTATCTAGTCTATTGTTTCATTTAAAGCTCGTGTTTCCTTATTTATTTTTGTTTTGGATGATCTGTCCACTGGTGTAAGTGAGGTCTTAAACTTCCCCACTATTATTGTGATACTGTTGATTTCCTGTTTTATAGCTGTTAACAATTGCCTTATGTATTGAGGTGCTCCTATGTTGGGTGCATAAATATTTGCAACTGTTTTATCTTCTTCTTTGATTGATCCCTTGATCATTACGTAGTGTCCTTCCTTGTCTCTTGTAACATTCTTTATTTTAAAGTCTATTTTATCTGATATGAGTACTGCTACTCCAGCTTTCTTTTGACTTCCATTTACATGGAATATCTTTTTCCATCCCCTCACTTTCAGTCTGAATGTGTCCCTAGGTCTGAAGTGGGTCTCTTGTAGACAGCATATATATGGGTCTTGTTTTTGTATCCATTCAGCAAGCCTGTGTCATTTGATCGGAGCACTTAATCCATTTACGCTTAAGGTAATTATCGATATGTATGTTCCTATTACCATTTTCTTAATTGTTTTGGGTGTGTTTTTGTAGGTCCTTTCCTTCTCTTGTGTTTCCCAGTTAGAGAAGTTCCTTTAGCATTTGTTGTAGAGCTGGTTTGGTGGTGCTGAATTCTTATAGCTTTTCTTGTCTGTAAAGCTTTTGATTTCTCCATCTAATCTGAATCAGATCCTTTCTGGGTAGAGTAATCTTGGTTGTACGTTCTTCCCTTTCATCACTTTATATCATACCACTCCCTTCCGGCTTGTAGAGTTTCTGCTGAGAAATCCTCTGTTAACCTTATGAGAGTTCCCTTGTATGTTATTTGTTGTTTTTCCCTTGCTGCTTTCAATACTTTTTCTTTGTCTTTAATTTTTGCCAGTTTGATAACTATGTGTCCTGGCGTGTTTCTCCTTGGGTTTATCCTGTATGGGACTCACTGCACTTCCTGGACTTGCGTGGCTATTTCCTTTCCCGTGTTAGGGAAGTTGTCGACTCTAATCTCTTCATATATTTTCTCGGGTCCTTTCTCTGTCTCTTCTCCTTCTGGGACTCCTATAATGTGAATGTTGTTCCATTTAATATTGTCCCAGAGGTCTCTTAGGCTGTCTTCATTTCTTTCCATTCTTTTTTTCTTTATTCTGTTCCACAGCAGTGAATTCCACCATTCTGCCTTCCAGGTCACTTATCCATTCTTCTGGCTCAGTTATTCTGCTATTGATTTCTTCTAGTGTAGTTTTCATTTCAGTTATTGTATTGTTCATCTCTGTTTGTTTGTTCTTTAATTCTTCTAAGTCTTTGTTAAATACTTCTTGCATCTTCTCGATCTTTGCCTCCATTCTTTTTCCTAGGTCCTGGATCATCTTCACTATCATTATTCTGAATTCTTTTTCTGGAAGGTCGCCTATCTCCACTTCATTTAGTTGTTTTTCTGGGGCTTTATCTTGTTCCTTCATGTGGAACATAGCCTTCTGCCTTTTCATCTTGACTATCTTTCTGTGAATGTGGTTTTTGTTCCACAGGTTGCAGGTCTGTAGTTATTCTTGCTTCTGCTGTCTGCCCTCTGGTGGATGAGGCTATCTAAGAGGCTTGTGTAAGTTTCCTGGTGGGAGGGACTGGTGGTGGGTAGAGTTGACTGTTGCTCTGGTGGGCAGAGCTCAGTAAAACTTTAATCCACTTGACTGTTGATGGGTGGGGCTAAGTTCCCTCCCTGTTGGTTGTTTGGCCTCAGGCGACCCAACACTAGCTCTTTGGTGAGGCTAGTGACAGATTCTGGGAGGGCTCATGCCAAGGAGTACTTCCCAGAACTTCTGCTGCCAGTGTCCTTGTCCCCACAGTGAGCCACAGCCACCTCTCGCCTCTGCAGGAGACCCTCCAACACTAGCAGGTTGGTCTGGTTCAGTCTCCTATGGGGTCACTGCTCCTTCCCCTGGGTCCTGATGCGCAAGCTACTTTGTGTGTGCCCTCCAAGAGTGGAGTCTCTGTTCCCCCGTGTCCTGTCGAAGTCCTAAAATCAAATCCCACTAGCCTTCAAAGTCTGATTCTCTAGGAATTCCTCCTCCTGTTGCTGGACCCCCAGGTTGGGAAGCCTGATGTGGGGCTCTGGACCTTCACTCCAGTGGGTGGACTTCTGTGGTCTAAGTATTCTCCAGTCTGTGAGTCACCCACCTGGCAGTTATGGGATTTGATTTTACTGTGATTGCCCCCCTCCTACCATCTCATTGTGGCTTCTCCTTTGTCTTTGGATGTGGGGTATCTTTTTTGGTGAGTTCCAGTGTCTTCCTGTTGATGATTGTCCAGCAGCTAGTTGTGATTCTGCCGTTCTCACAAGAAGGAGTAACAGCACGTCCTTCTACTCCACCATCTTGATTCCTCTCTCTATCTTACACTTTTTCAGGTCTTTTTAAGATATTGCAACTTTTCCCCCTTTTTGTTAACCTCTTTTTTTTTTAATGTAGGGAGTAGCAAGGAAAACTACTTGAGAAATGGCAGGACTAGAAGAAGTTGGAAAGCTTTTCACTTTTTCATAGGGGGCTTTGGGAATTCAGCAAGAGGGCTGGTGTGGTCAAGAAAAGGTTAAATACTGAGGGTTCTATAACAATGGTAAAAAGAGTACAGCAGAGCTGACTTGGGGAAAAATGTGGTCTCTGACTGGGACACCGACACCTTGTCCCTGAAAAGAACACATCCCAAGCATAATTGCTAGGAATAAACAAAAATTAATAATTGACTAAATTCATTGTATTCCTCCTAGTATAGTTGAAGCTCTGTGATGCCAAATGTTTACATGTATGTTCTGTCAAGTAATCCTTACAATGGTCATAGAAATAATATTATTACCATTTTTCATAAATGGGGAAATTGTGGTTTATCTTGGAAATTAGTTATTTGGGATTCATCTTCATCTGATCCCAAAATACAATTTTTTTTTTTTTAACCATTTGGTGATTTGAAGTCACTCTCTGGTATCCTAAAGAATAAGCTAGGCATTCAACACATACTGTAGATGCCCAGAAAATCCAACCATTGCCCAATTTACTCGCATATTCTCTGGGATGATGAGGTAGTGACCGTTAGCACCTAGTGAGCTAGCCTGAACTTGGTAACTATCTTCAGAGAAGTGACCGAGTTTTTTTCTCCTCAAGGCAGAACATCATGTCAATGTCAGGGGTTCAATATTTGCTGATGTCTGCAGTAAATCGAGAGTGACAAAAGCTGTTCTTGTGGAAGGAAATAAACAATGTGAATGGGCCTCGTAAAATATGAAAATGGAACAGTGGGATTTTTTTAAAGGAAAATTTCTTTCAACGTACTACACACATGAGGGCAATTCATACTCATCTGGAACCAGGGATGAATGCAAACTTCCCCTTCTGCTGAAACTAGTCTGACATCCACCTGCAAAGAGCTTGAAGCCTCTGTGACATTGCCAGGCTGTTATCAGAGGAGCCTCTAAAGCCTGACTGTAGCTGTAGGTCCCACGGTGCCACTAAAGGCAAGACTTAGTAGGGCCTTGGGAGGCTTTCTTCTGTGCTTGTGCAAGCTGCCCCTAGGGTCTATGAGAAAGCAAGCCCAGGGCTCGAAGCCGCAGGGGCTGAAAGGGAGTTTCATCTTTCAGGCCACCATCTTAGCTGAAAAATGACAGCCTCTCCTCTTTTCTATTATTCCTATAGAGCTATTAAGCTCAAGTCAACAAAGGAAGACAAATTTGTATCCTCTCTCATGCTCTGTGAATTTTAAATGAGTGATTGGATGATCTTCTCAATGTCCTTAAATATCAGCCTATTTAAGAGAATCATGAGGACTAAAATCTGGAGCCCGGGGTTTGTAACTTGGCTGGGCCAGGGTGTCCTTACAGGGATCTATTAGTAGGAGTAGAGAGTTACTATATATTTTCAGAATTCTGAGATGAGTGAGTCTATAGACATGCCACCTGAACATGCCTGGACTCATCTGATCTCAGAAGCTAAGCAAGGTTGCACCTGGTTAGTACTTTGGTGGGAAAAAGAACTTCTTCAGAATAACACAATGGTCAGAAAACACAGAGGAAAAATGGAAAAGAGTATTAGATTAAAATACATAAATATATAATCTCTCATAAAAGTAAAATACAAATAATAAATGGGAAAAAATAGGTGCATGGACCAACTATTTATAAGAAAAAAATATATCCAAAGCAAATTAATTGTCAAGAAACAAGTTAAAATAAGATGATCACTTTGCCCATTAAATTAATAAAGATAAAAGCAAATGGTTTTCCTAACATTGGTGATGGTGCTGCCAGAGTTGTAAATCGGTACAAATTTTCTGAGGCAGATGGAACAAAACTTATCAAAAGTTTTAAAGACAGGTGTGACAATTTGATAGAGCAATGGCTATTTCTAAAAATGTATAATAAAGAAGCAATTAAAAATGTTTGCACGGGGGCACCTTCAAGACGGCGGAGGAGTAAGACGTGGAGATCACCTTCCTCCCGCCAGATACATCAGAAATACATCTACGTGGGGAACAGCTCCTACAGAACACCTACTGAATGCTGGCAGAAGACCTCAGACTTCCCAAAAGGCAAGAAACTCCCCATATACTTGGGTAGGGCAAAACAAAAAGGAAAAAACAGAAACAAAAGAATAGGGATGGGACCTGCACATCTGGGAGGGAGCTGTAAAGGAGGAAAAGTTTCCACACACTAGGAAGCCCCTTCACTGGTTGAGATGGGGGATGGGCAGGGGGGAAACTTCGGAGTCACGGAGGAGGGCGCAGCAACAAGGGTTCAGAGGGAAAGCGGAGAGATTCCTGCAACGAGGATAAGTGCCGACCAGCACTCAACAGCCTGAGAGGCTTGTCTGCTCACCCGCCGGGGCAGGACGGGGCTGGGAGCTGAGGCTTGGGCTTCGGACCTCAGATCCCAGGGAGAGGACTAGGCATCTGCATGAAGAGAACCTGAGGGGGCTAGTGTGCCACAGCTAGCCAGGAGGGAGTCCGGGAAAAAGTCTGGACCTGCTGAAGAGGCAAGAGACCATTGTTTCGGGGTGTGCGAGGAGAGGGGGATTCCTTCCCTGTCTGCCCACAGAAGGCAGAGCACCACCTAAATGAGCTCCAGAGATGGGTGTGAGCCGCGACTATCAGCTAGGACCCCAGAGATGGGCATGAAATGCTAATGCTGCTGCTGCAGCCACGAAGATTCCTGTGGGCAAGCACAGGTCAGTATCCACACCTGCCCTCCTGGGAGCCTGTGCAGCCCACCACTGCCAGGGTCCCATGATCCAGGGACAACTTCCCCAGGAGAACACACAGTGCACCTCAGGCTGTTGCAATGTCATGCTGGCCTCTGCTGCCACAGGCTCAACGCACATTCCAGTTATGACTACTGTACCCCTCCCTTTCCCCGGCCTGAGTGAGCAAGAGCCCCCAATCAGCTGCTGCTTTAGCCTCCTCCTGTCTGGGCGGGAACAGATGCCTGAGGGCAACCTACATGCAGAGGCAGGGCCAAAACCAAAGCTGAGCCCCAGGAGCTGTGAGAACAAAGAAGAGAAAGGGAAATCTCTCCCAGCAGCCTCAGGGGCAGCGGATTAAATCCCCACAATCAACTTGATGTACGCTGCATCTGTAGAATACCTGAATAAACAACGAACTGTCCCAAAATTGAGGTGGTGGACTTTGGGAGCAACTGTAGACTTGGAGTTTGCTGCTGCAAATGATTTGCTTCTGATTTTTATATTTATCTTAGTTTAGTTTTTAGCTCTTGTTAACATTGGTGGATTTGTTTATTGGTTTGGTTGCTCTCTTGGTTTTGTTTTAACTATGATTTTTTTTTATTTAATAAGTAATTTTTTTATTTTATTAATTATTTATTTTATTTTACATTATTTCTCTTTCTTTTTTTCTCCCTTTTCTTGTGAGCCATGTGACTGACAAGGTCTTGGTGATCCTGCCCGGAGTCAGGCCTGAGCATCTGAGGTGGGAGAGCATAGTTCAGGACATTGGACCAAAAGAGACCTCCCAGCCCCACATAATATCAATCTGCAAAAACTCTCCCAGAGATCTCTGTATCAATGCTAGGACCCAGATCAACCCAGTGGCCAGGAAGCTCCAGTGCTGGATGCCCCATGTCAAACAACTAGCAAGACCCACATATTAGCAGAGAGACTGCCTAAAATCATACTAAGTTCACCGACACTCCAAAACACACCACCAGATGCAGTCCTACCTACCAGAAAGACAAGATCCAGCCCAACCCACCAGAACACAGGCACCAGCCCCTCCACCAGGAAGCCTACACAACCCATTGAACCAACCACACCCACCTGGGGAAGACACCAAAAACAACAAGACCTACAAACCTGCAGCCTGTGGAAAGGAGATCCCAAACACAGTAAGTTAAACAAAGTGAGAAGACAGAGAAAGATGCAGCAGATGAAGGAGAAAGCTAAAAACCCACCAAACCAAACAAATGTTGAGGAAATAGGCAGTCAACCTGAAAAAGAATTCAGAATAATGATAGTAAAGATGATCCAAAACTGTGGAAGCAGAATGGAGGAAACACAAGAAATATTTAACAAGGACCTAGAAGAACTAAAGAACAAACAAACAATGATGAAAAACACAAAAATGAAATTAAAAATTCTCTAGAAAGAATCAATAGCAGAATAACTGAGGCAGAAGGACAGATAAGTTACCTGGAAGATAAAATAGTGGAAATGACTACTGCAGAGCAGAATAAAGAAAAAAGTATGAAAATAATTGAGGACAGTCTCAGAGATCTCTGGGACAACATTAAACGCACCAATATTTGAATTATAGGGGTGCCAGAAGAAGAAGAGAAAATTAAAGGGTCTGAGAAAATATTTGAAGAGATTATAGTTGAAAACTTCCCTACCATGGGAAAGGAAATAGTCAGTCAAGTCCAGGGAGTGCAGAGAGTCCCATAAGGATAAATCCAAGGAAAACATGCCAAGAAACATATTAATTGAACTATCAAAAATTAAATACAAAGAAAAAATTTTAAGAGCAGTAAGGGAAAAGTAACAACATACAATGGAATGCCCATAAGGTTAAAAGCTGATCTCTCAGCAGAAAATCTGAAAGCCAGTAGGGAGTTGCAGGACATATTTAAAGTGATGAAAGGGAAAAGCCACAACCATGATTACTCTACACAGCAATGATCTCATTCAGAGTCGATGGAGAAATTAAAACCTTTATAGACAAGCAAAAGTTAAGAGAATTCAGCACCACTAAACCAACTTTACAACAAATGTTAAAGAAACTTCTCTAGGCAGGAAACACAAGAGAAGGAAAAGACCTACAATATCAAACCCAAAACAATTAAGAAAATAGAAAGAAACTTCTCTAGGCAGGAAACACAAGAGAAGGAAAAGACCTACAATATCAAACCCAAAACAATTAAGAAAATAGTAATACTAACATACATATCGATAATTACCTAATATGTAAATGGATTAAATGCTCCAACCAAAAGACACAGACTGGCTGAATGGACACGAAAACAAGAGCCGTATATATGATGTCTACAAGAGGCCCACTTCAGACCTAGGGACACATACAGACTGAAAGTGAGGGGATGGAAAAAGATATTCCATGCAAATGGAAATCAAAAGAAAGCTGGAGTAGCAATACTCATATCAGACAAAATAGACTTTAAAATAAACACATTACAACAGACAAAGAAGGACACTACATAATGAGGAAGGGATCAATCCAAGAAGATATAACAATTGTAAGTATTTATGCATCCAACACAGGAGCACATCAATACATAAAGCAAATGTTAACAGCCATAAAAGGAGAAATCAACAGTAACACAATCATAGTAGGGGGCTTTCACACCCCACTTTCACCAATGGACAGATCATCCGAAATGAAAATAAATAAGGAAAACAAGCTTTAAATGACACGTTAAACAAGATGAACTTAATTGATATTTGAAGGACATTCAATCCAAAAACAACAGAAGACACTTTCTTCTCAAGTGCGCATGAACATTCTCCAGGATAGATCATATCTTGGGTACAAATCAAGCCTTGGTAAATATAAGAGAACTGAAATTGTATCAAGTATCTTTTCCGACCACAACACTGTGAGACTAGAGATCAATCACAGAAAAAAAACTGTAAAAAATACAAACACATGAGGTTAAACAATACATTACTAAATAACCAAGAGATCACTGAAGAAATCAAAGAGGAAATCAAAAAATTCCTAGAAACAAATGGCAATGAAAACACAACAACCGAAGACCTATGGGATGCAGCAAAAGCAGTTCTAAGAGGGAAGTTTATAGCAATACAATCCTACTTCAAGAAAAAGAAACATCTCAAATAAACAACCTAACCTTACACCTAAAGCAATTAGAGCAAGAAGAAAAAAAAAAAGAAAACACCAAAGTGAGTAGAGGGAAAGAAAACATAAAGAGCAGATCAGAAATAAATGAAAAAGAAATGAAGGAAATGATAGCAAAGATGAATAAAACTAAAAGCTGGTTCTTTGAGAAGATAAACAAAACTGATAAACCATTAGCCAGACTCATTAAGAAAAAAAGGAAGAAGACTCAAATCAACAGGATTAGAAATGAAAAAGGAGAAGTAACAACTGACACTGCAGAAATACAAAGGATCATGAGAGATTACTACAAGCAACTCTATGCCAATAAAATGGACAAGCACGAAGAAATGGACAAATTCTTAGAAAAGCAAAACCTGCCAAGACTGAACCAGGAAGAAACAGAAAATATAAACACAAAAATCACAAGCACTGAAATTGAAACTGTGATTAAAAATCTTCCAACAAACAAAAGCCCAGGACCAGGTGGCTTCACAGGCAAATTCTATCAAACATTTAGAGAAGTGCTAACATCTATCCTTCTCAAACTCTTCCAAAATATAGCAGAGGGAGGAACACTCCCAAACTTACCCTATGAGGCCATCATCACCCTGATACCAAAACCAAGGATGTCACAAAAAAAGAAAACTAGAGGCCAATATACTGATGAACATAGATACAAAAATCCTAAACAAAATACCAGCAAACAGAATCCAACAGCACATTAAAAGGATCATACACCATGATCTAGTGGGGTTTATCCTAGGAATGCAAGGATTCTTCAATATACGCAAATCAATCAATGTAATACACCATGTTAACAAATTGAAGGATAAAAAACATAGGATCATCTCAATAGATGCAGAAAAAGCTTTCGAAAAATTCAACACCCGTTTATGATAAAAACTCTCCAGAAAGTAGGCATGGAGGGAACCTACCACAACATAATAAAAGTCATATATGACAAACCCACAGCCAACATCATTCTCAATGGCGTAAAACTGAAACCATTTCTTCTAATATCAGGAACAAGACAAGGTGACCATTCTCACCACTATTATTCAACATAGATCTGGAAGTTTTAGCCACAGGAAACAGAGACCAAAAAGAAATAAAAGGAATCTAAATCGGAAAAGAAGAAGTAAAACTGTCATTGCTTGCAGATGGCATTCTACTATACATAGTGAATCCTAAAGATGCTACCAGAAAACTACTAGAGCTAAGCAATGCATTTGGTAAAGTAGCAGCATACAAAATTAATGCACAGAAATCTCTTGCACTCCTATAAACTAATGATGAAAAATCTGAAAGAGAAATGAAGCAAACACTCCCATTTACCACTGCAGCTAAAATAATAAAATATCTAGGTATAAACGTACCTAAGGAGACAAAAGACCTGTACGCAGAAAACTACAGGACACTGATGAAAGAAATTAAAGACAATACAAACAGATGGAGAGATATATCATGTTCTTGGATTGGAAGAACCAACACTGTGAAAATGACTCTACTACCCAAAGCAATCCACAGATTCAATGCAATCCCTATCAAACTACCAATGGCATTTTCACAGAATTAAAACAAAAAAATTCACAATTTGTATGGAAACACAAAAGACCCCGAATAGCCAAAGCAATCTTGAGAAAGAAAATTGAAGCTGGAGGAATCAGGCTCTCAGACTTCAGACTATACAACAAAGCTACAGTAATCAAGGCAGTATGGTACTGGCACAAAAACAGAAATATAGATCAATGGAACAAGATAGAAAGCCCAGAGGTAAACCCACGCACATATGGTTACCTTATCTTTGATAAAGGAGGCAAGAATATACAATGGAGAAAAGACAGCCTCTTCAATAAGTGGTGCTGGGAAAACTGGACAGCTACATGTAAAAGAATGAAATTAGAACACTCCTGAACACCATACACAAAGATAAACTCCAAGTGAATTAAAGACCTAAATGTAAGGCCAGACACTATAAAACTCATAGAGGAAAACATAGGCAGAACACTCTATGACATAAATCACAGCAAGATCCTTTTTGATCCACCTCCTAGAGAAATGGAAATAAAAGCAAAAATAAACAAATGGGACCTAATGAAACTTAAAAGCTTTTGCACAGCAAAGGAAACCATAACCAAGATGAAATGACAATCCTCAGAATGGGAGAAAATATTTGCAAATGAAGCCACTGACAAAGGATTAATCTCAAAAATATACAAGCAGCTCATGCAGCTTAATATCAAAAAACAAACAACCCAATCCAAAAATGGGCAGAAGCCCTAAATAGACATTTCTGCAAAGAAGTTATACAGATTGCCAACAAACACATGAAAGCATGCTCAACGTCATTAATCATTAGAGAAATGCAAATCAAAACTACAATGAGGTATCATCTCACACCGGTCAGAATGGCCATCATCAAAATATCTACAAACAATAAATGCTGGAGAGGGTATGGAGAAAAGGGAAGCCTCTTGCACTGTTGGTGAGAATGTAAATTGATACAGCCACTATGGAGAACAGTATGGAGGTTCCTTAAAAAACTAAAAATAGAATTACTATACGACCCAGCAATCTCACTACTGGGCATATACCCTGAGAAAACCAAAATTCAAAAAGAGTCATGGACCACAATGTTCATTGCAGCACTATTTACAATACACAGGACATGGAAGCAACCTAAGTGTCCACAGACAGATGAATGGATAAAGAAGATGTGGCACACATATACAATGGAATATTACTCAGCCATAAAAAGAAACGAAATCGAGTTACTTGTAGTGAGGTGGATGGACTTAGTGTCTGCCATACAGAGTGACGTAAGTCAGAAGGAGAAAAACAAATACCGTATGTTAACACATATATATGGAATCTAAAAAAAAAAAGAAAGGTTCTGAAGAACCTAGGGGCAGGACAGGAATAAAGACGCAGATGTAGAGAATGGACTTGAGGACATGGCGAGGGGGAAGGGTAACCTGGGACGAAGTGAGAGAGTAGCATTGACATACACACACTACCAAATATAAAATAGATAGCTAGTGGGACGCGGCTGCATAGCACCGGGAGATCAGCTCGGTGCTTTGTGACCACCTAGAGGGGTGGAATAGTGAGGGTAGGAGGGAGATGCAAGAGGGAGAGGATATGGGGATATATGCATACATATAGCTGATTCATTTTGTTATACAGCAGAAACTAACACAACATTGTAAAGCAATTATACTACAATAAATATTAAAAAAAATGTTCGCTAAGAATTAGCTGTGCAAATGTTCATTCAAGTTTTGTTTAGAAATGTGGCAGGGTGGGAGTCAACCTAAATGTCAAACAATAGGGGTCTGATTACATTTTCTAGAAATCCTTACAACAGGATTCTTGGCAGCTACTAAAAATAGTGCTATGGAAGTATAGCTAGACCCATGCAATTAGGTTATGCTGATGACATAATATTAAACTGAAAAATTCCTTTGCAAAATAATGTATATGGTAATTTACCAGAGTTTATGAATATACACAAAACACGAAACAATGCACACCATAAGTTTCACACTAGTTATCTCTGTGTAGTAGAATCAGACTTAATCTTTGGGGGCTCCTCTTTCTGCTCATATGCATTTTCTAATGTTTCTGTAATAAGTATCTATTACTCATGTAAAAAAAATAAGAAGTTAAAAGTAAGATTTTCTAGAAATTAGTCTGGAAAGAGAATCCACAAAAGGAAATCCTTCCTCTGCTAAAATACCTGACCCTATAGAAGCACAAAGTTTTACCTGCATCTGGAGAAAAAAAAACCCTAAGGCCACAGTCTATCTTCATTTAGCTGTTTTAATTAGAATGAAGAAAGTCCCCACTTTGAAGCATAATGAGGTTGCGGGTTTGACATCTTGTAAGGAGCATGCACTTTGTAGCCATAATGACCTGAGACCAGTCTCTGATGTGTAACATTTTTGTAAAACTAACAGCTATTCTCTGAGTATTATTTTCTACAAGTGTAATATGAAGATGATAACACTTATGGCACAATGCAGTAAGAATGAATGATAACGTATTAGTAAGCATCCGGCATATGGTAGGTGCTCACATAGTTTTTGGCTTCCTTACTTTTCTCCTTGAGGTCTTGGTACTGGGTATCAAGAGCAGAGCAGAACATGGCTTCCTGGGCAAGAGGAGACGGGGCTTCCTCAAGGATGTAAGGAGCATCCTTGGGGGAGTCAGGAGGAGCGCTTGTGAGGCCCTGGACGAAGAGCTGGTCTCTTCTTCCTCACAGTCAACCTGTATTAGCTCTGCCAGATTTCTCTAATTTTACTTTTAGACTTCCTTCTCTTCTTCTGCAGAAATGTCCTTGAACGTTGGGACACAGAAATTGCCCTGGGGCTGCCATGCAGTGACAGGAGACACCAGTGAGGATGCTGATACTGATGGGAACTTGAGATCAAGAGCCTAGACACACAGTCCTTGAAATGAATATAGATCTTCAGCGTTCAAGGAAGCCCCGTAAATACTGTCTGAGATATACTCCCATCTTCTTTTTCTCTCTCACACTCTAATTTCCCCAGAGCACATTAGTTTGTTTTCCTCTATTTCTCTCTTTTCTTTTTCCTCTATCCTCTTTCCCCCTTCCTACTCCTCCAGTTCTGCTTCTGCTTCTTCTATTTTTTCCTCTTTCCATTCCCCTTTCCATACCTCTCCTTTTGTTATTCATCTTCTTTCCTCTTCCTCCTCTTCTCCTTCTCGTCCCTTTTCTCTTTCCTCCTTCTCCTTTGTATTCTTCCTCCAAATGGGAGGAATTTAATTTGGATAAAGGACATATTACCAGATCATTCTCTACTTCGAGGCCACCTCCCAAACTCTGCCAGGCAACGTTCCCTACTACAACCACGTGTCTCACACTTCTCATTTCCCAAAGGCTTCCCTAATTAAAGAAAATGGAAAGTTAGAGTTACACTTCACATATTACCATTAGCAAGTCACCAATCTAGGGGACAGGAACAGGTCAGAAATATCCCCAACTAGAAATCAAACAAATTGCCCACCATGTTCTGACTGCACCTAAGTGTTTTGTGTGATATCCTCTCTACAAGTTAGAATCCTTGTTGTCTAGTTGAGACAGAACTCGTGAAGTTGCAAAATAAAGTTAAAGCTTTACTATTTTTGGGGGGGCTTTGGTTAAGGACAATCAACTAAGTTTACTACTTTCTAAATGGGGGATATAGTGACACAGAAGAGGAAAAGCAAATCTTGTTTAATGGTTCTGGGCAGAAAAGGGGGATAAAAATGCAAATTAGAATACCAAAGTAGAAGATCTGTAGAGAAAGTGAGAAAGAATGAATCTTGGTAACTGGAGGAAATTAGAAACAATAGAGAAAGAGGAGAAACTCTGTCTTGTGTGATTATACTGCACTGGGGACTTTCTATGAGTGGGACCCAGTGATGTATTCCTCAGTCGGGCTGGATGGCTTTCCAAGGCAATTTCTACACCGAACTGAGTCGGGACCTACATCCCTTGGGAGCCAGAGGAGGTTTTCTGAATGGGAAGGTACAAACTGGATCTGTCTACGTAAACTGATTTACATAATCTGATGTTCAGATTGAGTGACCAGTAGCATCTTACTCATATCCACCCACATCTCTAGTAGCCCTATAAGCAGCTTAGGGACATTCTGTTTTTTTCACTCTATTTGATGACTCCCTTGGTCCATTTTTGTTTTGAGTATTTAAGAAGGCAAAACCAAAACAACACAAAACAACACTGTTCTAGTGTGAAGTCTGGGTCACTTTGTATAACTGTATCTACCAAACCAATCCTGAGAGCCTGATTAAGGCAACAAGGTCCTAGGGTCAGGATTCTACAAGCCACTGTCGACTAATTAAATACACAACGGAACAGCTAAGGTTCCCCTTTGTCACTCCAGAAACAGTCACACAGGACACATTTTCCCCTAAATAATATAAACTCAATAAAACAAACAGAAATGCATATAAATGAGCACATATATTATAATACTTCTAAAAATAGGATACCAATTTAAAGTAAAAATAAAATAAATTTGCTAGACTTCTTCATGTGTTATGCCTCTAATGGACTGTCACCATCTCTTCTAAAAATAAATTGCTTTTTGCCTTACCCCCAGGAGCTGTTCATTCTTGTATATGGGCTGTGCTTATATTTGCCACCTGCCACTGCTGACGACCATTACTAAATCAATTGCTCCTACTAGGTTAGTACCTTATCAGAGGATAAAGCACAGGGTTTCCTTCATCATCATATCAATCTCTAGAGTCTCTCGGCTTTTATCAGTAAACCAAAGTTTAGTCTGCCTGCACTGTACCCTGTCCCCAGACCCCCTCAGTGAGGTTGCCCAAGGTCACTTGAGGCAGGCTAACATGCCCAGACAAGCATCGTGGATCCCTGACTCATATCTTATTATGTGATAGTGATGGATGAAGTGAATTTATAGACAGGAATGCTAGACTTCTTTTCTTTGACCCTATGATTTAAATGCCTCTCCTATGTATTTACAAACAATTAGCAAGAAAGCAGGATTCGCAGAATCATTTTGTTTCTTTATCCATACGCTATTTCAGTGCTCTAATATCTTGATGATCAAGGAGGTTTTAATAAAATAAGAGAAAATATTAGATCAAAGTTGCACTAGGGGTACAAAGTGCTGCAGAAATTTAGAAGAAAAAAATGAATGTGACATTTGAACTGAGAAACAATATAGGAAATGCTATTTTCAAGGGCAGACTTTCATTATAGGCACCCGTCTCTTTTGTTCTTGTAGGACAAATATAGACCCAAAGCACAGGACACAAATCTTAATAAACAAGTTGGTAGAGCAGTATTTTCCAGAGTGTATTCCACAGTGATCCTGCAAGGCACTCCATCAGCAAGGACCCCGGGCCCACTGCATGTAGGATGTGCATGCTAAGCCACCTGCTAACTGTGAGTCACAATGCCCAGCGGCACATTAAAGACTCTGAAGTCTTGCCATTGAAACAAAGTAAGCTCACACGCACACGCACACACTCCACAAACCAAGGAACCATTCACTTAGTTTAATTTTGCAGTATTTTTCCTTTTTGGAGTAAATACATACGAGTAGTGCTTCTTACGAATACTATTTACTTGTTCATTTGTTTAATTTCTTGCCATTTTCACAGATTCATATGGTGGTGATTCTCTGTGCATGTTGAGGAGCAGATTATGTGTTAAAATCTTGGAAGTGCAAGTTGGATGGGGATAGACAGGGTATGTGCTGTTGGAATACTTCCCCATATTATTTTTAAGCCTCTTACACCCATCTATTGCAAATAAGTTCTGCAGTGACAGAAGAGCACTATGTCAAGGGAAGTTCTTCAATAAATATTTGATGGGCATGATCCTTCACAGGTAGTATTTGTTTCATTATCTTTATTTTAATTATTTTCCATTACTTTTCTATGAAGATATAGAGGAGGCATTTTGAAATCTATCATCTTCACTACCTGCCATCTTCCTGGTAAATGTCAGTGATCCTGGGCTTTGTCTTTGGCCCCTTCTCTTTGCATCTTTACCCAGAAGCTTCATCTTCTCCCAAAGCCTCTTCCAGCAGCTTTGTTCCCTCTACATTCTCTCATAAGCCCTACACACCAGTGTAGGAACAGGGCAGCTTTTAGCTGCCTGGAACCCAGGAACAGGGCAGCTCATAGCAACATAAACGCATGCATCTCTGTGCCAACAATCATGACTACATCATCGGTTTCCCTGGCCCTCATTCATCACCTGTCAAAACCGTTTTGATCTTTTGAGGTCAACAAAGCTGCAGTACAGAGTGGTTAAGAATGTAGAGTCTAAACCAGACTGGGTTCAAATCTAAGCTCCATCACTTAAAATTGAGTAACCTTATACAAGATTTTTACCTATCTGCTTTTCAGTTTCCCTATAATGTAAAATGAAAATATGAAAAATGTGACCTCATAGGAGTGTTGTAAAGATTAAGGTTAGAATACTGTTTGATACTTGATTAGAATTCAATAAAATTTAACACACATGAAATAAAACAAAATAAATAGACTTCCAAAAAGCCTTCTCTGATAAACTTATTGGAGTTAATTATTTCTTCTTTGGCATTCCCTTAGTGAATTAATCCAACCTGTTATTCACTGACAATGTTGTGTTTTCTACTATCTACAGTTTTTTTTACTGTCATAAACTCTAAGATGTGAGCTCATGAAGGTAAGGGCTGTCATATTCATCTTTTTGGAAGTAACTGGATGTAACTGGTTTTCAATTCACGTGCGTTGATTTGAAAAATGGGGATGAGGTGCAAATGAAAAATAAGTGAAGCACAATTAAATATGAAGAACAAAGCAGACTTGGAAGAGAACATTTACATCTGAATCCAACGTAAGTGTTATCTAGTTGGCTAACTTTTTTTTTTAAACGAATGTACAACATATTTAATATTGTGATGTGGACTTGACCCTATCATCTAGGAAGGTCTCAGCACAGGTAGCTTAATGAAGTGTTAGGTGAGAAGCTGTCCCATCCCCTATTAAGCAGTGTATTGTCTAAATGAGTTTAATTACCATGCAAATTACTATGAGCTCATATGCCCAAGGCCTAAAACATATCAGATGGCAGGTCTAAGAGAAATTCAGTAAGCCGTGTCTCTCTCTGCAGGAATGTTTCTTTGTAATAAGGAAAAAAAATATGGTGAGTGTAACAAGAATGAAGTGTTATAATTCCTAGTGAATTTTGGCTAAACTAGTGAAATCACAGGAGCTGCTAAAAACTGTAGTAGACTTAAAATATAGTTAATTTTTAGCAAATCATTTTCAAAAATTATTTATGAACTTGTTTGTTCTCCTTCCTCTAAAAACTGACTGCAAATGACTAAATACCTAAGTCCTGTTTTCCTGTGCCCATGAATGCTTGGAAAAGGGCTGTATCACTCACGACACCAGGGAACACTTTGGGGTATGGGCATGGAATGGATCTGGAAATAAAAGATCTATGTTCTAAGGTCAACTTATTAAATATGTGATCCTGGACAAGTCACGTAATATCTCGGAGTTTCAATTTTTCTCTTCTGTAATAAAAGCTAATAATACCAGTCATGAGGTTACAATGTGGAGAAAATGATTTTAAGTGTTTTCAAAATTCATACAAACATAGATATCATCACATAAATGCCTTTTTTAAAAAAAAAGAAACAGCTACCTTCCTGTTCTTGCTTTCATCTTTACATAGTGTTGGAGTCTCTCAAAACATTAACTTCTTAATCTAAAGCACCATCCAACTAATGACCCACTCCCTTCCTGGAACATCGCAGTCCTTACAACGTAACCTGACACAGAGCAAGATATCCTGAAGGTGCTAAATAAATATGGATGGGATGAGACTGAAATTTCAATACTATACTTGTTTGAACATCTTTCCAAATACTGACCAAATTACAATATAATGGGATAGGACCATCTGTTACCTAGTAAATAAAATGACCTGATAGATTTAACTTTTACAAGGTATCTAATCTACTCAGAGTTATGAATAAACTGGGAAGCAAGCACATGAATTCAGATTAGATTTCTAAGATTTTTTCAGCAAAACTGTCACCAAAATGTGCCTAGGATAAGTCATATCTTGGGAACAACACCCCAAAGAGGCATGCTCCTATAGCAGCTTTCAAACTTTCTTGACTGCAGCCCTCAGCAAGAAAGATATTACATCATGGCTCACAGATAAAACAAACAATATTTTATTTTACTATGTGCAGTGCACTCTGATATATTTTATCCTATCCTACCTGTTATGTGCTATTTTATTTAACAAAAATAACGTTCCTCACAACCTGTTGCTGGGTTGTGACCCGTTATTTGGAAAGCACTGTGCTGAATACCCAGTGCTGTCTAAGTGTGTAACTGTTTCATAGTCCATATGCTTATTTGGAGAGGTGAGGAAATCAGACCTAGGTGCCTGAGAAGTGCATCCTTCAAGGAATGAATGGGTGGTGTCAGCAGTAAAACAGATTACAAAATCAGGACGAACTGTGCGCTTCACTAAAGAGAATTTTTGTTATGTTTTCTTTTAATGGTTGTATGCAGGGCCAAAATGACTGATAATGTGCTTGATTTTCTCCTTTACTTCTACAGTGACTGAAAAACAGGTTTACATGGGTAAAGGAATGTTAATATGATGTTTCAGTAACAGGTCCAATAATAGGATTCAGTGAACTATATCACTCTTTTCTGTTTAGTTGGGACTAATGGGTGAAACTTAAAGGGAGTTAAATATCTCTTTAATTTAAAGGAGAATTCTTTTTTTTTTTTTTTTTAACTCGAAGGCATCCAACCGAGGAATGTGCTCTCTTATGGACTATTGGAACTTGTGTGTTTCTCATCAGGCTGTATGAAGCCTGAAAAAAGATTTGCCAAAGCTCTTATGGAGAAGGTTCCAACACTGGGTAAAAAGAGTAGATGAAACATGTAAACTGTGCTGAAGCCAGTTCTGTAGCTATTAGTCACCTGTGGCTATCGAGCATTTGAATTGCGGTGAGTGTGACTGAGGAAGTGAATTTTTAGGTTTTGATTTTAATTAATACAAATAATTTAAATAGCCACAGATGATTTGTGGTGGACATACTGGACTGTGCAGACATAGAGAAACCAATGCTCTGATTATCTGATAAATACGACAGTTGCTAATACATTATATCATCATAATTCATGAAGCATTCTAAATACTAAAAAGTGACCTAGAACCCATGAAAAGTGGCAAATACTTGGTATACCCAGAATCGGTATATTAAAAACAGAACAGTTCTAAGACTATGGACAAATTTATGCCAGCTTTGAGTTTTGGTTTTTACACCTTTCTGATGCCAAATAGTTTTTTTCCAATTTTCCAACTGACACCTCTGACCTCACTGACTCTTATTAGTGCTTTTCAAGAAGTCATGCTCCAAATTCCAGCTGATGCGTGCAGGTCAAATTTAAGATACTGAAAAGGAAATTTTGCTAGTCCCTTGAAAATGGAGCTGCTTCTAAGACAAGGAATGTTTTTGTAAACGGGATAACTCCTTTTTAATAAAAATTCATTTGCATCTGATTCCCTCTATGTTGTAAGAAGCTCTTGATTATATGACATGTCTATTGACTTACAAGGAGAACTCACTCCATATACAATAAGTAATTTGTGATGTTCCCAAAATAGAGGTGAATGGACAAGGATAAATGATCTGCTTTAGAAATTCAATCTAGGTCATTTAAAAGGACAGCTGTGCTGAAGTGTAGCCAATCACATTGAACTAAGAAATTGCTCTTTCCTTGATATTCCCAGTGAGCAGCAGGATACCATAAAAGAGACCAATCAGCGGATTTTAGCATCTCTTTTTTATATGCAAACAAATCACAGGAAAATTTGCCTTTGCATCCCTGAGCCTCAGGTTAGAGACTCCCCCCATCGGATCCTTTTCAGTAACCTCCCTGGGAAATGAAAAGTTTTGCCTAGTTTGCAGTCAGCCCTGGGCTTTGAGCAAGAATGAGAGAGGTTATTATTTAACAGTTTGTATAGGAGTAGAGTTTGAGGGGATTCCAAGAAGTCTGGAGTTTACAGACGTGGGGGGCACCTAGGGATAAGTCCTGCACAGTCCACTGAGGACTAGGAAATGAGGTTGACCTCTGAGAACGAAACAAGTTGGATACAGAGATAATGTGTGTGCACTGGCCACCTCTAGAAAAATACCAGGTCATGATATTTATAAACATGTGAACAAAGAGGTTTGAGAATTCTATATAACTTCCATCAAGGTGAACTAGGGAAAGCAATGCAGCAGTTTGACTGAAATTTAATAAGCTGGATTCCAAGCAATTATTGGGCATCTTGTCCAGAGAAAAGCTGAACAAAGTGAGAAAGATTAGCCTGGGCTGTAGAAAGAGAAACCAAAGGACCAGAAGCTGCTAGAGTATCTAAAACTGCTAAAGAGATAGTTCCTGTGCCAAAAACTGGCTCAATTTCTGTAACAGGTATATACATTACAGCAGAGTGTTTAAAAACTGGAGTCTGCCACCAGATTAGCTGAGCTTTAATTCATACTATTTTCTTAGCTTTAGGTGACTTACTTGCAGCTCTGTGACTCAGTTTTATATTCTGTGAGAATAATAATAAGATCTATCATTAGGGTTTCTATAAAAATAAATGAGTTAATATATATCAAGCATTGGGGACAGTGCCTGGCCCATAGTGAGCCCTCAATAAATGTTTATAATCATCACATCAGAGATGGATATATGATTTATGCCAAATATATATGTGACTTATGCAACTAATTATCCCTGTCTGAAGTCCAGGGTTACTAAGCAACTCACTGTCCCACGTGAATTGGCCTAGAAGGAGGGATGCACTGGCAGGCTGATTTTACTATTCTGCTTGTATCACTTTAAATTTATAACTTGACATTTTCGCTTATAGTTCAGTCTTTGCTGAGTTTTAGTATTATCAGTCAGCTTTCTAAATCCAATCAACTCTGGCCACTGATAAGATTGACATTTGAACCACTGAGGTTGAAAGCTAGACCCAGAACCTTGATCAATTCACTCAAGGTATGCTAGCTGTAAGGTCTTTTGGTAAACAGCTAAAAAGCCATCTCCTGAAAACCCCCATCTATCTTCTTTCAAACACCAGTAATTGACAGATGAGATTTTCCCAGATGCCAAGTGGTTTGGGGAAAAAGAGAATAAAAAAAGGAATAGAATATCTTAGAGGTGGTTAGACTTGCAGAAAGGTTGCCTATGAACAAGCTGTATCAATCACTAGGGTTTGCCATGTCTCGTCTAACACTTGAGGATCTTGGCAATGCCTGGAGACCAAGACCTGAATGTACACAAAAGAGCACACAAAGAGGTCAGTGATTTTTAGTTCAATCGTAACAAATTCCTGCTTCAGATAAACCCATCAGCATGCTAAGTCAGGCCTCACCTTTCACTGTTAAAGGGGCACCATGCGGGTTAAAGAGCCATTTTGCTTCTTTCAGGAAAAACAAATAACTTCTGATATACCCTGCCGTATGTGGTCTAGTCGGAAAAATTCCAGGGTCTCCAATGCAATTTTTAAGATTGCTCTGGACTTCATGCTACCAGGCCATGCAACTACCCTCAGCTGCATTTTCCTTTCCTTTCTTTTCTTTCTTTTTTTTTTTAAAGATTTCCTGTATCTGGGTTGATATTGCGCAAGTTCTCACAGGATTCTGGGCCAAGGACTATATTGTAGCCCCTAAGTATCAAGGGTTCTATTTAGTTGCCTCTGTTTCTATGGAATTTTCTTTTCTTAATAACTCAAGTCCAGTTATAAAGGAGCAGAATTGAGCCCATGAGGTAAGATAAGGCTGCCGAAGAGGAATTTGACAGAGACTCCACAACTAGGGAGATAAGAGCAGCTGCCACTCTGGCAAGGAGGTGAGACTAGCCCACCTCCTGCCCAGCAGTGCCACACCAGTGCTCTGAACATTAAGCCAAGTTTACTGCCTCCCCTGTGACTATGCCAGTCACATTTGAGAACATCTGCCACAGCCTTAATGACAGAGCCTGTGGGAACCTAATGAGTTCCCTCCACACCTGTGCGGCTTTACCAGGCAGCTGTTTCCCTCTCCTCTATCTCCTTTCTCGGTCCTCCCCCTTCATGTGTGCTCAGTGCCCCATCTTTCCCATAGGATACAGCCCGATTCTCCTACTAGTTCTGTGTTTTTGTTAGGATTGCATTTATCTCCATTTACATGGCACTTCAAGGCAGTAGAGACCAAAAGCATAATGTCTTTCAGATTGCTCAAGCTTCACCATTTGCTATGCAAAAGAGTGAGGGTTGGAGACTGAGAAAATCAATCAGAAGAATCCACAGACTAAGAGATAAGGGAACAAGAAAGGAGAAAATGAGAAGAGCTGCTTCCCTTTCCTTGCTGACAGCTCTCAGACGTGAATATGGTAATTAACAAAGCCATGGAGGCGCTTCACAATTTACCTATGTATGGAATCTCTCTGATCAAACCATTTTCTGACTCAGAAAGCTGCCCAATGGAAGAGCTAAAGAACAAAACAGAAGACCTAGTATTCCTTAATAAAATGACTTTAAAAATTATGGGAATTCTGATTACATTAAAAGTGTAAAACTGTAGTATGGTGCATGATAGGAAGGACCTTAATAACTGTGTGAACTTCGGTGAGTTATTTAACTTCTCTGAATTTCCATTTCTTAATTTGGTAAATGAGGATAATTATATGGATTTGCTGAGGTCATAAGAAATAAATTATATACACTATATAAAGAGTGTCACAGAGTACCTGGCATAAACCAAGCACTTGATAAATGTTGGTATTATCATTATTATCACAGAAAGCCCATTTCTCATGGCTTAACTATAGGCATTGGAAGAACATTTGCTCTCATTACATATTTTTTCAGAATAATTAATCCTCTGGATGACAGAAGGGAAGTGAAATACCCCCTAAATGAGAAAAAGATACTTAAAATAATTATCTCATTTGTTAAGTAATCAAAAACTACTAGTTGAAATTTTAGAGTTATATGGCTAACATAATGGGGGATTTTGTGATTATCCATTTTAGTCAGTTCAAAACCAGAAGTAAGAATTATATGTCCTATGATTAAATAAAAGCCATGTGGTATGATAAAACTCTGACTAAACCAGTAGTCTGTGTTAGAAATTATCCCCCATTTATACACATGTACTGTCCAATATGGTAGCCACTAACCACTTGTGTTTATTGAACATTTGAAGAGTAGCTGTTCACAAGCTGAATGTGCTGTATTAAAATACACACTGGATTTTTGAAGATGTAAAAAAGATTTTAAAATATCTTATTAATAATTTTATATTGATCACAGGTTGAAGTGATAATATTTTGGATACATTGAATTAAATAAAGTATATTACTGAAATTAATTTCATCAATTTCTTTTTACTTGCTTTAATTTGTCAACTAGAAAGTTAAAAATTATATGTGGGTCCTACTGTATTTCTTTTGCATAGTGCTGCGCTAGACCAATGGTCCTTAGGAGTTTTTATACATACATACACTTATACTATGTTTATAAATGTCACCCAAGGAGCTTGAAAAAAAATCACATGCTTGGGCTCTCAGTGATTCTTATCCCAATGGATATTTCTGATGCACATAGTCACTGGACCATACTTTGAGAAACACTGCTATAGACTAACATATCCTAAGTTGAAACACAATGCTAAAAAACATAGGTATGACTGGAGGGATGTTTATAGACAACAAATAGACTACTATGAAGGCAGAAAAGGAAGGGGAGAAGCATGATGGTAGAATATGCCCATGGACCTGCTTTCGGGATCTTTTCACTATTGAGGGTGAAGATAAGTCTCTCCTTCTCCCCTGTGTTCTAGCCTGGATGCGGGGAGGAGGCAAGAAAAGTCTGCACCAAGAGGAACTCTCACTAGTAAACTGTAAAATGTGAAGGTTAACTTTTACAAGGCTATAGTGAATAAAATGATGTCTTAGCTAACACTGTCACTTCTTTTACCTCTGCAAATTGGCTGGTGGTAATACGTATAGGTGGTATAGATCAAAGTTTGAAGAAGAGAAATATTCCAGATAGTCTCTGCATCCCACTTCTCCCACGGTATACTCTAGTCACTATTCATATAGTAATTACATGCCAGGTACCAGGTAACAGAATTGCAATCATTAACTAGGAGTTACTGCAGAAACATAGAACCCCTCCCCACCATGGCTAGCATATAGGGCTCTTTCTTGGCTGCCACAGGGGGGGAAATCTTCCAAATATAGAAGACAGACTCTAAGTGGGAAACAACTCATTCAACAAACCCAAGTCATCCTCCACTGATGTCACATCTTTCTTTGAGATTCTCCTACTACCAATGCCCTTTTATTTCTTTCCCACTAACATGATGTCTTTGTTTCAACTAGTCTTTCCTCAGTTTGCTCCCCTATTATGCTATTGTGTCTTCTGCTGTCTTTCCCTGCCCAGCTCACAGGGGGTGCAGCACTGATAAAGTTGTGCTGACTGGACCACGGTTTTCCAAGCCCAACAGGGCATCCCTTTTAAGATCGCCTTTCAAAGCCACAAATCAGCTGAATGACAAAGCTGTGGCCTTGGCTGGGGATTTTTGCAATCAGGTTCCATCTTCATTTTGCTGCACAAGCCAGCTGGGCAAACACCTCTCCCACTGAGTGTAGCGTGCCCTCGCAGTGAGATATGAAGTACGCTAAATACAGTTCTCGGGGATGCGAAGGGAATTCCTGGTACAGAGAAGGGCCTTGTGGAAACACTTGGTAGCATACTTTCAGACTTAAGTTAATCGTTTAGGTTTTCCTCCAAGTCTAAATGGTTTTACTCTAATAACTGTAAAGAAATCATACAATTATTGAGTTGGATAATATACTGAGGTTGTTGAGTCCAATTTTCCATGTAAAATAGAATCCTAACTGGATGTTACACATCTTGAGTGTAAACAAGAATAATCAGCTAAGTTCCCCACATTGCTCCTAGAATTTTCATGAATTAACCCATTTTACTCCTCATTACAAGCATTACTAGATTCTGCCCTATCTTTACAGGTGATAAAACAGAGACATAGAGAAATTAAGTAACTTGCTCGGGGTTACAGATTGAAGGTATGAGCTGGTATTTGGACTCAGGCAATCCACTTCTAACTATAATACTAGGGAGGATTACAACGTAAGACAATTCATCTGTATCTTCCAGACCCCAATGCTATAGTTTTAGCCTAGTAAAAGTTAGGTTCAGGACTCTTTTAGAAAGTACTGAGAAAGAGAAGCTTTCTCTCTTTCCCACGACTGGTTACTGAAAGACAGGATATAATTGTGAAACTTGGCAACCACCTTGGCACTGCCTGGGTGATCCAGAGATGATCTAAGGAACCCCTGAATTCAGCTGTGCCTGATGGGAATTTACTCCTGTCTGTGATAGATGAGCCAATGGATTATTTTTAAGCCAGGTTGGGTCGTGTTTTCTGTCATTTGAAACAATAAGTCCTTAATAAGTAAGCGACTAAGCAATTGACTTAAAGGTCTAAGCTTCTAATGCTTAATGCAATATCTTGCACATATTAGAAATGCAATAAATGTTAGTTTTCATTTTTCCTTATATAATTTTCAAGAACAATGATTATATACTATGTTTCTCTATTTTTCACAGTGCCTAGAAAAGGGCTGAAAACATTAAAAAAAATTGTTGATCTGTCAATATGTTGACAGATAGTTGAGAACTATACCCAGGAGAAATTAGACAGCAGGAATGTACCCAGTCATCTTTTCCACTTCTAGCTCTGTGTGGGAACACGAGAAGGAAAGTGCTTTCAGCATGGTTCACAGGGGAGACTCTCCCTACAGGATTCTACAGATTGAACTTGACGCATAGACATAAACTTGCCAGACTCACCCCAGGGCCACCTGATTAACCAAAGGGCCAGAAAGTATCTCCAGAAGAAAGACTTAACGGAGCTAGGGAAGTGGAAAACAGGTCACTGAAGTCCCTGGCATCTGCCCGAGGGCACAGCTGGAGATATTAATAATCATTTCCCTCATCAGACCACAGAAAATGAGCACAGAGTGAGAGAGAAAAAAAACAAGTGTTTTGCTGCCTCCTGTTTGAATTAATCTCTTCTGACAACTGCTGATACGGGTTTGTGATTCGATCTTCCGTATGTCTAGCTCTATTGGTCAATTAAGTGCAGAGGGTGACTGGGGGAAGCAGTGATGCTCAGCCTGATTACGAGAGGAAGCATCACACAGCATTTAGAACATGCAAAGCAGTCCACTGAGCTGGGCTTAAATGGAGCCAAGCAGAGCAAGAGTGGTGGCCGATACTGACAGGAGGGTCAGGGAAGAGTCGTGGAACCTCAGTTCTCAGAGCACTAATCGAGCCAGCTACACATGAGTCAGCTTCCCAGGAGCAATAAACTAGTTGCTGGAGAATTATGCAGGGGATCCAAGGCTGGTGCAAAATTAAGTCCCCTTTCAACCAATTTACATCTTATTCTCCAGATTGTCCAATTAATAAACCACTTCTGATAAAATGTCACAAAACTGAAAACAGGAAATAAAGTGGTATTTAACTTGGAGAGTACAAATTATACATTTGAAGAGACTGTCTAAAACAGAGTTAAGAAATGGGACAGGAGGACAATTAAGTAAGAGGAAAACAACATAGAAGGAATACAGCTCACACATTACTCCGCAGTAATGAAAACATTTGGGAAGTGTGAGTCCTAGTCCTACCTTTGCTAATGGCTTGTCGGTTACTTGGCAGCAAGAAGCTTTGCTTCATTGTCACTTCCTCATTTCCAAGGAGGCTGATGGAGGCAGTGGGGCACTTTGTAGTCTCATAAATACAAAATCAAACTTGACCTAACAGCTCAAGAGAATGTTTGACTGCAGTGATGGCAGCCCCAAATTTGTTATGAATTTAATACTGAAGTACCTCATATGACTATTGAATAGGATAGCTAATAAAAATGACTGTATACCATTTTAGAAAAGAATGTTCTCTATCAATGCATGATAATCATCATAGCAGGCAGCAGCACATTTCAAAGTAATATTATGTCAAGCAGCAGCTATGATTTCCAGGATGTAGCCACAACTTATAATGCCATAGAACATTAGTACATCTCTTTTCCATTTAGAAAAGATCTGATTTAGCATTAATTCCCAGTAATTTACCTAAATTCTGAAAGAAAGAAAGATGACTGATATTTGAGCAACACATGCTTATGATTTAGGAAGTAACAGCAAATGTTTCAGTTGTTAAAAATACAATGGAAAAACACAGGCTGGATCCAAACTAGTTGGGTATGCTCTTAATTCATAGAGTAACCATCCCAGAGTATTAATACAGGGATTTATATCACTCTGAAGGAAAGACTGATAGCCTAGCAAAGGCTGCATTGTAGGCACCATACTCTCTGACGTTTTACTATGACTTGGAAAAGCAGATACGTGTATCAGGATTATCAATTCATTTCCAATTTCCCAAAAGAAGCAAAGCTGAGGCATAATAGAAGCAAGGTGCAAAATGAACTCCAGGTCATTTTAAGCAAGTCAACGAAAGAAAATCTAGTGTGGACAAATATAAACTGCTTTGCCTTGGTCCACCACTTCCCCATAAGTACCAAGTGGAGAGTGTAATTTTACAGCATTATATCCTTAGAAATCATACTTTACTACATGCCTCATTATGATTCATGTGTTGATGGTGCCAAGAGTGCCCATGCGTTCTCAGGCTTAATATAAGTGCAGTGGTGTGAGCAAAGACGGCCATAGAGCTGCTCCATTCTATGATTGTCATGGAATATATTAATATATATAAATTGCTACATGAATATATATATAAATATATATACATTTATACATGAATATATATACACATACATAAATATATAAACATGTACATAGAATATATATGCATGTATACATGAATATATATAAATACATACATTTATACATGAATATATATATCTACATTTATACAAGAATATATAAAAATATATATGCATTTATACATGAATATAAATAAATATATATGCATTTATACATGAATATATATAAATACATATGCATTTATACATGAATATATATAAATATATATGCATTTATACATGAATATATATGATTTATACATGAATATATAAAAATCTATATACATTTATATATGAATATATATAAATACATATATTTATACATAAATATATACATAAAATATATACATTTATATATAAATATATATATTCATAAGTATATATAATTATACATAAATATATATACATTTATACATAAATATATATATATGTATACACATAAAATATTTATTTTAACTCTGGCCATCACATGTAAAGATGTTGACAATATCTAGATCAAATGAAGATGGTAGAGAACACTTGGAACACTGTCCACTGAAGAAAAATTGAAGAAAATGAATCAAAGGAGAGTGTGTTTGAGGGAAACAACAACAAGATAATCAACTTAACTATTTTAAAGACTTTTTAATGGGGAAAATATTTAGACTTATTCTGAGTGGATCCACAAGTAAAAACAATGGGCAAAAACTTCAAAGAAAGAGACTTTGGCTCAAATGAAGAGATCTTTTAACAAGTAGAATGATTTTCCTAATAAATGAGTAGAAGGAGCTCAAAAGAAACAATGCAAAAACTCACTCAGTAAAAGAGATTTCAATTAAGCATCTGGACTAAATGACTTCTGAAATCACTTCCAATTCTATGATTCCTTGATTCTATCACAATAGGAGAATTCTATAACTATTATTGCCCATCTAGAGGAAACATGCTAAGTCTTGAGATGTACGAATCTCCCAGTTAACTACAATGATGACAAATACAGTATAACATTAATAGAGTTAAGTATAAATACATTTTATAAGTGTATGGTAGAATGAATAAAATCTAAGGATAGCCCATCATGGTTTTTTCTTAAAGACTGAATCATCTATAAAAGAAGGAATAAAACCTGATTACTATGAAAATATTGTATGTGATAGCGTTGTAGAAGGTAATGTTTAAGAGTACAAGCTCCAGATGCTTAGGTACTCTCACTGAAATCCTGGCACTGCCACCTGCCACATGTATAACCTTGGGATTGTCACTTAACTTCTCTTTGCTACTATTTCTCCTATGTAAAATAAGGATAATAATATACCCACATAAGGATAACAATATACCTACATCTCACATTATTGTGAGAATTAAATGAGTCTTAAATACTTAAATAAATTATAAATTATAATTAAATAAATGAGTCTTAAATACTTAAATAAATTCCATGGGAAAATCCTGCATTTTTCTTTAGATAATAGACCAAACCTTTTATTTATCCTTTGGTCTTCAGAAAAGCCTATTCTGTCATAGGTGATTAAAAAAAAAAAAAAAAAAAAAAAGCAAATCACTCATTGCTTTCTCCTCCTCCTCTCCTCTTCACTGCCTTTAATGGCAATGCTAATGGTATCATTCTACTAAGCGATTCTAGTTTTAGAAATTAGGAAGTAGTATTGCCTAGTCATTGAGAATGTGATCTCTGATTAAAGCTTTAGTTCCAATGTAATCTAGCTGTATGACCTTGGGAAAGTTTCTTATCATTCCCAAGCCTCAATATTCTCACCTGTAGAATGGAGACATAGTACATATCTCATTGACTTTTGTAAAGAATAAGGTACACATTAAGTGCTTAGCATAATTATACAGGTATTCTAAACTGTCTTTATATCAAAATAGGCCAGCCATTGGAAAGTTATTAATTTTGGACAAATATAGCATAATCTTCCACAGAGCTAACTTTATGGTCTATAGTATAATAATATTCTTCCATTGTTTACTGAGGGTAGAAATAACAAACTTCACAATAAAGCGTGGTTTTGGATTTGCTATAACACAGTTAAAGGCATTCTCCATTATAATACTAAGTACTCTGTCTTTAAGATTTCATAAAATAACTTCATTTTAGCATGTATTACCACAAAAAAATGTTTGTGTCTCTCGAATAGACTTCTGAATTCTCTCAGTTAATGAAAAAACAGACTTCTCTTTTTTTGTTTGGCTTCCAGCTAATGAAAAAACAGACTTCCCTTTTTTGCTTTGGCTTCCAGGAAACTCACAGCATATTTTACATTCATATTTGCTTCATACTTTTTCCCAAGACTTCTTTCTATTGTGAATATTGCATAAATATTGCTGATAAGCTGATTCAAATATTTTGTAATGTGATCCGGAGAAGACATTATTTTTAAAAGTACAATGTGACTAGAATTTATCCTATATCACAAAATATTAAAATACAAGTTTTATATTTTATCTAAATATACATTAAAATTATATATAGCTAATATACCTTCCAAAACAATAAACAAAGGACAATGCTTACTGCTAGTATAGGCGTGGAAAGAATGGCATCTTGGAAAGAAAGGCATACAGCCTAGTGTTGGTAAAAAAAAAATCCATTAAGCAAACTGGCAAATCTTTATAAATGGACCTAAAAATGTAAAACTAACTCAAAAAGAAATTTTGTTTCTAGAAATCTATTATTTCTAAGAAAATAATCATAAATAAGAATAAAAGTTTATGTACAAATATATTCACTGAAGCATTAAAATTGTAAAAATATTTTATGGAACTCTCTCCAACCAAAGGAAATCATGAACTAATGAAATGCATGCAATTACAATTGTCATTATTTTACTTAAAAGAATAATGTTAAGTGGAAAAAGAAACAAAAAGCAAATTCTGCTTAAAGTGATGTTGAAAAATCATACTTAGACATACAGATGTAACATTTTAAAAGACTGGAAGGAAATACGTCAAAATATTAACATCCTTTAAATCTTGGTAATAGGATTACCAATGGTCTTTTTTTTCTTTTGATTTTTCTGTGTTTTCAAATTTTACACAATGAATATCACATTAATCAGAAAAAGTAAACAAAATTTTTTTTCAGGAAAAAATCAAATGTGAAAGGGGGAAAACATGAAGAACTTTGATATTATACTAATTAAGCGAGTTTTATTCGAGAGCAAAGGAATGTATTATCCCGTTTTACTACACCTTGAGATCAGTTTAAGATGATTTTGAGTTCTGAGATAATGTACATTAGCCAAAACACCCCCAGTTCCATAAAGCACTAAAAATTATGGAAGAAATAGTTGGGAGAAAACTTGACAATCACAGTTAATCTTATTCATTATGGAGCTTTTCAAGGTGTTGGCCCAAACTATCTTATGTTGAATTGATTCTAGTAGCACTCTCCAAGGTCAGCAGATTATGTATTAATGCTTTTCTTACTCAAAGAAGTTGAATGACTCACTCAAGTTCACTCACAGCTCTCGCATGTGGAACTTAGACTAACTCATTCTAATTCAATTCTTTAGATTTAAACTCTTTGGGAAAATCATGGGTCAGGAGACTCATTGTTTTTTATGGTCTGTTATCTCTCTCTCTCTCTCTCTCTCTCCCTCTGTCTCTGTCTCTTTAACCACAAGGCAACGTTACCTACACCTTTGCAAACCAGTTAGACTAGTACCTTGAACACTGAGCACACAAGCATTTGTTAAATCAAAGGGAGATTTTTATATTGGCTTGAAGGAAATACCACTCTGCATCTCCTTTACAAAGAATCTCTGTTCATTTACCTTTAAAGAGGAAGAAAAATCCAGTCAAAACTTTCCTTGATTAAACATTTTTTTCTAATAATTAGACTCACTTAGATGTGAACAATAGGACTGCACTTATATTCATAAGAAGAGAGTTCCATGTGTCTCTCATTCCATTTCTCAGTCATGCCGCCCAAAACCAAACAGAAATCAGGTACTGACTGGCTGTGTATGGGGTACATTCTGCAATCCCATGTACTTTGATGCTAGCACCACTGCAGCAGGCATTCAAAATTGGTCCTGTCACTTTAAATATAATAGACAATAAATCATCCCTCTGAGACAGCCCCTAAGGAAAACAGGGAAAAAATAGAAATAGCATTTAAAAGCCCTTTTCTATTACAGTGCCTCTAGGGAGCTTTTAAAATTAGAGTTCTTTTAAAGTGAATTTTATGCTTTTTGGGGCTTTTAAAAGTGCTTCTAGAATTAACCTTGCAATTCGATGACCAAATCTTCCATTAGATCCTTTAATTTGGGGTCTTTGTTATGCTAGTATTGTCATAATTGCTCATCTTCTCTGAGCTGCTGTCCTTGGAATTCCAGTCAACCTGTTTTCTCAATGCTTTACATATTCTATGTATTTCTTGCTCATTTCTCTCCATCTTTTTGACAGTACTTCTTGCTTAGTCTTTCTTTCCTTCTTCCTTTTCTTTTTTCCTTCATCAAATCTACTTTTAGTTACCTCTCCTCCAAGTTACCCTTTGGTCTTTTGTAACTTAGACATAGATAATCCTAATTAGGCAACCATGCAGATGGTTCAGAATTTTCCAATTGGTGGGATGAAGCCACTTTCCTCCTCCTATAGCAGAATTTTCCAAGGCACAGCTGAATCCCATCCATTTCATAAGCCACCCCTCTCTTGTATTTCTGGCCCTTTCTAGTTGATAAGAGAAGAACACCAGGATAGCAAAGAAATCCGATGTACTTTAGTCTGGAAAAGAACCTTAATCAAGTCCTTAAAGGAATGAAAATTAGATATAAATACATAAAGCATAGGTTTATATGAAGGGTCAGGATTTACATTAAGAATAGATGATACAACCATATTCACACACATACACACACACACACACACACACACACATATATACACAATAGGTGATACAAAAATCACAGCCCTGCCCTTGTATAACCAGTACTCATTACAAAGAATCCAGTCCAATGACCCAAAGAAACGGTATGGCTCAACGGCCTTTACTATTCTTACAAATTAAAAATCTATACCGAACAAAACACAGTGTATCTTAATATTGAAAAACATACACACTCAAGAGACAACAACTGTTTGACACTAGAATGACATGTCTTCTTAGACCCCCTGCTCTGTGATGAAAGGAAGAAGAAAAGAAATCCAACTCAATATTGAGCTGGTATCTTTTGATAAATTGGGAAGGCCAAAGTATGAAGCAAAAAGCACCGAGAAAAGATTATTCTGACACCTCTTGGATTTATAGACTTCCCAGGGTCCTTAATGGCCATTCATCTCCTATGGCCTGCAAGAGTCACTCCAGCCACCCTCTGGGTGAGTGCTTATTACCAACAAGGCAGCAATCAACTTATTGCAAGGAATTTACAGAGTGAGATAAAAGCTAAGTCAGTGTTTCTCATAGTGCTTTCTCTGGAACATAAGTCTCAGGGAAAACTCTAAAAACATCCCAGAGACCCTAAGTGTGGCCAACACTGCATGCCCTGACCCCTCTGCAAGGTCCATTAGCAGAGTAGGAACTGAGAGGTATGACCAGAAAGAAAGCTGTGTAGTTTCCTTTAGCTCAGCATTTATCCAAAGCCCATGGCATTCATATTTTAAGGAAAACTGATGATAATTCTTTGAAAACTTCGGAAAGCCTAGACTATAGACTTGCCTAAAAGAAGATCTCATCCGGGAGAACTATTTTGGAATTTTGGCCTCCGTGATGATCGTTAAGCCAAATGATTAGATGAAGAAAAATAGTTAAGAAGGAATACTGCAGGTTTGTATTAATGATTTCCACCACTAAAAGAGAGAGAGGTGTACCAACACATCACAGTCATTAAAAATGACCCATCAGTGGACAGCAAATTACATACTGGGGAACCAGTGCCAGAGAAAAATCAAAGAGGTGTAGGTCATGTTTTATTTCACTTGCAGCTCTTTTCAAATGCAGTCCTAACCAAACCTGATTAAAGTAAATCCCCTTTTTACAGCCCGTGTAGTCTATAAGATTATGGTGCTAATGGAAGTGTGATTCGATCCGTCAGTAATGGTCCATGTCGGGACCCTGGCGCCTGTGACGAGTCCATTTTTTAAGACGTATTTATTGTTTTTTTTTCTCCCTTCTGTCTCTGCATTGCGGGTTTAATTGAACAGCTTAAAGTGATTCTTCTTCAAGGCCCATTAATTGATTTTATTTGTGTATTCTCTAGGGGTCAAGGAAAAGGGAAAAGGAAAAAAAACACAATAAAATTGCAACTCTGGTTTTCACTGTCATATTCTCCCTGGCAACTTATAGCTCTAATTTTGTGCTTCTTCCCTCTGCCTCAGTCTTCTTTCTTATGATTTTCACAAGGTGCAACTGTATATGATGTTGTTTGGTTTTATATTTCATTCGAATGGTGGTCACCTTTAAGAAAATAATAAAATGTATCCAAATCTGATACACCATGTAGTATCGAGGAGTTCTTCATGATAAACCCTACTGAAAGGGGAAGATTTCAGTGAAACAGTCATAAGACCTTGTATTCTTTTGGTGCAACAAAGCACCATGGCATTTTCTATCTGTCATGGTAGGACAAAGCCTCTTAAGTTTGAGATGGTGACATATATATGCACGTGGTGAGTTCATATTTATTCATAGAACCCACCACCAGACCTGAGTGGTCTTAGGCCTGTTCAGTAAGAATGAAGATGGTATATAGATTGCAAAATAGTATACTCAGGAAGTGGAGATTACAGACAGAAATAGATTCATGACAACATGTCATGACATCATAGCTCAAGAGATTTTGTCCTATTACATCAGTGTCTATGTCACTTTACTATGTCACACAACGTAACTATCATTTTTGAATGTCTATTTTTATCAGGCAGTAGCTAATCCTTACAAGGATCTTATGAAGCAAGTATTACCTTCACCATTCAATTGTCAAGGCCTGAGTCTCAGAGATGTGAAGTAATCTGCCAAGGTCATAGGTAGGGTTTAAATATGGCTCCAATGACTCTACTTTTCCAATATTTGGATATACTATTGCCTTGGAAGCTTAGTTTGCAATGGCTTTTATTCCATTAAAGATGAAAATATAATAAAGTCATTTAGACAGAGGGATATAAATTATAAATATATATTATAAATATATATTAATTATATATGTTATCTATAAAATATATATATATATTTTTTTTTAACCACTCTTCCCCAGTGTAGGTGCTAAACAAACGTTAATTGAATGATCAAATATTGCCCCATCAGTATTATATTTCACTGCTTTGTGGGCACTGTGCAGACAAGGCTGGCATAAAAGATGAGAAAATGACAGGGCAAGTGAACACGAAGTTGTACTCCAACACTTGGTAGGCAAAGTACCTCCAATCTCTTGGTCATCTTTTTGTTTCTTCTCATGCAATATCCTTCTCTCTGCTCAATTCCTGTCCCTTATCCCAATTCCTTCCACGAAGTTCCCGAAGATTCTTCAGCTTAGGTCTTTCATTAAAATGTAGGTCAAATGTATCTTCAACTCACCCTAGTGAAAATATGCCATTGGCTTCTGTTCCCATCTAACTTCCCCTGAAAGTTTTGAGAGAGATGGAGAGTTTAAGATTGAGATTGAGAGAAAAGTTGGGGGAGAGGATTATATAGGCGAGAATATATCAGAAGTGTTTTTGTTTGTTTGTTCCCTTGTTTTATTTTTATCAATAGCTGAGAGGAGAAAGTGAGTGACAAGTTCCAAATTTACTTCCAGCAGATCAACAGAACATCTTCAAGTAAAAAGAACATGTATTTGGGAGCATGTCAGTAAACTGGAAATCACAGAAGGGCAATCCTCCTGTTAAAGGGGTGCAATCTATGTTCCCTACAGCCGTACAGTTCAGAGAAAACACCATCCCATCTCTCATCCATACACAGCTATGCCTCTTCTCTCTTCCCTCTGCCTAGGACATCACCCTTCCTCTACCTCCACACTTTTGACGACATTTACTAGTTTTGTGAGACTCTGTTCAGTTATCACTTCCATGATTATGTCTATTTCCTGATAGACACTAGCAGTAAATCCTTCAAAGGTCCAGTAACAAAGAGTGCTGAGGAGAGCTTGTCCCATTCTGAACTCAGGTGTAGCAACTAGGGATGGTTGGAAGGAGTGGTTACATAATCCTCAAGTGGTAGGGGCAGGTGGTGAAGACCATGAAGTCAAAGGAAGCAGTTTTTTGTTTTTTTTTTTTTGGAGGGGGGTGGGAATTGTTACAAGAAGAGAGAACATGCTTATAAATGTGACCTGATCCTAAGCAACGGACAGACTTGTGTACAGAAAGATCCACACTTCTGGATATGTGCCTTCTTCTGAGTCTCCGGAACCTGCAAATACCCATATCAAAATACATGTCACATTCCACCATAGGCTTTGGTTTGCATGGATTGCCCCTCAAAACTGAATCAAGTCATGTTCCTCTCTGTATCTCTCTTCTGTCCTTAAGTACCAGGCATATAAGAGATGCTCAATAAATACATTCTAGCACAAATGAAAGAATGAGAAGGAAATCCTTTATAAGAACTACTATAAAATTGTGATAGAAGTGCAATTCTTGGAAAAAGTGGGGCAAGAAAAACAGTGGGGCTAAAAGACTGATCCAGAATGAAAATAGAGATGAATTTTGAATTTAGTACTGTTACAATTAAGTAAAGCTCTTGTTGACTGAAAATCCAGTCTTTATGTGGAAATTTATTTCAAATGCAAACAACAGGTTTTTACAAAAGAAGCTACAGAATGCACACTACACTGCTCATGATCAAACACCCATTAGTACAGAGGCTCATAAGTAGAAGTAAATATTCGCCTCCGTGAGGTAGCCCTAAGGACCCTGAACCCAGAAAACTAGCTCATGCGGGCTCTTCACTTCTGGAATTGCCTGTTACAAATGTCCCTTGTTTAAGACAATCATTTTGTGAGCATGTGTCTGTACAGTGGATTGGAAGGAGGACAAAAATGTGTCATCAAAAAAAAAGTTTACAAAAGGTACATATTTTACTTGGGAGAACGTAAATATTGAACAAATACTCTTTTCTCATGAACATATTAGCAGAATGTAGCATCTCTGTCTTCATCAGAACACTTATGTGTCAGGTGGTTAGAGTGTACATGATTCTCTCCAACATTGGCGGGGGGTGGGGGGGTGGGGGGGTGGGGGGGCGTGTAGAGAAAATGCTGCATTCCACTTGTGATGCTAACAAACTCACTTTGAGTCAGAGAAGTTGTTGTGAAAGGAGTTGATACTCTCCTTTTCACAGACCATCTGTCTTTGTTTTTATTATTTGAATCGTATTCTGAGACATCAACATGATAGTAGAAGATAACCTCCCTGAAAGCAATCTAACCCCAGGAAAAGCACATACAGGCACAGAAAAAAAATATAACCAAACTCATTTCACATAAGAAGAGGGGTTCTATATGGCATTACTTTGGTCTGCTTTTATGATCAGTTTCCACTGAAGACTTCTCTCATTACAAGGGTACATAATACGAAAAGGAATTTGGAAAAGAGATTCTTTTACTTGCATTTACAGGTAATTTCAGTAAACACAATCTTCTTCTTGTCTTGTACCTAGTGTAGGGGAATAAAATCTGCCACCCCAAATTGTATCTCTTTGGCATGAGGATTAATTTAGGCTGATTATTTTTAAGGCCCAAAGACTCAGGGAGAACCTTTGACCTCCCCCCAACTGCCTAAAAGAATCTACATAGAGGACCTGTTCCAGGAAGGGAACTGTCACCATAGATAACTGAACTAGACGTGATAGATAGGAAAAAACTTAGCAAATTACGTTTGCAAAAATTTCTGTGTCCCATTGTCTCTGCATGGTCCAGCAAATACTTGTGTATTGTCGGGGAGGAAGAAATTTTCCTCTACCCTTCTAAGCTCTTCTGGCTGGTCTGAGAATTTAAATTGACATGAGATACATTAACAGGAGAAAAATCAAACCAAAGTATAATAACATGTATACATGGGAGAGACCCAGAGAAACTGAGTAGCTCATCAAAACGGCTAAAACTCTCATCTTAAATACCATCTTCAGCTAAAGGCAAAAAGGATGTTGGGGGTAGTGGCTTGGGATTTCAAAGGGGAGGAAGGCAATTCACATGAAGATGGAAAGCAAGTATTTGGTAAAGAAATATTTGTTGGGCCTTGCAGAGACAGTGGGACACAGAGGGGACTCTGATCTCTAGGCTGTGTGGAGTTTCCCCTACCACACCTAGTCCATACGTTTTGCAGATCTCTTTGGTGATAGCTCTATTTCAGAATAGGCACTCTAACTAAAACTTTTTAGGCAGTTACAGAGAAGGCCAAAGTTTCTTTCTGAGTCTTGGGCATTGATTGTTTCCATCTCAAAATAATCTGCATGCCAAAGACACATTTTGGGGTGCCCAGTTTCGCTCCCCTATATTACCAAACATTTGCTTTTTAGAAGAAAATTTCTTCCTCCTGGACACTAGTCTCTCGAAATGGTCAAATTTATGAGCAGATAGAGCAGCTATACTTTCTCCTCCAAACTTAGAAATTCCTCTATATGCTCATTAACGTCTGTATGGATATTGCCTAAATTTGTCCTAAGACCCTGTGTGAGTCCACACTGATCCACTTGACTTGGTCAGACTTCATTCTACCTCCTAATTAAATCATTTCAACTCAGCCTGGACCTATCTAATCCAAGAAATCAAAGATTCATTATTTCACTACTTTCTACCATATAAAAATACATCATAGTCTTTCAAACTAATATATTGTTATGAAATCATACATGCACAAACTCAGCAAAATTAAACCTCCTCAGTCACAGAATGGATGCCAAGGTATCTGTATCCCCACTTCATTTTGCTGTTCTAAGCAAAAAGCAGGCAGCATCGCCAGAAGCTAAATCAATATCAACTGTATTAATAAGAGCAAAATGAACATGTGTGCCTGGATTTCTTTTTTCCCCTCCATCACTCCAAACCTAGGTCCAAACCACTTCTCGGATCTCAGTTTCAGTCTTGAATGCCCATCAAAGACATGTGCTTTGGCCTCTAAGGCAGCCACTGTCAAGCCAGAATGTATGGGACCACATCAGAAGAAAATGCCCAACGGATCTGTGGGGCTTGTCAAGGCCTGGAAATAGTGGAAGTTAGATGATTATATTTGCATTGCAATAATTGGCAGAGCCTGTCACAACTTTGCTGGACCCAACAGCTGCTCTCTACTGAGAGCTAATTCCACTTGATCTATTTAATATTATAATGAATTTAATCCTCTCCACATTCAACCAGAAGCCAAAGAGCACAGTTTATGGCTTAACCTGAATTTGAAGACAGAAGACAAGAGACCCCTCTGGTGTAAGAATTAATCTAGAGAAGGGTGCTCACAGAGTTCCTCAATCCTTCATTTTGGTTGAGGATTTTTTTCCTCTTCCAGGAAGCAGGCTTTGGTATAGTTTGAATTGTCCCTTCTCTCCTCAAGAAGAACTCTTGAAAATCAGAAGCGAACTTAAGACATTGTGATGGGCTGAATGGTATGCCCCCAAGCCAAATTCATGGGTTGAAGCAGCCCTAACCCCAAGCATCTCAGAATATGACTATCTTTGGAGATAGGGCCTTTGAAGAGGTGATTAAGCTAAAGTTAGGCTGTTGGAGTGGGCTGTTATCTAAACTGACAGGTGACCTTGTAAGAAGAAGAAATATGGACACACAGAGACACTAGGGAAGGACACACACACGGAGGAAAAGCCACGTGAGGACCCAGGGAGAAGGCACCGCCTGTACTCAGAGGAGAGAGGCCTCGGGAGAAGCCAAACCTGTCGACACCTTGATCTTGGACCCCTAGTTTCCAGAGCTATGTGAGAAAATAAATTTCGAGTGCTTAAACCAGCCAATCTGTTGTATTTTGTTATGGCAGCCCTAGTAAACTAACACAGATATTATCTAGTGTAACTCAAAGTAAGACTCTCCTCTACAGAATTCCTTAAACTTCGGCCAGAATATAAGCCAAAAAGGGACATCTCTGTAACACAAGAGAACCGACTGCATTTAACAGCAGATCATTTTGTTAGAAAGTTCTGTGCACCGAGGAAGGACGATGCTCCTCATAGCTGCCATCCCATTGTCCCAGTTTTGCAGTATTGGTTCAGAACCAAATCAAATATCTTACTGGGTAGCTCTTCAATTAGATGAAGGCAGCCATCATGCCTCCTCGCTCCTTTCTTATATCTCCTCTTTTAAGTTGAAACTTTCCGGATACTTTCAAATAGTCCCCACATGCCATTGTTCTGAGTGCAATCCATAGACCGTCTGTCCTCCTTTAAACTCTTCCACTGGGTCATTGATTCTATTAAAATGAGATACGGCTAAAGTTACTAACTCAGATGTTATCCAGCAGTGTGAAGTGCTTTAGGATTTTTAGTTCGCTGGTTTTCAATATCGTATTTTAGGGTTCTCTCCATTAGGAAAGGGTGATACAAACAGATCTTTAAATCCCAGTACGGAATGAGCTTGTAGTAATGGTCCTGAAGGGACAACTTCCAAACATGACACAAGGAAACTGAGGGCTATTGACTTTCCAATCAGCTCTATTTGTTTAGAACACATTATTTTAAATGTTAAGAAATCTTCTCAGTATTTTATTTTATTGATATATATTGTGATGTGTGAGATTTATATATCTATCTGCCTCCCTATCTGTCTCCAGGTTCAAGTAGCTTTATTCATGTGTTCATATAATTCAAATGTTTTCATATAATTGTGTATGGAAAAAATGCTATATATATATAACTATATATATA